>NC_135655.1:60737333-61075287 GCF_964188315.1 Podarcis muralis | reverse complement strand
GCTTTCTCCTCAGGATGTGAATGACCAGATGTAATATGGCCACCAATATTCTCAACTAACATTGAGCGAGTCCAGAGAATGGCAATTGTAAGCTATCTCTGGCTGGCTGTCAAACTACTGAAACTCCACCGCACTGGAATGAATGCAGTATCACCCAAATAAGCAAAAGACATGTCAGAAAAGGCTGTCCTCTCCTTTCCCGTTAGAGTGACAGGACTCTAGCAATAACTTACTGAAATAGCAGAAAATTATTGTTGTTATTATTAGTAGTAGTAGTACCGCTCTATACCCATAGATCTCAGAGCAGTCCACAACACAGGGCAGTTCACAATATAAAGGTTGGAGAAAGTAAAAAAGGTATATCCTCTGTTGCTGCCCCAGAACATTTAGGATCTGGTACCTGAAAATATGAAAGTGTGTGTGTAGCATTGGGGAGGCTCTAACTCAACCACTAGTAAGTTATATTTTAACAGGCCTCATACTCGGATTACTGCTACTATTTATTATAGAGAGAGCAGTGCAGGTGCACAGAGCATTTTACAAGCATATAAAAAGGAATGTTAAAAAGGGAGAGGATCTGCATATTTTTATTTTATATGAATCATCCAGTTAGTGCAGTAAGAACGAAAGGCAGAGAAACTAAGAGGGTGCGACCATTCTGTGCTGGGGCTTTCAAAGTTTAACTTTTAATGTTAAAAACTTCATTTATTTATTTTATAAAAAATCATCTGCTGCTTTCCTTGGCATCATGGAATTCACTAAGTTCGTGCGGGGAGAGGTAGTCTTTGGAACTATGGGCTCCTGGGCTACATAGGACATTAGAAGTCAAAATAAGCAGCTTGAACTGAGCCTGATTAACTAATTGGAAGCCTCTGCAGTTGTGCCACAATTGGTGTCACAGGCTCAGGCTGCTTTGTGTTGGGCAACAGCCTGGCTGCCAAATTATGCACCAGCTGCAGTTTTGCAAATGTCTTCAAAGGCAGCTCCACATACAGTGCATTGCAGTTAACTAACCTAGAGGTTTCCAGAGTGTAGACAACAAGAGTTAAGCTATATCTGTCCAGATGGGACACTGTCGGACCACCAGCCAAAACCGGTGGAAGGTAGTCCACACCATTGAAGCCACTTGAGCCTCAAGCAGCAGCGATGGATCTAGAAGGATCAACAAGCAATGCACCTGCTCCTTTAGAGGGGGTGCAACCCCATCGAGAGCAGGACACATCCTGTCCATCCAGTCCAGGGAACCACCAACTAACAATCCACTGTCTTGTATGGGTTGAATTTCAATTTACTGGCTCTCATTCAGTCCATTATTGAGGCAATAGACTGGTGTGGAGCTGCTAATTTTTAGTAAATGTACCAGCAAGAATGCAGAAGTACTTCACCACCTCTTAATTATTTTAAGGTTAAAAAAGAAGAGGAAGAGAAATCCCCTCCCCGACTAACCATGGTTTGTGGTAACCACACTGCAATTCAAGCTTGTCGACACACAGCAGGCAAAAAATAGGCTAGTGCTGCCTGTTCACATTCATTTTGTATCTGCTTAGCATTCAGCTCCTCAAGTTCATAAACTTATTCCGATCACCATACTGTGGAAGTCTCTTGAGGCAGAACAACTGTCATAACTGTGGCTTATGTCAATAGCTTTTAAATTCAAATCTTCAGCTTAGAATAGATCCATACAAACTCCATTAGGAGAATCAGAGATTTCTGAATAGAAAACCCCTCCTAATGTAAAGATCACTGGCTTCATTCTTACCTATTTGCAAATGCTACCTCAGGTAAGAATGAGAATGTGCCTTTCCCTAAGTGCAGACCTTGTGGAAGAAAATATGAACATGGCAGCTGCTCATTGACTAACTGTCAAATATCTTGATGCTTTATTTTGAAATCTATCAATATTGCATGACATTTTGAAAAGAAGACGCTTTGACAGATTTCTATTAGCAAAGGGAAAGAGAGGAGGTAGGGCTTTTTGTTGACATGACATGACAAAGGCACCCTTTGGCTGCCTCAGTTTATCTCTCAGGAGGGATGTATGTATGCTGATGGCCATTTAATGGATTGCCTTTCTCCTCCAACCTTCACTTCTATAATGCTATGTGACATTTGCTAGCAGGGGATCTGTGTAATGCTTGTTCACAATCAGTAAGGCCTGTGCAAAACCTTTCCACTATGCTAATCCTAGCTAAATGAAACTTAGAAGGTCCCTCCAGGGAGACCTACTTTTCTCCATAGCCCAGGCTGACCTAGCCTTAATTATCTCTTAGCACATAGATGAACAATCAATGAATTACAGCTAGTAAGTTTGCTTGTAATGAAGCTATGCAATTTTTTTTAAAAAAAAATCATCATCTGTGTCTCTGTGTGTCTCTGTGTTTATGAATTTTCATCAATTAATATATCATAAATTGCATGCAAAAATTATGAAAAGGAGAGAGAATATTTCAAATACATTTTCATTGGGCAGGTACAGGGTTTTACTTTTAAAGTATCTAAGAGCTGTATCTTTCCTTTCATTTTACAAATAATCTTTCTAGTGGTCTGCATTCTGCAGCCTTCAATGCCCACATTTCCTCAAAACCTCATGGTGTCCTCGACTGTACTTTCCTATAAGCACAGGAAGACACAGAGACTGCCTACTGTGCTCATTGTTGTTTTTCTTTTCTTTTTGAAATAATCACCATGTGTGTGTATAGATGTAGATTGCTGGAGGATCAAGCAGGCCCATTCCCCATGTGACTCTCTCAATTGTCCATGTCTCAACTATGCTCAACATTCTCATATTAAAGAATTGTAGATCAGTGGTGGAGTATTTGCTTTAGACGCAAGATGTTCCAGGTATAATCTGAAGCATCTCCAGGTAGTGCCTTGGGAACATCTCCCCACTTCTGGAAACTCTGGGGAGAAACTGCCAGTCAGTATGGGTGAGGAATGGGAACGTTAGGCCTGGGGGCTGAATGTGGTCCATGAGCCTCTCTACTAGGCTCTTGTGACTCTTTCCAGCCACCAATTAATTTCTTCAGGTCACATCTTTACTAAGCCTTCACAGTTCCTTAAGTGGTTTTGCCTGACTGGAATATGCATTTGGACTATGAGAATGCCTCTTGCATGTATGAATAGAAAGGGGTGTGAGTGTTAAGATTTTGGCTTTTGTGTGGCTAGAATGTAGCCTACGTCACAAAATCCATTGCTCTGCCCATGTTTGCTTCTGGCCCCTTGCATCACTGCCATGTGGCCCCCGGAATATTCCACATAAGGTGGAGAACCTATTGATCACCACCAATGTTGACCCACTGAGGGGTCCAGTTTAGCCCTTCAGTGGCCTTTCCCCCCCAACCACACCCACCTGTCAATCAGGGCTTGGTGAAGCAGGCTCCTGCAGAAAGGAAGATTGAACTCTCCACTCATCAGCTACTGAGTGGAGAGTTAAAGCATCCTGGATGCTGCTTCACCAGCCCCTTACCTGCAGGTGACACACTAGTAAAGCACACCTCTTCTCGCAATCCAAGCATCAGCTTTGACAGGTGGGCAGAAGTCAAATGATGTGCAGATGAGTGGCCCCATCCTCTTGTCAAAGATGGTCCACAGTATGGGGAGGGCCATAAATATATTGCTTGTTGTGCAAAATAGGTTCCCCAGCCTTGTCCCAAGGGTATACACCTTTAGGCTGAAAAGGGGTTTCCCAACCTTGGTGCAGACATTACTGAGCTAGATTGACCCATCACCTGACAGTATCAGGGGGCTTCCTACATTTCATATGGCTGCTCAAAGGTCCTTGGTGGACTCTTCAGACATTTGCATGGTTTTTTAAAATGAATACAGTTTTGTATGTCCTGGAAGTTTCTCAAACATATAGAAATTGCTACCTTATTTTTGTTGGTCCCATTTTGTGAATAGGCATGGATCATGTGGTGTTCAGTATAATGAAATGGTTTTATGATAGTTTTTTATTGCTACCTGGAGGAAGCAAAGTGGGCTGTTTGTGTCCTTCAGCACCCTGATGCCTGCAGGTTAATCTCCATAAGCAGCTTTATACACATCACTGGAGGAAGTGAAGATGAGAAACCAATTTAATTCATGGCACTATTTAAACCCGTTAAAGTAGTTGTTTACTAAGTTGCTGTTAATGAAAACATTCAGATGTTTTTATTTAAGATCATCTATGGAGAAGGCCTGCAAAGATTATTGTTTTGTGAGCATAGACCACGTACTGAGCCTATCTGTCTGGAGAACTGTTCTATAACATTTAATAATAAGCAAATGAGTACTCAAAATTACTCAGACACAACTGCTGAAATTGTTGTGAGTACATATTGTTTAGCTCACACTATGCAAAATCCCCTGGTAATTATTTATGTAGATGCGCAACATCTGTGTGATTGCACCAATGTATGATAGAGGGATTATTAATGGATGTTGGGTAAAAAAGAAAAAGGGATAACTTTAAAAATTCAGGTGTCATTATTAACGGATTACTGATCACTTGGTCCTTTTTAAAAGAAAGGTTAATACAAAGCATTTCAAGGAAATCAATGGATACTATTATGTCGAAAATTTTAACATCTTACATCATTTGTGAATCTGTCCTTAGAATATCTTGGGTTACAGTTTCTTGGAATATCTTGACAATGACTCACACCCAGTTCATTTAATCCGGGATCTCCATACCCATCTCTGAAAGTCACAGAGGCACTTAGCATCTTTCCAGGAAGATAAAGGTAATGCAGTTGATTATCATGATGAGCCTATGATTTTAAGATACAGGGATGAGTCAAGATATTGATCTAAATGGATTCTTACATTTTTCTGATAACGGAAAAATCCATGAGTGGCAAGCCTCCAGTGCTCCCACCTTTGCTAAGAAAAAAACCACTTGATATCAGGGTTAGAGCTGGCAAGAAACCCTGAGCTGACCAAGAAATTGTGAAACTACATAACTGAAACAACCCATTAGGAAGCAAGTGAACTGGATTGAAAATGATCAGTTATTTTGAGTTGTTCCTAGTAAGGGTTTGCTTAGCTATTCTCCCCACCCCCATGGTATTGTAGCAGTAGTACTGTCCTTGCCTGCATTTGCCTTCCTCAGCCCTGTTTCCTCTGGGTGTTTGGGATCCCAGTTCCAGTCTGCCACAGCCAATGTAGCAGTGATGGCTGAGGCTACTAGGAGCAGGGCATCAGGGTGCCTCTGGATGGCCTATTTATTGAGCATCCATCCTGATTTGTTTGCACAGAGGTTATGCAATTTCCCATCCATCAAATGTCATCACACTTTCTAGTGGTGTTTGTTGTGCAAGAGCACTATAGCAATCTGACACACTTTAATGGCATAAACCTAAATTTGTCAATATGTGATTGAATCTCTTCTGCAAAATCATGATTGTCTGGAGAGGACCCAGGATGAGGAAGCTGACCGAATGTAACTCATGCTACAACTGAATAGAGGATAATTGCTAAAACACCGAAGGTCCTACAGCTCAGTTCAGGGAAAGTCAGACTGCTTACATTTCTCCTTGAGACCGGTGTAGTGGTATATGAAGTGAATAAGCAATAGCAATCCAGCTAGACTTCTCTACAAGTTTCTGGAGTAGGTGATGAGCTAGATGAGGACTAATGAATTGAATATCATTCCATATGAGACAAAGGAACTTGTAGCAGTGGCGAATAGCCTGTCCCTCCAAAGAAAACAGTGTCCAGTTTATTCCACAGTCCCTTAAGTATCAGGTTCACAGACTGTTTGTTTCAGTTTTGCTGCTAAATCCTCAAGAAGCATGAAGCAGCTTCCAGGGCTTCCTACCAGCTTCAGCTGACTCACGAGGTGCACCATTTCTTAGACTCATCCAGGCTGCTGTATGTGGGGCTGCACTTAGAAATGGTCCAGAAATCTCAGCTGGTTCAAAACACAATGGCCAGCCTACCTGGGACTGACTTCTGCAAACATACTAGGATCTTAAAAAAAATTCACTGGTTACCATTTTTAAAGATATTTGAAGAAGGCTCTTCTCCAGGTGCCAGAGTGTGAAGATGCCCAAACTATGAGATTTCCTCTGAGCAATATTTGCCAGGAACCTTCATTACTCACTTTTGACCACCTGACAAACACTCACTGGTCTTGTAAGTAATTCATCGCACTAAACAGCTTTTATTGTTTGGGTTCTTCTCCCCGAATTTACCAGTTTTCTTGGGGGCTTTTATTTTTGTCTTTTACTTTCAATAGGGTTTTTTTTAAGAGTTCTCACTGTTTTCTTTCAGATATACTGTTGTTAGCACATTGGGGATTTAGCAGTATCATAGGATATAAAGAAGATGCTGAAACTAGGAGCAAAGGAAAGAGGGCATCACAAGCATTCTGGGAGGCTGTTTGAAGCATACAGGACAACAAGGGACAAAGAGCAGTGTTTTGGGGGCAATGGGAGAACTTTGAATGACTATATTCTTTGCCAAATGCAAGGTGGTTCTTTTAAAATGAGATTCAGAAGCAATACAAAACACAAGGGAGTGAGAAGAAAGATTTTATTCTAAACAGCAAGCAATATATACATACCAAGCAAGCACTTTAATCTGTCACTTGGAAGCCCTCAAGAAGTGGCAAAGTGACTCCCCCAGGTAGCATCAGTTTGCATGGCCCCGCGGCCATAAGTCCATGCACAAGCTTCTCTCAGTTCTGCCCCAAACCATCCAATTTATAGATAGTTAGATAGCTAGCCTGTGTTGCTTGCTCAGCTGACTAAGTGCAGATCATTCATTACTGGCTACGTGCAGGCTATTCATTAGCCACCCCCTCCCAATGCCTTACTTTCTCAAAACAATGTCCAGCATGAGAGAAGGTACTCATGACTATCTCTCCCTCCTAACTGATTAAGACGTTATAGGCTGCTCACATGCCATCGAAGAACTTAAGAGACAAGGAGAGGGGGAAGGAACAGAGGCAAGAAGAGGGCAACCATGTCAGATCACTAACTCCTCAAAATACAATTTATCTTCTGGATAGATTGCCCATACACTATAGTTGAAAAAGAAAGGGATGCAGGTAACAAGGCCGTACAGGGCAAGAACATAAAACATATAGGCTAAGGCAGCCTTCTATATTCCTGAGTGATGACATTGGTCCAGTTAGTTCAGTCTTGTCTCTGGTCATTGCCTTACATGCTTGTGATGTGGGCTTAGACCACAGAGCAGGGCATATAACCTGCACGCATAATGCTGTCACAGTCTGAGCTAGTTCTTCTGACAATGTAACATTGTCAATGGGATTGTTGTTGCTTAATAAACATTTTGTCTTCCACATCCTAATAATTTTAAATGTCAATACTACATATTTTGAGAAATTATTTAAGCCATTTTTCGTAATGAATAAGGGAACTGGGGGCCATGAAAGTCAAGGCAATTTCCCTTTCCTGTCATTCATGAAAGAAATCCATTTAGTACGAGTCTCCCATTGTAGAGGTTTAATATATCATTTGACCTGGAAAATACTCCCGATCTCAAACAACAACATAAATGCTTGTAAAAATTCAATACCATATTAGCTGCGAAGTTAACACAAATCCACGCACAACAAACAAACATGCCAGATGGAGCAGGAGAGAAGAAAGGCAATTGCAGGAGATCAGTATTGCTTGATAAAGGTGGCACTTCTAAGTCAGAAAATTAATCTTTGTGTTTACAGCTAATACATTCAGTTTTGGAAGAAAAGAAAGAATTTGAAATATTATTCAGTGTGTGTGTGTGTGTGTGTGTGTGTGTGTGTGTGTATGGTGAAGTCATATTGTCAAAAGAAACAATAAGATCTTTGTAAAGAAAAGGATTTCAGACAAATAAAAAATGCTTTCACTACAAGTTGTTTTCTATGGTAATTTTCTCAGCTCAAATTAAACAAGCAGGCCTTATCAAGGTAACCCAAAGATTTATCATTGTTCCAAGAAAATGATACACAGATCCAGATGAGACAATAATTTTTAACTGGTCTGATACAAACTTGAGACAGCTCTGGCCTTTGTATATACAGTAGGGTTGGTGCATTGAAATTCTCCAAAATCTGCAATGCAGTTCTCCAGCCAAAGAGTGTGGGAAAATGCATATATTGTCAAAGCGTGTTCCCAAAAAAGCACAAGGAAAAGAACATACAATGACGCATAATGTGCACTAAATGCTGATTTTTCCCAATAACTTTTCTTAATGCAAATTGATGAAAAAATGTGGCAAACTAAATTTGAGTTTGGAAAGAGAAGAAACTGAATTGACACATTCTTCCACCCCTAAGAGCAAGTCAGCAGCGCAGGGAAGGGAGAGAAAAGTACAGTAACAGGGTGCCAACTTGAATAAAATATTGTGGGAGCCCAGGTAAGCCCCACCCCACATAATCAATCACATGATACAGTACGCACACCATTTGAATGGGAATGCCCACCATCTTTGTGGAGGCCCAGCCCCCTCAAATATTTTATTTTACGGCACCTAGGAATTGGCCCCAATGTACAGGAAGGACATTTTCCCCAAGGATCCCATTGAAACCTGGACCTAACACTGGGCTGCCCCTACCTGTAGACCTGAGTGCACACCCCATAACTTGTAGAGATGTTGGTGATTGCACTGGCTGTGAACTGACAGCTCCAGTAACTGAGAAAACATAAATTACAACTGCCTCTTTTTGCGAACTCTCAACCAGCAAACTATGTTCTTCGCATGAATGTGAAATTAGTGTTGAGTGGGACAACCTGAAAATGGGGGGAGGGGAGATGTTTGACTTAGCTTTGAATTGCCTTGTTATGTAAGGTGTCTTTAGCTTCTTAGCACCAAAGAGTACTGGAAACTTCTTTGCTGCAGTGCTGCCTAATAGCTGTCTGAGACAGCATAGAATTAGATATTGATTGAATTCTATATGGCTACTGAGTAGCACCCACTGTAGCAAAGTCTGTCAAATGCGCTGAATGTAAGAGAGGCCTCTATCTTGGTCATTTTGATCAGTGACAATGTGAATGTCATGAAAATCCACTTCCCCATTATAATGCTGTCACTTTCCAAGGCTATAGCTTTCTTTCCATTATCTTCAGCAAGAAACCTTTTCAGAGATGGTTAATAGTGCAATTCCTCTAGAGTTACCCTATCTCCGGTATCTTCATTTGCGAACAAGTGAGGGGGGGCACTGCATTGTGAATGTACCGTGCTTAAGCTTTAATCTCTGTTACTCTTTAATCTTCTGTTGTGCCATCGAAAAGGGACGCTTGTGTGGCTTGCAGCACCTGCATGCTGATTGCAAATTAATCTTGTGCATTTCAAACAAAAAGTCTGCATTAGCAAATATGATCCCTGTTCAGCTACAAAGTTCCTCTTTGGGTAAGTTGAGCTAGTCAGTCACTATCTCTCAGCCTTATCTGTCTCACAGGATTGTTATGATGTGATACAAACATATACAATAAATAAGAAATAATCAAATTGTTTTGGAGCATGAATAAAACCCTATTTCAAAGGAATAGACAGTTCCACACACAATAACTGTGTGGATAAATTATTTACTACAAAAATTTCATACTAGGTGTGGGTGGTGTCTGCTTCAGCCTACAGGAAGGAGATACAAAGCATCATCTCCATTCTGCAATTAGCTGTAGGAAAAAAGCTGGTACCAACAAAAACTTTCCACTAAAGAAAAATTGGCTAAGTGGCACAGCTGAGGAAGAAAAGGGTTAAACTTCCTCTCCCCACACACTGTAGTCCTAAGTAATGCCCTAAGAACAACACTGCTATCAAGAATTTCACTAATTTCAATAGGACTATAAACATATCTAACAATTTTTTGGGTTGGGACTCTGTTCTTTGGAGAAGAATGCTGCCATTTTGAAAATGGAAAGTACAACAATAGCATTCTCAGTGGGTTACTCTTCACCAAGAATCACCATTAAACTGCTATGATAATAACATGAAATCACCAACCCAGCAGTCCAGCTTTACTATTCATGAAGTGGTCCTCAAACTAAATAATCATTGTTGACTTTGCATTTCTATTTTAAATACATAGAACACCTGTAAACTTTTCTTATATAAAACAGCAGGTGCCTTTATTTTATGGAAAAACTCAGAACATGCACACCAAGCTTTCTGCTTGACTTTTTGAACAATCTGAGCATCTGAATGAAAGTCTGTACTTCTTTATAATGTCTGTTTTTGTTACAGCTGGCTAGAAACATGCAGAGATTATACTTTGATATGTAAATCTTGACTGTGAAAGTGCACTTATTTATTATTCCTCAACACTAAGGGACTTCTTGTGTTTCTCAATCCCCAAACCATCACTAAAGTTCAGGAAATATGAGGCTTAGTATATGCCACAATGTAGCGGCAGCTGGATGCATCTCACTTCACAGGGTGGAGCTGCTACATTAGCTTCCTGGCAGGTGGGTCGCTGTTAGCTACTGGAGGGTGCAGTGACAGGAAGGTCAGTGCAGTAAAAAACACATCTGCAGAGCCAATCCAACAGTCCTGTGGGTGCATTTCCACCATGCTGACCTCCCCACTGCTTCACTCTCCCCCCCCCCCCCGTATCAGGGAAGCGACTTTAGCAGCTCTGCTCCATCGGGGAGCTACTTCTGATTGTAGCTTCTGACCCTTGCATTTTTTAAATCTGTTAAGTGTAAGTTAAAAGCTGGTTATCTCAATGACTGCTGTGAGCATGATTTCTTGGGTGGAAAAGTGGCATACTGAACCTTCCTTGGGAGAGCATTCCACAAATGGAGAGCCACTACAGAAAAGGCCTCTTCTCGTGTTGCCACCCTCTGGACCTCACGTGAAGGAGGCATACAAAGAAAGGCCTCAGATGATGAACGCAGAGTTATATGGGGAGAGGTGGTTCTTGAAGCCTTGCTGTCTAGAAGACTGTTTGGATGAATCATTCAGAGGGTGGGCCTTTAGACTTGACTCCCTACTCAAGCTATAAAGTTCCATGCCAGTACTGAGAAAGCATGTGCCTGCTTCCACAGTTGCAGGAATGTTGTCCATGGTCCTGAAATCTGAGAAATTGCACCTTTGACTCACTAGGTCCCAAATTTGCTTTGGTATTAGGTCAGCTCTGGAACTCTGGACTTGCCTTTCTCCACTTTGCTTGGGTGGTCACATCCTTTTGGTGATGGAGATCACGATGGAACATGACAGATGGTTTACTCATATCTGCAGCCTTCACAGTCCAATTTTGGAGGTTATGCTTTCATCGCCAGATGTCCTGAACAAGAAGCTTACCTTAAGTCCATTCCAACTCTGTCATTCTAGTGATCTTGAAACAGCCAGTTTATAAAATAATATCACTTCCATTGCCAGTGAATGGAGCATCATAGAAATACGAAAGAGAGCCAAAATTTTGTCTTTTATATTTACAGGTTTTTGATGCCTAACAGAAGGAGAACAAAAGAAAAATTACCAACCAGGTACTCAGCACACTGCTGTGCTCTAGTAAAAATGTCTGCCTGAAGATTTATTAACAGGATATTTTCTCAGGGATACCTCAGGACATGCACAAGAACATATGCTGCAATCATTTATGGGAAGCACACTTGGCTTAAAAAATAAAACTGTTTAGTTGTGAATCAGTTTTCTTTCCTTAAGGAAATTATGGATTGTTTGCAATATATGTCAGCAGGGATTGAGATTTCCACATGCAGAGTAATTAAAATAGGTGACATTCAGTATCAAGAACAGAAGTGTGGAAACCTTGGGAAGCCATTTAAATTCAACGCATTCTGGAAACATCCGTGGAAATGTAGGCATTTTTGTGCTACTTGAGTGGTTGCTGGTATGGCTGATTTTGTTCCTCTCCAAGCAGGTATTTGTAAAGAGTGGAGTAAAAAGCGAGGTGTTTGATGCAAATGAAATATCTATACATGAAGGTAGCACATTGCATTGTACTAAAGATGGGTGAACTCTCCCGATACTTACTCAAATGTGAACTAGTTTATCTCCAAACAAAACAGAAGCAAAATGGCTCATTTCCCAAGCCATTCTGAAGGGCTCAAAGCACCCTTCCCAGCCTTCCCCTTACTTATTTGCAAGCAGTATAGCAACAGCAGGGAGAAGGAAGATTTTGTACCTTCTCCCTCCCTCTCCATTATCCGGAAATCCTTTGTACGGTATCAGGACAGGAAGAGCAGTCGTGCCTGGGACTTGAAGTGTTTTCAATGGTTTCTGCCAATGCCCTTTTGGTCCTGATGAGCTGAAGAGCATTTCATGACAACATAGGGGGAGGATGAATGAGGGAGGAAAGCTTCCATTCTCCCCAGTCTCTCGTACATAAGAAAGGAGCAGCTCTTTGCTTCTGCCACTATCTGCAATGTGAAGCTGCTTAATTAAAAAACATGATGAGGTTCAATGCTATCAGGTTCAATGCCACTCTGGGCAGCTCCCGACAGAATATTAAACAGAATAAGACTTCAAACATTAAAAATTTCCCTAAGCAGGGTTGCCTTCAGATGTCTTCTAAAAGTCAGGTAGTTGTTTATTTCCTTGACATTTGGTGGGAGGGCGTTCCACAGGGCAGGCACCACCACTGAGAAGGCCCTCTGCCTGGTTCCCTGTAACCTCATTTCTCACAGTGAGGGAACCACCATAAGGCCCTCGGCGCTGGACCTCAGTGTCCGGGCTGAGCGATGGGGGTGGAGATTCTCCTTCAGGTATACTGGGCTGAGGCCATTTAGGGCTTTAAAGGTCAGCACCAATACTTTTAATTGTGCTCGGAAACGTACTGGGAACCAATGTAGGTCTTTCAGGGCCAGTGTTATATGGTCTTGGTAGCCACTCCCAGTCACCAGTCTTGCTGCTGCATTCTGGATTAATTACAGTTTCCGGGTCACCTTCAAAGGTAGCCCCACCTAGAGCACATTGCAGTAGTCCAAGCGGGAGATAACCAGAGCATGCACCACTCTGGTGAGACAAGTAGGATCTCAGCCTGCATACCAGAGGGAGCTGGTAGACAGCTGCCCTGGACACAGAGGATAGATGCTAACTGGCTTCGCATTGTCAATGCCACGATGTCTGTGTTATCAGCATTTGTTTTGTGAATCACTGCTATTTTCTGCAATCCTCTGAAACTAATGCAGTTTCTGCCCTATTGCTTAGAGGGTGAGTAGCAACTACTGATGAATTCCTTGGCAAATGGAGAGGTGCATTCTAAGCCAGGAAGGTAAAGATGACTGCAGAGCGATGCAGAGAAGCCAGAATTGCTAACACAATTCTGTGTGGTACTAGCTGTGTGAGAGTTCAGAGGATTTCATATTATTTTAAACAAATAAAGGGAGACATATGTTACCATGGAAACCATTTCAGCCATTACCCTGACAAGTAGATACACAATGTAGGAATGGTTTTTCACAGTAATGGAAAATATACATGAGATTAATCCCATTTTCTGCAAACCATCTGGCACTAAAGTTCATAATTTCTTTGCAAGTGTGGAGCTACATTTGCAAAGGTTAATGTGGCAAAAGGGAGGGGTGAGGTGATTCATCATGTAATGAATGAATGGAGTAAGCAAAAATTTTGAGAACTAAAGGTTTCTTCTCCTCCATAGTACTAAATTATAATGTTTGAGGGGCTTGAGTCCTCAAAAAAAGATAGTTGCCTTATACTGAGTCCATCTAGTTTAGTACTGCCTACTCTGACTCTTCAGGGTTTGGGGCAGGATTCTCTCCCAGCTCTAGATGCCAGGAATTGACCCTTGGACCTTCTGTATGCAAATCAGATGCACTGCTACTGAGCTACAGCTCTTCCCTCTTAGAAATTAAGTTTCTGTTGTATTCATTGTGATGATCATACCAAAGGTATTCTCTCAACATTCACAGGAAACTTCATATTACATTTTGTCTGAATTCCTTGTACATAGATCCTGTGTGCTCAAAGAAAGGTTGTGTTTCCTTTCAGGACAAGAGGGCTGGCAGTGGACCCAGGTTTTAACAAAACCAAAACAGCTGCAATGCAGTGATTTTAGTGTGTCCTTGTAACTCCATAGATACAAAGGTTTACCAACTCTTTTTTCGAAACAAGATAATATCTTGGGGAATATATTGAGGAATATGATCATGAATCCATCATTTCCCACTTCATATAAAAGAACATGAAGCCCAATGTATACATTAGGATTAAGGATAAAGTTCTGAACCAGCTTCATTAACAATACTTTTGCCATAGTTGCAAATGGAATGGATCTAAAACTGTTTCAGCCACCAGTTACCTCCAGTCAGCCAAAATCAACTTGATCATGCTGAGACTTCTAGGTGACCTCCAGATAAGTGTGATGTGGATTTTGGCTGCTCCTCCTATCACCAACTGCCCATTCTCTAGATTCTCAAATTTGTACTGAAGCTCAGGAACAATTGTAATGGTCTCCCAAAAGTTGACTTCTTATCAGGAGGCCTCTAAAGCCTATTGGAGGACACAAACGACCACCAGAAATAAAGGTCAGTGTGAAGCTGCAAAGTTGTTATTATTGTTGTTTAAATGTACAAGCAAGAAAAAACACCACTCTTAATTATTTTAAGGTAAGAAAGAGTAAGAGTCAAACTTCTACCCCGTAAGAAATTATGGAGGCAAGGGAATCCCCTTTACTTCTTCCACAGAAAGCCACTGGACTTATTTGTCTGCAAGTTGGTAAGCTGAACCCACCCTAGATGGAGGGTGTCCTGTGCTTGTAAATTTCATTCAATTTAACCGAATGAGTGTAAGGTTATAGCCAGTTTTAGATTCTCTATTACATATAGTGAATGGGGAAGCACAGAGCTTCATTTTATACAGAGTAGCTCAGGAGCCAAATTACAGGTTGAATGGGAGGGTTCACAGAGCAATGCAGAAACTGATAAGAATTTTTTAAAATGCACAGATACAAAGTGACTCTAAGACCTGCGCACACCCCTAAAATTACATTAAAATGCTATATAGCAAGCATAACTTAACCCATAAAACCAATAAACATACTAAATCAAACAACCCAGCGGCAAAAACCAAATAATAAATTCAGCCATTTCTAAATGAAGGAAAATAATATTTATTTATTTCACATCAAAAAGCTGGCAACGTGGGAGACAACTGTATCTCCAATGTAAATCCCATTTTCACAATAGCATAACCTTTCCTCTGAGATATCTCAACAGAAGCATAGAAGACAAAGTATTTCATGTAATCCCTATTGAACTGAATGGAAGATATGCAGCAGACATGCTTGGTAGATTGCACAATTCCCCACTAGACTGCAATGATTAACCATTACATGGTTAAACAGAGGGAAATAAAAGGATTACTATTTTATATGCCGACCCTCTACCAACAGTCAGCTTGCAGAGAATTAGAAACACACACACCAAACAATGTTAGTATATAAATGGTGATGTAATCTAAAGATAATTATTTTTACGATTTTGTCTGACATCAATCACAGGACAATGCAGCAAAAGGGGAAGGAGCCGGAACTTCGATTAACATGGAAATCACTTATTGTTATTCAGAAGGAAAAGGGAATTGAAATTGCACCATCTATATGGAATACAACTTATCTAATTAAGGAGATACACCTAATGATGTTCTGCAGCGCTCAACAATTTATGGAGCACAAAAAATATAGAAATATGAGATAATGAGAAATTCTACATGGCATAACTTATTTATCACTTTTCTTGCCAATGATTTCCTAAACAGAATGAACAGAATCAGAGACAAAGAGAGAGGAGATTGTAACTACCAGAAAGAAACCAATATTACCATTTGAAAAGATACTATTAATTGCAGTATGCATATAAAGTAGTGACCTGGACTGGGGCAGGGTTGAGCATCTGCTGAGGCCCCAAACCTCACTGACAAGAGGCCTTTATATATTGACACTAAAAACTTGAACTTGGGCAGATAGCAAATCGGCAACCAGCACAGATCTCTGACCACTTGTGTTACCATGCTGACAAGGTCTCACTCCTATCAGCAGTACGCTGATGACACTCAACTCTATTTCTCCTTTACAGCTGCAGGTGAGGCAGTGGAAGTGCTGGACCAGTGTCTTGCCTCCCTAACGGACTGGATGAGAGCCAACAAACTGAAGCTCAATCCAGATAAGACTGAGGCAGTTAGTGGGTGGTTCTTCCGACCAGATGGCTGGGAGGTCGCCTGCTCTGGATGGAGTTACAGTGCCCCTGAAGGAGCAGGTTCATAGCTTGGGGGTACTCCTGGATCCTTTGCTGTTGCTTGAGGTTCAGGTTGCCTCAGTGGCCCAGAGTGCCTTCCATCAGCTTTGGCTGGTGACCCAGCTACGCCCCTATCTGGACAGGGATAGCCTAACTGCTGTTGTCTATGCCCTGGTAACCTCAAGGTTAGATTGCTGCAATGTGTTATATGTAGGGCTGCCTCCGAAGACAGTTCTGAAACTTCAGCTGGTGCAGAATTCAGCGCCCAGGTTGCTCACCAGAGCAAGATAGTTTGAGCAAATTACACCGATCCTGGTCTGACTGCACTGGCTACTGATTAGTTTCTGATCCCAATTCAAAGTGCTGGTTTTTACCTATAAAGCCTTAAACAGCTCAAGACCACAATACCTCAAGGATCAACTCTTTCCATATGAACCTACCCAGACCCTGAGATCATCTTCTGAGGCCCTTCTTCGTGAGCCTCCTCCTTGAAAGGTCAGGAGGGTGGTAACATGAGAGTGGGCCTTCTCTGCAATGGCTCCCTGTCTAGGGAATGCTCTCCCCAGGGAAGTTCACCTAGTGCCTTCATTATACACCTTTAGGCACCAGGCAAAGATGTTCCTTTTCAACCAGGCCTTTGGTTGTTCCAGTTTACATCCTATGCCCTTTTAGAATGTGTTTTTTAGGGGGCGGGGCTATTGGGTTGTTTTTATTTTTATTAGGTATTTTGTGGTTTTATATCCTGATTTTATTCTGTGAACTCCCCTGAGACCCCTGGGTATAAGGTGGTATATAAATTCAATAAATAATAATAATAATATCAGCAATTGTGCTGCAGCATTTTGCATTAACTGGAGCTTCTGGATCAAGTGCAAGGGAAGCCCCCATAGAGTGCATTGCTGTAATGTAGTTGTGAAGAACCAATGCATGAACTGTGGTGGTCAGGGTTAATAAGAGGAAGGTTGTTCCATCTTCTGATCAGTTGCTGATCACACTGAGGTCTCAAAAATTAAAGAACACTTTGTCTATCTCCATATTCAGATAGAAAGGTTAACTCACTTCTTAAATACATAAACGCTTCAGCCTTAAATACATAAATGTGCACCTTCTTTAAAAAAAATGGTTGCTGACTAACTTCCGAGTATCTTGTGATAAAATGCTTCCTTATTGAGCAAGCCAGCCTAGACTTGTCTGTCTTAACAGATGTGCTATCCAATTATTCTGAAATTCCAGAGGATGCTTCATGCCTACCTCATTTGAGAAGATTCCAGCTGGTTTTGATAAGTTCAGTTTTAAATCTCTAATAAGCACTGCAAAAAATATTTGCTGAAACGTGATAGCAGGCATCATAATGGAGAATATTTTTTTATGCCCAATAGTGCATTCCCAGCTACTATTGGCTAGATTGAATGCAGGGATAGCCAATGGGATGCCACATCCACTGTTCCTTACCATTGGCCATGCTGTCAAGGGCTGATGGGATTTGTGTTTTGACATCTGGTGGATACCAAGTTGGCTACACTAGCTATATAAACTTCATGTTCTCCTTTCCATTTTGTGTGTATGTATTCATTGCAGGAAGAAAGTCTTGTTCATAGAAGGCATTTCATTATATCACACCCCATATTTTAGTATCCTAACACAAGGCATGAAAACTTAAAACCTTTTGAAATAGAATGGCCAACTTGAAAAATAAATAAGAGAGATATCCAAGTGAAACAGTATCTATTTTTTTCTCGACCTCTTTGCCCCTCCCTCATTTTGAATAGCAGAAGTTGGACATCTTTATTTAATGAATTCATGGGCATTCATATGGTTAGTTTTCCTATTTATCTATGTTCTGGCTTTGTGGCTTACACTACAAGTTGCTCTTAGAATCATAAAACATTAATACTTTGTGATTACATACTCCCACCCAGAGGAGAAAGTGGTTGCTATTCAGGCTCCCTAATTGTCACAGATTTTATAAGCCAAATTGGCTTTAGTGACATAGCTGGGGATTTTGCCTCCTTTCTCACTAAAGATGCCTTTGAATGAACTCCAGGCCCAATCTCACTTTAGCCTGCAATACACCATAAATTTGTCTAATCTGTTTTTAAAGTCATCTTAGCTAAGGGCCACCACCTCACCCTGTGGCATGAAATTCTGTATGTTAATTCTGTGACTTGTGTAGAAGTAGTAGTAGTAGTAGTAGTAGTAATAATAATAATAATAATAATAATAATAATAATAATAATAATAATTTATTATTTGTACCCCGCCCATCTGGCTGGGTTTCCCCAGCCACTCTGGGCGGCTTCCAACAAAGATGAAAAATACACAAAAATGTCACATATTAAAAACTTCCCTGAACAGGGCTGCCTTCAGATGTCTTCTGAATGTCAGGTAGTTGTTTATCGCTTTGACTTCTGATGGGAGGGCGTTCCACAGGGCGGGCGCCATTACCGAGAAGGCCCTCTGCCTGGTTCCCTGTAACTTGGCCTCTCGCAGTGAGGGAACCGCCAGAAGGCCCTCGGAACTGGACCTCAGTGTCCGGGCAGAACGATGGGGGAGGAGACGCTCCTTTTGCTTCCTTTCGTCTGTCATGTTTGATGGTGAATTTATGTCACCCCTTTCCAAAGCCATCTAAGCTAGACAAGCCAATAGTTGCCCCTTCCCCATAAAATTCTGAGATTTGTTTTGTGAAACCTGCTCTCCGAAAAATACACATGTGCTAAGTTCTTTTATTCCAGAGGGGTCTGTGTTTCCTTGAGGAGCAATGGTGTTATATACACTAGCACATAAATAAAAAGACTAGCTGAAGCAGCAGCAAGTACTCCACACTGAGTTATGCAAATCTGCACTCACTTTCCCAGCATGCTCCCCTGTGTTCACAGCAGGAAAAGCAGGCATGCTGGGGATAGAGCAGAGATTACAAAGGCTCAGCCTTATTTACCCTGCAACCCAGACATTCACTCTCACAGCCAGAGCCATTTCCTTGGTAAAACACAGTAATTAAAGCAGCATTGTGGCACTCCACAAGCTGGGGATGTAGCACAAATACAGCCAGCAAAACATAATGCAGGTATATGTGCAGAACAGAATATGGGCATCACCAAACGGAAAGGCATATTAATTTATATAACGATTTTTACTAAATAAGTATAGATGCCCAATAATAAATATTTCCTGGGCAGCTTACAAGCAAGGCAATATATACAAAGTATATACAATATATACAAAAATATATTACAAAGCAAGACGAAACGTCGCCTAGACACCCCAACTTTTACACGGGAAGACACCCGAGGACACCAAAACCTGCATATATATATATATATATATATATATGCTTTCGTAGATTTTCACGGGTATAGGAATGCAGGTTTTGGTGTCCTCGGGTGTCTTCCCGTGTAAAAGTTGGGGTGTCTAGGCGACGTTTCGACGAGGTCTCACTCGTCATCTTCAGGCTGGTGCTTTCGGCTTCTTGTTACTGGAACAGAGCTCTGTTCCAGTAACAAGAAGCCGAAAGCACCAGCCTGAAGATGACGAGTGAGACCTCGTCGAAACGTCGCCTAGACACCCCAACTTTTACACGGGAAGACACCCGAGGACACCAAAACCTGCATATATATATATATATATATAGTAATTAAAATCAGCAAAAGAAAGTTTGACTGTACAGAACAAGTCCCCATGACAGTGATGCTCACAACTTCGGAAGCAGCAGTGTTAGTGAGGGGGGAAAATGCATTCTCTGTTACCTTTAAAAGCAAGTATTTCAATTTTACCTGCTCAAGCTGACTGTTTGCATACTTGATGCTTCAGGGACAGGGTAATGTGGGCTGCTGAGCCGTGTTAAAGAGCAGCCATGCGAAAAGGACTTGCAAACAAGCAGAGAATGTCAGGATATTGCCCTCAAGATGCAGAATTTTGAAAAGGTCAGATCAGCAATAAGTACGCTAAATGTATTTCGCCATGAAAGTACCATAGAAACAGCTGGCGTTTGTGGATCACAATTGTAACCAAAGGTCAGAATGCGACTCCCTTTCTCAAATTGCTGGTTTCACTACGACTACCTGCGCAGTTGTCACAGCTGACCCATCTGACAAAAAGAAAAAGAGAAGAGCGGCGATAGCCATGTTGCCTTCATATATCCACACTTGTTCACCACTCACAAGGGGGGCTTGCAGTCGCTCTGTAGCACGGGAAGCATTAACCTGTGGTGTGATACCATACCAGTGAGAAATCTGTATGGATATTGCAATCACAGGAGAAAGATCCACATGGTTGCAGGATTCACATAAGGAGTTCTGGAGTGACAGCTGCAGAAGTGGCTCCTCAATCATGTTTCTATGTACTGTACATGAAAGGACCTGTAGATGTGGTTATCAAAAATCACCCTTAATTTTGGTCCCCTCTCCCTGTATATTGGTCCTGGTTTACAACCTCCAAACAGTGGGATATATACTAGACTCGTGTGATTTCCTTCTGTTTCACTGTTTTCTGTGAAGTTTGATAGGCAAAGGTTAGCAATAACAGAAATTGTCTCCAAATCCAAAGACGTAAAATCATGGTTTGAAATAGGCTTATAAGGCAGTGTTTTGCTCAGAGGAAATCAAATTTCCATGGAATGAACTGCAGGCATAGGTCCAATATATATTTAGCCGTTATCATATCTTCTTGCCACTCTAAGAATGTTTTAGTTAAAAGATATTAGTTAACATTCAAAATATGGAAACTGGGGTGATTAAATCATATGTTTTGCCTGCATGGCAGGATTAATCACTCTTCTACTTACACTAAGGAATGCTACCTTCTGAGATTCCTGTTTTCAGAGCTGGGCTGAGACACTTGGCAACCGTGACATAAAATGAAAATAGCAGGGGCCTTGCAATCTTCTATGCGCATAAATAAAAGCTGCCTTTTAATGATGCCCAGAATTTGCCATGAGCTGTCAACCTTGTGCCTGCTGCGGTGCAATTATCTTTGGGTTTCCTATAGTGAAGATTGTCTTACCTTACACTGTCACCGGGTCCCTTTGACATTATTTACAGCTCAAGACAGATTAACTTCTTCCACATTCCAAGAGAAAGAAGCAGTGGACATCAGAGGGAGGGAGGGATGAAAGAAAGTAGACTAGAGAAATAAATGTGCGTGTGTCCCCTCTCTCCATGGCTCTGAGCAAAGAAGTAAAACAACAGGGTATGTACTGAAGTTGTGTAGAATTGCAGAACACCTAAGAAATTGCCTCCTATATTATGACCAGATGCTGATTCCTAAATTCATATCAATGTTCTGCAAAATCAGTAGCCTCTTCATGCATATGGAAATCTCTTCCATTGGGGACCCATCAGAGCTTTATTTATGTGTTAAGATATTTATATTTCAACTTTCTACTTCATTGCTAAAGCAACCAGAGCAGCCTACTTCCTCAAACTATAAAACACTCAGGGAGTGGGGTGGAATCCCTAGAAATACAGTGGTACCTTGGTTCTCAAACGCCTTGGTTCTCAAATACCTTGGTTCTAAAACGCCTTGGTTCTCAAACACTGAAAACCCAGAAACAAGTGTTCCAGTTTTCGAACATTTTTCAGAAGCTGAATGTCCAATGTGGTTGTCTCCAGGGCACCTGCACCAATCAGAAGCTGTGCTTTGGTTTTCAAACATTTCGGAAGTCAAACAGACTCCCAGAACGGATTAAGTTTGGTGCTTTTGTTTTTGCTATTTATTTTGCGTTTTTGTTTTTGAGGCTTTTTCAGTTAATTTGTTTTTGTGACTGTGTGGAACCCAGTTCAGCTACTGATTGATTGATTGATTGTGTGACTGCAGAAATGGATAAAAGCCCCCCATCCAAACAATGCAGTGCAGGTAAGAAAAGAAATTAATTTTAATTTTTATCATCTACAATACTGTCTTATTTATTTTATAGTACAGTACATTGATTATTGCTTTCATTTTATGGATCAAAGGTCTCGTTGATAGTAAAATTCATGTTAAATTGCTGTTTTAGGGGTTGTTTTTAAAAGTCTGGAACAGATTAATCCCTTTTGCATTACTTTCTATGGGAAAGCACTTCTTGGTTTTGGAACGCTTTGGTTTTGGAATGGGCTTCCGTAACGGATTAAGTTTGTGAACCAAGGTACCACTGTATATAGTAGATTTTGAAAAGCGAGCATTAGAATCCTTCTCAAGTTCCATATAATTTCTGTCTCCCCACCCACCCCAGCCTAACTCAGCAATGGAATGACATTTTTGAAGGATTGGAGTTTCATGATTGTTTTAGTTAGCATTTTAACCCATTGCTACCCAGGAGGAGTTGGGCTGGAGATTCAAGTTCATGAATAGCAAGAAATTATCCTCACTCCTCCATGCTTTAAATCCTTCAAAAATGAAGCCACAGCAGTTCAACAGACAGGATGTTCCTCTACGAAACCACAACATTCTTCTGCTGATGCTTAGATAGCAATCGCAGTACGCTGTCAAACTGATGCATTTTTTGACTGATGACTGCAGCATACAAAACAGGCCAAGCCTGGACTTCAAACCCCTCTTGACTTTAACTGACCAAGAAAACCCGCACAAAAACACAATCCCCTGAAAACAAAAATAGAAACAGAGATATCTGGAGTGGGGAGTTGGCTATTCCAACAGCAGGAAAATGTTAACAGTATTGTAAAAAGAAAAGAAAAAAGGCGGTTGCTATATTGGCACACAAAATGCAAGCAAACACACACAAAGAATTCAGACCAAAGTAGTCATAATCAATTTATTTACATACCATGTTTCCCATGGATTTGTGCTCAAAGCACTTTATAAAAAGTACCGTATTTTTCGCACTATAGGACGCACTTTTTCCCCTCCAAAAATGAAGGGGAAATGTGTGTGCGTCCTATGGTGCGAATGCAGGCTTTTGCTGAAGCCTGGAGAGCGAGAGGGGTCCGTGCGCACCGACCCCTCTCGCTCTCCAGGCTTCAGGAAGCTATCCCAAGTCTTGCAAGCCCGGCGGGATGTCCCGCGGGCTCGCAAGGCTTGCGGGCAGCAGCCTGCACCCAAAAGCTGGGGACAGCGGGGAGGCGCAGAGCCGCCACCCCGCTATTCCCCGACCTGATCTGGAGGCTGGCGGGGGGAGAAGCAAGCCTGCTTCTCCCCCCCCAGCCCCACAAGCTCGGGGGATAGGGGGATGGCGAAGCGCCGCCATCCCGCTATTCCCCGACCTGATCTGGAGGCTGGGGGTGGGAGGAGCAAGCCTGCTTCTCCCCCCCCCCCCAGCCCCACAACCTCCAGATCAGGTCGGGAAATAGCGGGATGGCGGCGCTCCGCCATCCCGCTATTCCCCGACCTGATCTGGAGGCTGGGGGTGGGAGGAGCAAGCCTGCTTCTCCCCCCCCCCAGCCCCACAACTTCCAGATCAGGTCGGGGAATAGCGGGATGGCGGCGCTCCGCCATCCCGCTATTCCCCGACCTGATCTGGAGGCTGGGGGTGGGAGAAGCAAGCCTGCTTCTCCCCCCCCCAGCCCCACAAGCTCGGGGGATAGGGGGATGGCGAAGCGCCGCCATCCCGCTATTCCCCGACCTGATCTGGAGGCTGGGGGTGGGAGAAGCAAGCCTGCTTCTCCCCCCCCCCCCAGCCCCACAACCTCCAGATCAGGTCGGGGGATAGGGGGATGGCGAAGCGCCGCCATCCCGCTATTCCCCGACCTGATCTGGAGGCTGGGGGTGGGAGAAGCAAGCCTGCTTCTCCCCCCCCAGCCCCACAACCTCCAGATCAGGTCGTGGAATAGCGGGATGGCGGCGCTCCGCCATCCCGCTATTCCCCGACCTGATCTGGAGGCTGGGGGTGGGAGGAGCAAGCCTGCTTCTCCCCCCCCCCCAGCCCCACAACTTCCAGATCAGGTCGGGGAATAGCGGGATGGCGGCGCTCCGCCATCCCGCTATTCCCCGACCTGATCTGGAGGCTGGGGGTGGGAGAAGCAAGCCTGCTTCTCCCCCCCCCCCAGCCCCACAACCTCCAGGCTTCAGGAGAGCCCCACCGCCAGCCCCACAAGCTCGGGGGACAGCGGGAGAGGCGCAGCGCACCCTTCCCGCTGTCCCCCGACTTGGCTAGAAGGCTGGCGGGGGGAGAAGCCTGCTCCTCCCCGTTGCCAGCCCCGCAAACTCGGGGGACAGCGGGAGAGGCGCAGCGCGCCTTTCCCGCTGTCCCCCGACTTGTCTAGAAGGCTGGCGGGGGGAGAAGCCTGCTTCTCCCCGTCGCCAGCCCCGCAAACTTGGGAGACAGCGGCAGGGGCGCAGCGCGCCCTTCCCGCTGTCCCCCGACTTGGTTAGAAGGCTGGCCCAGCCCCGCAAACTCGGGGGACAGCGGGAGAGGCGCAGCGCGCCATCCCGCTGTCTCCCGACATGGTTTGGAGGCTGGCAGAAGGCTTCCTCCTCCCCCAGCCCCGCAAGCTCCCAGAGCGATGCCAAAGCTGCGCGCAGCTTCGGCATGGCTCTGGGTCCCGTTCTGGGGGAGGGGGAAGCTCGGGCTTCCCCGCCCCAGCCCCGCGCCTGGCGGGGGGGGGGAATAAATTTTTTTGCCTTTATTTCCCCCCCCAAATCTAGGTGCGTCCTATGGACCGGTGCGTCCAATAGTCCGAAAAATACGGTAACCATATAATTACAATAATGGTAAAAGATACCTTGATGATAATACATAACTACAATAGAGATTCTGACTAAACATTAGGAAGAACTTTCTGACGGTAAGCTGTTTGACAGTGGAATTGTCTCCTTCAGAAGGTAGTGGACACAGCTTCATTGGGAGTTTTTAAACAGGAATTGAATGGATTCTTTAGCTGTGATTTCTTCAATGCATGGCTAGATGTCCTTTGTGGTCCCTTTCAACTCCACAGTGCTATGAAGCAACATGAAACAACTTACTGGGCAGGGCAGAGCTGCTATGCTAGCTTCTCCACAGGTGGGCCTCTGCTGCATACCCGGGAAGAGGGAAGGGAGAGGCAGCAGGGTGGTTGGCATGGTGCAAATGCACTGGCAGGAGGACCCAACTGGCTCCACGGCTGCATTTGTCCCATAAACAGACCCCTGTGTTGCAATATAGACAAGCTGAACAATGTAACACAACACAGTGGCCAATAACAATGGTACTAAATACCATCATGTGTCCCTGCTCCTGACTCCTGAATATATTCCATTGAGGAAACGGACTCCAGCTATAAAGAGGGATATTACAATATGGCCAGCTGAAGCATCCCAACAACTACAAGACTGTTTTCATGACACCGATTGGGAGGTATTCGCCCAACAGGATGTAGAGACTCATACTGAGCAAGTGTTGGACTATATTAGGTTCTGCACTGAAAATGTAACACGGAGGCGCCGGATAAAGATCTACCCAAACAGGAAGCCCTGGATGACACGGGAGGTCCAGGGGTTGCTAAAGGCAAGAAATACTGCTTTCAGAAGTGGAAATAAGTCGTTGTACAGCTTAGCTAGAGCGGATTTAAAGAGAGGTATCCGTGTAGCAAAGGAGGCGTATAGACAGCGGCTGGAGAATCATCTACAAAGTAACAACACCAGGCAGGTGTGGCAAGGTGTACAAGAATTAACAGGGTATAAATCCAAGGATTCCCTGGCAGACGAGGGAGGGGCATCCCTCGCAGAGGATTTGAATGCCTTTTTTGCCCGTTTTGAAGTAACATCTGCAGCAACACCTGCTGAGGCTTTACCACCACCACCACCACTCCCTGTGAAGGCCTTGCCACCATCACCATCATCAGTACAAAGGAATGTAGTAGTCTCTGTGGAAAAAGAAGAGATGAGGAAGGTGTTGAAGGGAATCAACCCAAGGAAGGCCACAGGGCCAGATGGGGTAGCTGGAAGGGTATTGAGAGACTGTGCAGATCAACTAGCAGGAGTTTTCACTGGGATCTTAAACCGATCCCTAGCCCAGGCTATTGTTCCATCCTGCCTAAAGTCCTCTACTATCGTTCCAATAGCAAAAAAATCTAACCCGGAAGATCTGAATGACTTTCGTCCAGTAGCACTCACACCTATAATCATGAAGTGCTTTGAAAAGCTGGTACGAAATTATGTCATTGCCTGCCTACCAGAGGGACTGGACACATTCCAATTTGCTTATAAAACGAAAAGATCGACAGAGGACGCTGTGGCGATTGCCCTCCATGCCGTTCTTGCACATTTGGAGCAGCGGGGGGGGTTATGCCAGACTGCTTTTTTTAGATTTCAGCTCGGCATTTAATACCATTCTACCACAACGTCTGATGTCTAAACTGGAAGATCTGGGGCTTCCGTTATCACTTTGTGGGTGGATATTGGACTTTTTGTCAGACCGCCCCCAGAGGGTTCGGTTGGGCCCTTATACCTCTAGTATGCTTAGGACTAACACAGGAACACCACAGGGATGCGTACTCAGCCCACTCCTTTATATTCTCTACACGTACGATTGTGTCGCTGCTCACCCTAGTAATAGGGTTGTCAAATTTGCAGATGACACAACCGTGATTGGGCTCATCTCTGAAAGGGAGGGTGAAATGGACTATAGAGATGAGGTGGAGCGGCTGACAGAGTGGTGCAGAGCTAACAACTTGCTCATAAATACAAGGAAGACAAAGGAGCTTGTGGTGGACTTCAGGAGACAGAAGAGCAATGTCCAGCCACTTTTGCTTGATGGGGTCTGTGTGGAGAGGGTAACAACGTTCAGATTTTTGGGCATTGAATTACAAGAGGATCTGTCCTGGAGTGTCAACACAAGGGGGCTTGTGAAGAAGGCGCAGCAGAGACTGTACTTTTTGAGAATTCTAAGGAAAAACCATCTTCCGCAGAAACTGCTGCTTGCCTTCTATCACTGTGCCATTGAGAGCGTGCTCACCTACGGCTTATGTGTGTGGTATGGAAGCTGTACTACCCGGGACAGGTTGGGGTTGTGCAGAGTTGTTAAGGCAGCAGAGAGCATTGTTGGCTGCCCACTCTCCACCTTAGAGCAGATTTATGCCACAAGGTGCCATAGGAAGGCACTGGACATAGTAAAAGATCCATCGCATCCTGGTCACTGTCTCTTCGAGCTCCTGCCGTCGGGACGGAGATACAGGACGATGAAGACAAGAACAAGCCGTCTTAAGAACAGCTTCTTCTCCAGAGCGATCTCGGCCCTGAATGGGAAGCCTGGACTTTGAAAGTCATCTAATCTTCCTTGCTGTTTTATACTGTATTGTTTTAATTAGTGTTTTTATAGTTGATTTGATTTTGTGTGGAGTGCCCTACCTGGGTGGATGGAGCAGCCAAGTAATTTCGTTGTCCCCGAGAGGGGGCAATGACAATAAAGATATTATTATTATTATTATTATTATTATTATTATTATTATTATTATTTATAGACTAATACAAATGATCAGAAATTACAACCAAAGTCTCGAAATCTTCTTCACCAGTCATGGTAGAATGATTCAAAAGTTCGATATATACCTAATCTGTCACCAAATATCGCCGGAACAGAGTTTCCAGATAACCAATCTGTTTAATTCAATGTTTCATCAGCCAATCTTGAACAATTCTTCATCAGCCAGACTTGTAAGAATTAATATGAGAAGGATGCAGTTCAATTTCTTAACAAGCCAATCTTACATGTAAGCAAATATAAATGCTGTAGAAAATATGCTCTGGATCAGTGCTCATATGATACTCTAGTGACTACAGTATCATACGAGCACTGATGAAGAATTGATCAAGATTGGCTGATGAAGCATTGAACGAAACAGATTGGTTATCTGGAAACTCTGTTCTGGCAATATTTGGTGACAGATTATGTATACAGTGGTACCTCGGGTTACAGACATTTCAGGTTACAGACTCCGCTAACCCAGAAATAGTACCTTGGGTTAAGAACTTTGCTTCAGGATGAGAACAGAAATCGTGTGGCGGCAGCGGGAGGCCCCATTAGCTAAAGTGGTACCTCAGGTTAAGAACAGTTTCAGGTTAAGAACGGACCTCCAGAACGAATTAAGTTTTTAACTCAAGGTACCACTGTATCTCGAACTTTTGAATCATTCTACCGTGACTTGTGAAGAAGATTTAGAGACTCTGGTTGTAATTTCTGATCATTTGAATTAGTCTATGAAGTGTTTAGTGCCATTGTTATTGGTCATCGCGTTATGTTATATTGTTCAGCTTGCATTTGTCCCATGGCACCTTCCCTTCCCACCTCTCCCTCCTGGTAAGCAACAGTGAGCCACCTGCTCGAAGGCAAGTGCCGTCCCTCCGCCACACCTGCTTCTGTTACTCAAAGCGTGTTTCAATTATGAGCACTAAGAATTTGACAATTAGTAAGTCACTTAAAACAGATAAAAGGAGATGAAGTGAGCATACAGGCAATTAATATCCCCAAGTAGCCATAAAGCGTCTGACAGTAGTAATGGCTTGTAGACTCCCCTGGTCAGCCCACTAAGGGTTTTGAGAATTACGTGAACAATATCTCTGTTTACGAGGGCTTTTAATTTGACTGTCGACGCTGTGGAAAGGTTTGCTGCGGATCTCTTAATGATGAGAGGCTTTTCTTGCTTTCTTTTTGCTGTTGCTTATAATGGGAATGTGCATGCTTAGGTTAAGATGGGTTATTATTAGAGGAGAATAAGAACACAGGAGGCTGCCTTATACTGTGTCAGTCTGCTGGTCCCTCTAGCTGAGTATTGACTACACCAGCCTTTCTTTGGTCCCCAGATGTTGATGGACTACAACTCCCATCATCCCTAGAAGCTTTCTATTTCCCTATGTTCCTAAATGGAAAAAATTAACACCCTAAGCAAAAAGCCACTTTCCCAGATCCCATACCCTACCATGCTGGCTAGGGCTGATGAGAGTTGTAGTCCAAAATATCCGCAGCCATTCACTCTGTGCTTGTAGGAAGCTTTCTCTGTCTTCACATTTCCTAAGCTGCAGAGCTCAAAGAAGTACCTGAAGTTTAAGGGAGAGATTATACTCATGGTGAACCAAGTCCCTCAAGATAAAAACCTTGTTATATAGCCCCATCTTGTGGAACAAGGAAGAAAAAGTAACTGATTTTATAATAACATAGGCAGGCTTCCCGGGAAATTAAATATTATGCCCACTTGAAAGGAGTGCAATCTGAATTATGTGATAACAGTTTGTCAGCTATGCTAAAGTGTTGCTAGAATTTCCAGAGAAGTGGTAGGATGTGATTTACACTGCTATAGAAAATGTTCCAACTTTGCTTTGCATTTCAGCAAATGCAAAGTTTCTTACATTGATGTAAAGCATTAAGAAGTGACATTTTTGATAATGCTCCTTGATGAAAACTGCTCACCTTCACTGCGAAGCAAGATTTTACAAAATTGGCTAATGCAATTACCCAGTTCCAAGATTACCGAAAAAGCCATTATCATGAACTGAAAAGCATTAACCTTATTTGACCTCAAAGTCAAAGTATACGTGGTATGCTATTACCAAAAACTAGCACCCTGAGTAATTGAGGAAAGTACATTCCACACAGATAAGCTTAAATGATTATCACTATTAATAACCAGAGAGAATAGTCTTTCCTAATTAAGGCAATCAGCTCAATACCCTCAACATGACTCATGATCCATACTGGGCCTGCTTATTTAGTGTCGTAATACAGAATGCAGCATATGGTTTTTGAATGGGGGAAAAAGAGCAGTGGGATAAAATAGGACCATTGTGTCCTGTATATAGGTTAGGCAGCAGCTTAGTGTTTGAGGTGTAATACTAACAATATTTTATGTAAATGATGGGACCACACCGGTCAACAATCACTGTGCTTCCCCCTTGATCCAGATCTCTCGTTTAATCAAGAAGCTTTCTTTCCTTCTGCTCAGATCCTGCCCTGACATCCCATCTTTCAGAGCTGACCCAGGCTCGATATTTTATTTTATTTTTAAGCTAAAGAAATAATGGCACCAATGGAATATCTGGAGGATATATGGATATGGGCACTTCCAGGCCATCACTATTTTCAGGTGGGGTTCAATCATATACAGTACCAGCAAATTCAGATTCCACAATTATATTTCATTGGAAGATCTTACACAAGAAACCTGCTTCCCCAGAGAGTATGGGACGGCACTTGTTTTGATACATCATCCAACTTCCCCACAAACAATTCAGATGAAGGCTTATTAAATAACCAACATCATCTAATTTCCCTGCAAACAAATCAGGGTGAATGTTCAAGTAACTGGTCATCTGAAAGCAGCCTATATCTGGAGAGTATCTAACAGTATCTAACATCCTTTCCTCCACATTTCCCAAAGACTTGACTATAAGGAAAATAATCTCCTATGAGGTCTGTAAGCAAAATGAAACCTGGTGGAAGAAGATGTAAGAGAGCAGGCGAATAAAACAATCACAGTGGATGGTGATGAATATCCCTCTTTCTTTTCCTGTTTCCTTTCTTTTCCTTTCCTTCCATGTATTTAAGTCAATGGATGCCACCAGAACTGTTGCCAGATCTGGAGGATCCCAAGTCATATGGCAGTTGTGGGTAGCATTATGTTCCATTAAAAGTTGCCTCAATGGAAGTCATGTGCAGAGGAACGCCTTGGTTTGGTGGTAGTGCCAGAGTGCAGGACAGTAGCTGGAAGCCACAAAATGCCTCTCTGCTTAGAATATGTGTGCCTCCGTTAAATGCTACGTATGGGAATTTGTGAACCAGGCTAGGGGGTTGGATTCTTGTAGGCTACTGATGCTGTTAGGCTTCATTTGCCACCAGTGTGTATGAGACAGTCATTCAAATTAACACAGTTGGAAGGTGATGCCAACAACTATACACTTTCCTTGAAACCTTAATGGAGCTCCCAGGTCTACAGGAAGCTCCATTCAGACATTTAATGAGCATGTGTAAGTCAGGGATGGAAGAACTAGCAATCATGATTCTGCCTCTCTGACCTAGCACATTAACTGGAACATGCTTTTTCAATGCTCCTATTGTCATAGCTTCCTAGCACGAGTGGGATGCAGGCATAAAGCACCATACTCTCAGCCCTTGCAGTTTGTAGCATGCCCAGAAAATGCAAATCTTAAAAAGCAGCAGACGCCACTTGTCAGATCTTCAAAGCCGGCTGGATGGGAAAGCAGAAAATATATGGAATGGCACCGTCCTATAACTAGTCGAGGATGTGAACTAAATGAACTAAAAGCTGTGCCATGCTCTCCCATCTTTATGGCCCCTGTAATATATTTCCCCCAGTGTTCTAGCCGTATATCTCAAGGAATAAATGGACACCAAATCATTTCATGCAGTGCTTTTTCACAGCTGTTGCTCGCTGTTGCACGGCACAGCTCTCTTGCAGTGGGAAAACCCACACTGATTCATGCTGCGGAGATTAAAATATTCCCAGAAGTCCTTTCACATTTATCTTTGTTTTACAAAAGATTATACTTCTGCTGTTCCTGTTCTGCATTGCTGTTGCATTTATCTGCTCAAAAACCCCTCTCTGAAGTTCCAGGATTGGGACAAAACTGAATAGTACCAAGAGTTTGCCCAATGTGGAAGGGAAATCCTAAACATAAACTCCACTCTAAGAGTTGCGGCCAACTAAGTCCTCAGCAGAGGAGACCCACTGAAATGAATTGGATATGACTAACTGAAGTCCACTGATTTCAGTGGGTCAACTTTGCCTATGAAGTATCTGAAACATTTTCTGGTTTGTGGGTGAGATCTTAATTTCTCCATGTTTGGCGGGCCAAATCTGACAGGTGGGCAGGGTCTCTCTCTAATCAGGTGATGCTATGCTTTACAGCATTGATTGTCAGGATTTTAAAGTGCAGTATGGACTGTATAACACCGGATATACAAGATTTTAAAGTGCAGCTAGTATAACACCGGATGAATGTGCTCCCACGGCGAGGACCCCGTAAGGAGTCTCACCTCGGCATTCTGCACCCACTGGAGTTTCTGGGTCAGTTTCAAGGGCAACCCCACATAGAGTGAGTTACAATAATCAAGCCTGGAGGTGACCATCGCATGGATCACCGTGGCGAGGTGAGGGCAAGAGATATAAAGACTGAGTGCATCTTATATATGTAACTATCCTGAAACACAAGGATTATTCCACGTCTCTTTTTATGTTTCATGCTATGAACACAACCTTGAATCTTTATTTATAGGATAGTTTTCCTCCTCCTGTCAGGTTTTCTCATTTATTAAGTTTCTGTGCTTTCATCTCCATTCATCAGTTCTGAACATGACCAGTTCCATCAATTAATCCAACTCCTGTTCCCTTCCTCCTCTGATCATCCATCAGTTACAGCAATCACGTTTGAAACTCTGTTCGCTATGTATTTCTACTGCTGTTAAAAAGTATTAGCAAAAAAGTCATCATCTGTCTAAACATCAGCTTAAGGTTGCTATGATCCTTGAGAGGGCAGGACAGGTCTAAGAGCCTAGGGGGAAAGAGGGAGAAAAGAAGATACAGAGAGTTATGGGAAAACTCAGCAGTGGCCAGAGGATTGGAGAAGATCAGTCTACATCCCAATCCCAAAGAAGGGAAGTGCCAAAGAATGCTCCAACTACCGCACAATTGCACTCATTTCACACGCTAGCAAGGTTATGCTTAAAATTCTACAAGGCAGGCTTAAGCAGTATGTGGACTGAGAACTCCAAGAAGTGCAAGCTGGATTTCGAAGGGGCAGAGGAACCAGAGACCAAATTGCAAACATGCGCTGGATTATGGAGAAAGCTAGAGAGTTCCAGAAAGACATCTACTTCTGCTTCATTGACTATGCAAAAGCCTTTGACTGTGTCGACCACAGCAAACTATGGCAAGTTCTTAAAGAAATGGGAGTGCCTGATCACCTCATCTGTCTCCTGAGAAATCTCTATATGGGACAAGAAGCTACAGTTAGAACTGGATATGGAACAACTGATTGGTTCAAAATTGGGAAAGGAGTACGACAAGGCTGTATATTGTCCCCCTCCTTATTTAACTTATATGCAGAATTCATCATGCGAAAGGCTGGGCTGGATGAATCCCAAGCCGGAATTAAGATCGCCGGAAGAAATATCAACAACCTCAGATATGCAGATGACACTACCTTGATGGCAGAAAGTGAGGAGGAATTAAAGAACCTTTTAATGAGGGTGAAAGAAGAGAGCGCAAAATATGGTCTGAAGCTCAACATCAAAAAAACGAAGATCATGGCCACTGGTCCCATCCCCTCCTGGCAAATGGAAGGGGAAGAAATGGAGGCAGTGAGAGATTTTATTTTCTTGGGCTCCATGATCACTGCAGATGGTGACAGCAGTCATGAAATTAAAAGACGCCTGCTCCTTGGGAGAAAGGCGATGGCAAATCTAGACAACATCTTTAGAAGTAGAGACATCACCTTACCAACAAAGGTCCGTATAGTTAAAGCCATGGTTTTCCCAGTAGTGAAGTATCGAAGTGAGAGCTGGACCATAAAGAAGGCTGATCGCCGAAGAATATATGCTTTCGAATTATGGTGCTGGAGGAGACTCTTGAGAGTCCCATGGACTGCAAGAAGATCAAACGCATCCATTCTTAAGGAAATCAGACCTGAGTGCTCACTGGAAGGACAGATCGTGAAGCTGAGGCTCCAATACTTTGGCCACCTCATGAGAAGAGAAGACTCCCTGGAAAAGACCCTGATGTTGGGAAAGATGGAGGGCACAAGGAGAAGGGGACGACAGAGGACGATATGGTTGGACAGTGTTCTCGAAGCTACAAACATGAGCCTGACCAAACTGCGGGAGGCGGTGGAAGACAGGAGTGCCTGGCGTGCTCTGGTCCATGGGGTCACGAAGAGTCGGACACGACTAAACGACTAAACAACAACAGGAAAGAGATGATGGAAAGTATGACCCAAAGGAACGAAGAGAAGAGGACAATCGCAAAGGGAGGAGTCTAAGAAGAAAAAGAACACCAAAGAAGCTTTCAGGCTGTCATGAATTCCCAGTGGGATCTGAACTCACATTGCACAATAAAAGTTGACTAATCAATTCCCGCCAAAGATTTGACTTTTTTTGATAAGGAAAGTGAAGGAGAAAATGTACTGTGAAGTGTTGGATAACACTTGCTTTGGGGTAACATCATATAACCTCCCCATAAAAAATAAAAAATCAGACTATGCATTAAATAGCCAAGGTTGTCTAGCCTCTCTTCAAACAAACCTGTCTGAATGAACAGGCCATCTGGAAGTAAGTCAAGAGGGAAAATAGATAGGAGGTCAAAGATAAAGGGAGCTGGATCACGTATACATAATGAACAGAAACAACCAGCCAAGTTGCAGCAGAAGCAGATTTAGGGTGAGTATGACTGGTTCACCCACAGTGAGCACCACAAAAATGACTTAGAATGGAAGGCAAGAGGCAGAGAGGTGCTGAATTTTGGCATTGCACAGGGCGCTGCTGAAATTTGAAAGCCCAAAGTCCACCACGGAGTTGTAGCCTGTAGTAACAAGTTAAAGTCTTAGTAGCCATATTGGTCTTGCTAAACAAAAATAGTTAAAATAACTGTTTTTGAAAATAATAATAACATTAAAAATCACAGAACAAATTAATGTATTTATTTGAACAAATCAGTGTTTAGGTTGCTTTCACAACATGTAGGCTTGGTAGAACTATCATACAAACACACTGCAAATGCATATTAGTTTTCAGAAAGAAGTGACAGGGTGTTCTGTGGTGTATTTATCCTGTTGGTCCATTATCCTAACATTCCAGCTGGATAATCTCTCCTGTAGATTATCAATGCCAGAATTAGAAATTGACTTGCTTTGAATGTAAACTCAAAGCTTATCGAACAGCCTTACAAAATGCCATTATACTACAGCATAATTAGGTAGGTACTGTATTATAATGACATTTTGTGAGGCTGTGTGTGAAGGACGTTACCACGTAAAAGACAATGGACAAAGATTATTGAGTTGCCACAGTGCCATATGGCCAGGGGTAAAAATACCTACCCATTTCACACATACCAATAGCAGAATCCTGATTTTCAAATAATCAAGAGTTTTGGTCCAATAGCCATTTTCTATACAGTGGTACCTCGGGTTAAGTACTTAATGCGTTCTGGAGATCCATACTTAACCTGAAACTGTTCTTAACCTGAAGCACCACTTTAGCTAATGGGGCCTCCTGTTGCCGCCACACCACCAGAGCACGATTTCTGTTCTCATCCTGAAGCAAAGTTCTTAACCTGAAGCAATATTTCTGGGTTAGCAGAGTCTGTAACCTGAAGCGTATGTAACCTGAAGTGTATGTTACCTGAGATCCCACTGTATATGGTTCTTCACAGCCGGTTCAGTTGTAACCTGTCCCCCCACCCCACCCTCTTTAGAAAACAATATATTTGAACTGAAGTGTTCAAAACAACTTACAATCACAAAAGCAAGGTGGCTCAAGTGTCAATAGCCAGGGTATTTAGACCACATTAAGAGCCAATGAACATCTCTAGCGTATAGTAACAGCTCAGTAGTCTGTAGGTGCAACTGCTCCTCTCATGCACACAAACCATCACTATCATAGAGCATGGAGTTGTTGTGCCTTTTGGAAAATAGACACTGTAAGGATGGGGCAGCAGGAATATCTCTTTCTTTTCATTGGAACTTGAGAGACTTGGGGGAAGAAAGATGACTTGAATTAGATAAATGTCACACACACCCCAACTCAAATCTATGAATGATGGCTAATCTACTTTAACAGCTATTATTTTACAAAAGAGGAAGTTCATACCAATGGATTTAGCAATCTACTGTTATGTGGAAGTAAAGCAATTAGCGCTTCTTGGTACCACCAAATCCCAAGCATCACTCAAGAGAAACTAGAAGATACTGTGTCAAATAGCTAATTACAGAGGAAACAATTTCTGTGTGGAATTCAGACTTGAATATTGGCTTCACCAGGATGAACTGGATTAATTTGAACACTGTACTTGCTTAACTAGTGCTCTTTCTCCCTATATATCTGGCTTCACTTCTGCTGTGCTCCCCCAAATCCTATATACCTGAAAAAGGCTTGACATTACAAGCAGAGCATGATCTATTAGAAACCACTTTGAACTGAAATTGAAATATTCTCCTCTTCACTCTGAAGTGAATACTAAAGACATATATCAATCTATAAACCTGTCTGCATTGATTGGCTATTATTTATATGGAGGTGTTCTCTCAATTCTAGTTTGTTCAAAGGCCACTCAAATTGCAATTTGAAAAACACATCAAGGGGAAAGCAATCTTTTTACACTCATCATCGAGATAATTGAATAAAGCATTAAGGTGCTCAGTCATTTTTCTGTCTAAGTAATGGTTATTATCTCAAAAGAACTGGGAGAAGCTTTACTGTTCATCAAGTCCAATTCCAGAAGGTTATAACCTTGTGGTATTATCTCAAGAGATTACACTAATCTCTTTTAGAGCATTTTTCATTGATGGGCCCCCAGTGACCAAACCTTGGCAGCTTCTCACTTTCCGGCAATTTTCCCATTGATGTTGTTGTTTTTATATGGGGGGGGGGGACTGATGGATTAGGAAAACCCTCAAGAACCCAAAGATTCTGAAAAAACTATTTCTGTGCAAAGAATACTGATTACTACACTGGCAAGTATTGTTCTAGAATTCTTTTGTCCGTTTTTGTTACCATCTTGTTGCTTAAAATGACAGAAATTGAGCCCAAAGGTCCAATTATCATCAATGGCAAAGGACAACCAGGTGCCAGTACATGATTGGAAGCCAATCCCCATAGCAAGGGAGAGGATAATTATTCATCATCATCATATCTGTAGTAGTAACAATTCACTTGATATCCTGCACAACAGAGGTTGAGGACATTAGGAACAGGGGCCAGATTCAGTCCTCCATCCCTCTCTAGTCAGTTCTTGTGACTCTTCATAGGCACCACCCCTCACCAGCTCTGTGCCTTCCTTGACTGCTTTTGGCTTGTCTACATCTTCAACTGAAGAAAAGCCTAGGTCTTTCCACTTTCACTTCTTTTATTTCTTCTGTCCCTCTGTTGCATTGTTACTCTTCCCCCCTTCCTTCTCTCTTTTACTCAAAATGTACATTATAATATTTCCAAGGAAGGGTACACAGTTCATCTCCATTGCTCAGGTTTCAGGAGACTGTTTGAAGGCACATGTACTGTAATATGGCAACTTTGCTGAAGTGAAGCAAGTCAGATCTGTGCCTAGCCAGGTGGCTGCCTGGAAAAAAAATTATCTCATGGAAAAAGAGATATGTAATGCACTGAAGTTTATTAATAAAGTTACTTGGCAAGACACAATCAACATTAAACTGGCATCATATATGGTTGTGGCAGAACCTTGCACACAAAATATTGAAGACACACACACACACACACAAAACCCAACCTATAACTGAAAGGTGTACCAATTTATGGGATTAGTTACAAGTGTGAACCCATGAGTGAAAGGTGTGGGGTGCGAAGTCATGAGTTTAAAAAGGAGGGAGACATGCCTTCATGGAATACCAGCAACTGATATTCAGAATAATCACTGTCTCCAATCATGTCTCCAATTATTTTACTTGTCTTGAATCTTCCAACATTCAGCTTCATTGGATGTCTATGAGCTCCAGTGTTAGGAAAGAAAGAGAAAAACTTTTCCTAGCCACTTTCTCCATGCCATGCATAATTTTATAAATGTCTAGTTGGCATCCATCTGTTTCAGGAGAAAATGAAATAATGCGCCTTTGCGAGTGACATCAAACCATCCAGTGCCTGCTATGGCTGTAGAGGCTGATATGGGAGATACATGTTTTGTTGCAGCTGGGGCAGGTGAAGGCTTCCGGTTGAGTTGATGTAGGTGTACCATGGCATTTATTCTTTCTGCGCTCCTCCCACCGATCATCTCTCCTCTGGTCACTGCTATGGATAGACAACCTGTCTATCTCTAGCCACTGTGATCATCTGCAAGAGATTCCCACACAGCGGGATTAATGTTGCCAGGCTTTGCGTCACATTTGCAGGCATCTTTGTAACACAGAGTTCATCTGCCATCAGGCCTGATGCTTGAAGCCAGCTCCCCGTGGAGTACGTCCTTGGGAACCCTGCCACCTTCCATTTTGTGGACATGACCAAGCCAGCGCAGACAGGAGTGCAAACATAACGTGGGCTTGCAAGAGCTCATCTTTGCATGAGACTCTGCCCTGCCACGCGATGCCCAAAATCTTCCAGACGCAGCATACATGACAGGTGTTGAGGTGTGGCTCCGGGAGGGTATTTAAGTTGTCCATCATTCACTTCCATAAAGCAGTGTGCTCTACACACAAGCCCGATAGGCCTTCATCTTGATATTAGTCAGTAGCATCACCTTTTAAATGCATTATTATTTACTGACTTTTTGGTTTTCTCTTGCCAAAAGCGACTCAAAGCCATTTAACAACAACAAACAAACAAACCACCCTGAAATAAACAAAACCCGCACATATCTATATTTTAAAAAAATACAGGGGGGGGGGCAATTTGATTTTTAAGGGGGGCAACTTGGAAGCTTGTTTAGACCCAGTTAATGGCCTTTTAGGCTTCCTCCACGCGAATAGGAGTTCACTTTTTGAATAATAAGAATTGTCACGGGGTGGGGAGGCATCAGGATTTTAGAGATGCTTAGGTGGGGCATGGCCAAAAAAAGGTTGGGAACCACTGCTCTAAACTAAAAATAAAGTCCACAACGCTGAAACTTTTCCTCGTAGGGGAGTCCCTCCTTCCCACCCCCGCTGGATCATCTCGGGGGTCCTTTTTTTCTAAACCTTTCCCCAGCCCTACAATATCTTTTCCGAGGCGAGGCGACCAGAACCCTACGCGCAGCTTCGCAGGTCCTCTGAACTGGCCGTTTCCCTTCCAGTTCCTTCCCTCCCGATCGCATGGAAAGAGACTCTCCTTCTCCTCCTTTTCCCGGTCCTTAAGACGCGCTTCTTTCTGTCCCTCCTGCTCCTTCCTTCTCCGGCGTTGCGGCCCGCCTTCCCCCCCGGCTCCGGAGCGGCAGGGGGCGCCGTCCTCCGCCGGCCCCTCCGCGGAAGGCAGCGGCGTCGCGGCGGAGAGGCGGCTGGGAGGCCAGAGGGCAGCGGGGCGGGCCCTGCTTCGCTGCTTCCCAGGCGTCGGCGCTGCCCGGCCGCGGCCGGCCGAGGGGTGCGGCGATGGGGATGTGCTTGCCCTGCATGGGGGGAGCCGCCGACGACGTGGTGGAGACGCCCGACCCGGTAAGCGGGGAGTCCATCTCCCTCCCCCTCCGAGCCCCCTTTCGCCATTAAGGGCCACCCCAGATGCAACTCGACCCCAAACACAGAGAAGTCTCGCCATTCAATAGTAGCGAAACATTCCCCCCCCCCTCCTTTCTTAGGATGAAGCGAAGCGCCTTCCTTCCACCTGCGCGTCGCTTCTTCTAGTGATCTCCTTTCCCCTCCCTTCCCGGGTTGGATAAAGCGCAAAGCGTGGCCAGCAAATCTCTTCCAAATCCTGGGAGCGCAAGCTTTAAGACCTACTTGGAAGGAAGCCCCGCCGAGGGCCAGGTGAACGGCTGTAGGATCGCAAGCCTTAGAAGTTAGCCAGGAGACACACCCTTAAGGACTAGCATCTTGGAAGAAAATCCTATCGCGCTCAATAGAGGCCATAGTGTCCTGTTACGTGCTTTTGCCTTCACGCGTTGGTAGAGTTGGAACAATCGTGCGCTCAAAAAGGTCACCAGGTTGCAGGCGCCCCCAGTGATCCCAGGTACATGCACGGAGGAATAGCGGCCAGTGAGTTTGGTGGTGGTGTTTTTTAAGCCTCAAAAGGAGAACAGAACTCTGGAGTGTACAAGCCCTGCTGGAAAAAGAGCACCTACTTTGCTGTTAGTGAGAATGAGAGAGAGAGAGAGAGATTACACGTTCTGTTGGATGCATAGTTCAAGGATATTTGAAATATTTATAAGTGTACGAAGTGCAGTTGTCTAATTGCTCTGTAAATGCTTCTGCTGGTATGAGAACACGGGTGGGGACGTAATCGTAATAGCTAACCCAAGACGGTGTAGTTGCTTAGAAGCAAACCCCACAATCTCCAGAGGGGCTTACTCCGATGTAAGCATGCATAGGATTGCAACTTGATTGTTTACTTATTTTCGCACAAAAAATAAATAGCATTTTTTAATTAAAAAAACCCCAGACAATACATTTTTTATAACAACGTACCTTATTTAATAGCACACAAGCTACAGGTAAACTTGGTAGTTTGTAGAACAGTAAAATCCAGAAAGTTTGTGTTCTGAAATCTATATTTATCACTGACAACTTGATTTCCTGGGATTGCATCTAGACCAATTGATTTCTTGATACTACAGCAATATCAGTATCTTCCCTCCATGGTATCAAATTGATGTTTTAATCCTACCTTTACATGATGTGCAATAATACATTTGTTTATTTCAAACATTTCTGTTCCACTCTAGATTTAAAATAACAATGATGATCTGAATTGAAACAACAAATAAGCACTATAAAATACCAAAATAAAACATTACAGGTGAATATCATACATAAAATACACATTTAAAGTAGTATAATTGACAGGTGAATAAAACTCACTCCCCTCAAAAAACCTCTTTGGTTTTTGTATTGGGCCAGGGAGGATTCTAAGAACATTTAGCTGAGCATAGTTAGAAATCTTCCCATCAGACCTGCCTGCTGAATGTGGTTGGAGGCAGAGCAGCTGGGATAGTTTGTTTGTTTGTTTTACAAGTGTATAAACTGCTTCACAGCCTGAAACCGTGTATGAGATTAAAAAAAGAGATGAAATACAGGCTCTGAAAATGCTAAAACCTTTTCAGCACCATGTACAATTAATAATCCATAAATGGCTGGGTTGTACTTCGGGGAAAGCCTTCCTAAATAAAAATTCATCCAGTAGCCACCTAAACATCAATATGATTGATGCCTATCTAAATTTCAGCTGGTAATTGATTCCACAGGGCTGAATGCTCAGGGTCTGGTTTCTAGTAAAGTGGTACCTCAGGTTACAAACACCTCGGGTTACAAACACTTTGAGTCACAGACTCCGCTAATCCGGAAGTAGTACCTCAGGTTGAGAACTTTACCTCAGGATGAGAACAGAAATCACGCGGAAGCGGGAGGTCCCATTAGCTAAAGTGGTACCTCAGGTTAAGAACAGTTTCAGGTTAAGAACAGACCTCTGGAACGAATAAAGTTTGTAACCTGGGGTACAACTGTATAAGCTAAGCACACCTCTGGGGCATTCAGTATTCTCGGCAGTGCCTCATCTGAGAAGCACAGTTACTAGGCAGTGGTGGTGAGTGGTCCCTTGGATAACTTCTTGGTCCCAAGTGGCTGAGGGCTTTAAATGTTAAAAGCAAAACCTTGAATGGTGTCCAGTAGCATAGAGGCAGCCAGTGCAGTTCTTTCAGCAGAGGCGTGTACACGATGTCGACGGGATACCCTCATCAGCAACCTAAGTGCTATGTTCTGCCTGTCTAAGGCCAAGGGAAATGGCCGCATGGAGCCTGGTCCACCACGTTCAGTATTTGTGATATGCTTTGCTATGTGGTTGACTTGGGGGGGAGTTATCAAATGTACTCTCCCTCCCAATGTTTTCCCAGGAATCCTGACCACGGTCTTGATCAGTGGGAATTGAATTGCTAGAAAGGGTTCAATTTTTATAATTTCCGAAGTGGAAACTGTTATAAAGTAGTGCTTAGGGTGTGACGAGGCTCGAGAAAACCTTTGTTCAAATCCCCTGTCAGCCACAAAGTTTCCTGGGTGACCTTGAGCCAGTCTCTTGTCTCAAGGTCACCCTTTTAGTGCTGCTGTGAGGGTGGGGAGATCATTGAAAACACACTTGAGCTACCTCACTGAAAAAGGGGGGTTGAAATGTATAGCACCTGGAAGGCCAAAAGCTCCCCTCCCTGTGTTGAAATCTTTCTCGTACTCACACACATGTTGTGTCTCCAAAATAATGTGCTGGAGAGAATTTACCTCCCCTTAGCTCACACCTCAGTGACAGACCCCAGGCTACTGCTCCAACCATTTCTAATTCAGCAGCGCACAGAGATTAAATCTGTCTTGTCTATCTCTCAGTGTGTGTGTGTGTGTGTGTGTGTGTGTGTATCTGTCTCCTGGCATTGGTTTACTTCGATTTCCCCTTCTCCTACCCTCAGGTCCTTCATGTTCCATCTTTTACTTTGCTGCTGGACCGGACTGCTCACTTGGTCACTCACTCACTGTTGTTGGGCTGGAGCACAAACATCCACACCCTCTCCTCCTCATACCCCTTTCCACTGCTGAACTGGATTGGCAGGCCCTCTCTTATCCAAACAAGTGTGCATGTAGATGGGCTAGGAGCAAAGGAACCCGGTGTACACTGAATCAGACCGTTGGTCCATCTAGCCCAGTACTGTCAATTTTGACTGGCACAGCTCTCCAGGGTTTTAGGCAGGAGACTTCCCCAGCTCAGCATGGAGATGAAGATTTCAGGGATTGAACCCGGGATCTTCTGCATACAATGTATGTGCTCTGCCCCTGAGCTGCGGGAAATGAACATCACCTCACTGTTTGTCTTCTTCTTTCTTCCCACTACTGCATAGTCAGATATTGGGGTGAGTAGAACCCCAGTATTCTTCCACCCTGAAATGTGCCCCCCCCCCCGTAGCCTCACTTGGTTGCACTTTTGCCTAATGATGAGGCACTTGGACATCTCATTGTCGACTAGGAAATTGAAAGGCTTATATGCAGTTGCAGGCAGAACTGGCAACTTTGGCTCGAGTTCCCAACAACTGGGAATAATTTACTGCATTGCAAAGAGTGATGGGAAGTCCAATTTCCTCCTCAGTAAAGTTGGTTTGAAATAACTTCTTAAACCACTCTTTTTTTATATCCTTTTTGCAGGAGCTGAAAAGAAGACAACTCGCAGAAGCTGCAGAAAAAAGGCAGATGGAGGTAACCTGGTGTTTGGCACAGAGATTGACTCAAGATACTTCCTTATTGAGTGAATGTGAACAATAGATAAATGGTTGTTTTCTAGAAATTGCAGCAGAGTCATTCCTGAGCTGCTCTGGAATATAGGCTTTACAACTAATATTTTTGGAATTAATATCCAGTAATAGTTTCTAGGTATCATATGCTTCTAGATATTTGGCTATCGTAAATAACTCTAGTCTCCCAAACTTTTCGAGCAGCAACAGGATTGCTTTTCTGAAGAGTTTCAAGAGGAAATGGCTGGCCAGCGCAAGGCACAGGCTTTCATCTTCCTTGCCTCGTTTTTTCCTTTCTGGGGAAGGATGCCTTTGGACCCATGAAGAGCTCAGAGGATTCTGAGTCAAGGAATGTCCAGGGATGCTATGTGGCCCATGGACGCCATGCTGGGTACCCCAGTTGTCTACATGGACAACTGCGTTTCCGTGCCCTCTGGCACTCGTCACAGTCCTCCGTGCGCCAGAAGCAGTTTAGTCATGCTGGCCACATGTTGTCTGTGGACAAACGCCAGCTCCCTCGGCCTGAAGCGCCGCACCCTATAGACACCTTTCACGGGGCTTAACCGTCCAGGGGCCCTTTACCTTACATGAATTTAATACCCACTGAATTTGAGATTTATGTAAAAGAGCAGCCTTGTGCATACCTGTAATTCATTTAGGAAAGAAAAAGCAGAATGGAAAAGGTATTTTATGTGATTGTTGTATTGATTTCTTTATATATTAAAAAAACCCTAGATTGTCATGTGATTCTTGTGTCCCATTGTTCCTTTCTAAAGTCTGCTTCTCGGGGTATAAAGAATCCATCTTCTGTGGAGGAAAGGAAAAGGAAACAGGAGGAAATGGAAAAACGCCTTGAATCAGGCCTCGGACCAGGCGGCGGCGGACTGAGAGTAATTATGCATAAGATTAAACGCTGTAATTTCTTCTTCCCCACCCCACTTTTTAAAGTAATTATTGAGAGTGAGTTGAGTGATTGCCTTCTTTTTGCAGACAACTGTGTCTTGTAAAGTGCTTTGTTGCTGTTGAGGCATTTGGCACAGGGAATCCAGTTCCCGTTGACGGTTTGCTTCACGCGTAGCAATTTCATTGAACAACTGAAAACTGTTTTTCAGAATAGGAGTGCGATGGAGTCTTATGACATTTAAAAGCGAAAACATTAAATTGAGTAAATAATTTTAAAAATATTTTAAATTTAAAGAATTTATAAAGCATCCACTCTTTGATAATGTCATGAGGTGTACAAAGAAAGAAAGTTAAAAATGAATATATTAAATACATCTGTAAAACCAGCAGGGATAATATCCAGCAGTGCTACAAAACTGGTTGAATTGTAAGTTTCTTAAGCAGGCACCAGAAAGAACAAATTGTTGTCACCATGTTCATTTCCAGTGGGAGTGTAGTCTAGAATCTGGGTGCCACCACACTTAAAGCTCTGCAGCAGGTATTTTTTACATGAAAATCCAAGGTGTGTGGCAGCCACAAGTGGCCTCACTTGATGACCTAGGGGTTTGAGTGGAATGCTATGGAACAGAATTGTATTTTCCTAGGAGTATACACAAGCATTTGTTGTGCATTCCTGGTGGTCCAAAATTATTGCTGGAGGTGTCCAATAAAAACCAAATACGAAAGAAATAATCAGTGCATAAGCTAAATGTGGCCTCTCATGAGCAGATGAACTGGATTCACAAAATGTAAGCCTATTCCTATGTATAATAAAACCCTTGATCTTGATAAAGATCCCTTGATAAAACAAGGCTGTGAATTTATATCCCCTTTTCACCTTCTTATGTTTTGTTTTTTTTCCATCCTAGTGGCAAGTTGGATAACTCCAAGGGCAGCTCCTGGAGGGAAGAAGACATCCTACTGCCAAGACCTTGCCAGTTCTTGCGACTGAATGGCACTTGTTCGGTGTCTGGTTTTTGCCATTGTTTGCCTCTGAAGATGCAGCAGTACTTTGCCACCATAGCAGGGCAGGGGAAAGATGTGCACTAAGGATATTGTCAAGTGAAAGCTTCACAATGCACAGCAGAGGTGGCCAAAATCAACAGTCCCCTACTAGTTCCGTTGCCATGTTCTAGAGTTTTGCATGTCTTAACATATTTGAGGGGCCTGAAGAGACACGTATGTAATAAATGAAATTTTCCTGCCTTGATTCTTATGGAAATCCATTCTGCTTTTTACAGTGTGCCCAGATACTTAACTGTGTCCTTTTCTCCCCTTGTGTCACACTTGTAAGATTTAACTCACAGTCCTTAAATCTTAACGTGAGTGAGTATTTTGAGGATAGAAGCTTTGGTGCCTTTTAAGGGTGAACTCATATATTTAAGAGAAATGTCACCATGAGGTAAGAAATTGTGTCTTATTCTTAAAAATGCTAACTCTGGGAGGGCAGTGGGCAATATTTATGGGATTTATTTTGCTATCTCTCATATTTCCTTCTACAGCATTGAGAGTATGTGATTGTGAATCACTTAAAATACAATTAAACCAAAAAGGTTTTGCCTGCCTGCAGTTGTCCCTAAGTTGGTACTGAATGATGCCTGTCATGTCAACTGGGTAGACAGTACAAAGCCTTGACATGTTCTGCTTTCTGGCTATTTCTTTATTTTTAAATTAGTATTCTGAAACAAATATAGGGAATATTCTTTGAGGAAAACCAAGGAATTAAATCAGCTTATGAGGGAGATGGTTTCGCCTTTACTTTTTGTGCTTAAAATTAAGTTGGTGGTTTCTTGCATGCTCCCAAAGCATATTTGGCTTTTTAAAAAAATCTCTCAGTAAAAAATGTACAAAACAAAATCTAAACTATATGCAACCCTTGTGTGTGTGTGTGTGTAAATAAAGTGCCCAAATGAACTTCCTCTAATTTAAACGGGTTATTTAACTTTTCCCATCCCACAGCATTGTTATAGGTAGTGCTGATTTTCAAAGAGCAGACGAATCCCTACAATAAAATACCCCATTAAAATGGAATGAAATTAAGTTGGAAGGAATGTGCAGTTTTAAAACCTCTCAACATTCTGCTGAGTTAGTATGTTTCTTGTTTTCTAGCCCACAGTAATACAATGTCTGCAGCCTTTCCCCTAAAGGTCAAACTCTGTCTTGAATTTCATAAGCTATGCTGTATTTATAACTAAAACTGTCCAAGTGCTTTAACAAGTTGACTGAGAATGGGATGTTTTCCCTTTCCTTGGCACAAAATAACACAGGTTTGGGTTGGGAGTGATGCATTTGGCCCGGTTTTGAGAGAAAAGTTGTGGGTTACGGCAATTTCCCTTTCACTCATTAGCTTTACAAGGTGTATCATGTAGTATCTGGCAGGAGAGAGTCCAGCATCTGTCTTCATATTTGTTCACGTAATGTGATTGTTTTAATAAATACAGTGCAGAAAGTCTGGCCACGTTGTAAAATACCGATACCTCAAACATAATTATGGGCATTTGTGTTGCACTCATACTGTACTTACTGCTTTTTCCTGCTGTAATACCAATGGAATAACACTTGCGACATCTAGATTTCCAGTAATGCAGAGCATCCTTTAAGAGGATGATGCTAAGAAAAGTTATTATTAAAGTGCCAATTTGGGAATTAAGTTGCCTGTGCTTCTTTTATTACTTCTGTTGAGCTCCCAAAAAGGGGGTCCATGTTGGACTGAGAGCTTTCCGTTGTCAGCACTTTCTACATTAATTGGTGCGAAACCACTGTGTTCTTTCAGTGCATACAGTAGGTGTGTGAGGTCTCAGCCCCTTACTGGCTGAACATTTTATACTTCTCTGGCTGATATTGTTGCCATACTTCAAAGGTCTGTGTACTTTTGAATTTCAGAGCTTTGAATAATGTGGATTTTGTGTTTGAGGAAAGGAGTGTGTTATTTTATGTGACAAGTCATGGTGTTGTAGAAAGGTACTGGAATTTTATTTGTGTTACAAGTTGTGCTGTTTGCTTATATTTTCCAGAAATACTACAGAAGGATTTAATACAGAATTATCTTTAAAACACATTTTCAGGAGCCAAGTGTTTTTAATTTCACTAAGAGCAAGACTGTGAATTACAGCTTTATATCCTGTTACATATTTGTTCTGACCACTCTCCTCTTCAAAGGCGACTTGAGACTTCTTAGGAATAGATACAATCCTGCTTACCCCATTTGCTATTGCAGGGGCAAGGTGTCTGCCTCTTCTTGTTTGTGTGCAACCCAACAAGCTGATTGAGGGGTCTCACACACCCAAAACAGGTTATTAGTACTTTGAGAGAGCAGATAGCCTCTATCCAGAAGCCTTTTGCAGGTGAGGATCTTGTTCCCACTGTCCTGAAAACTTGAGTGCGTAGTAGAAAGAAAGCAGTGCACAAGCTGTAGACAAACCATGTCCTTTCCATATTTTTTTGGAATGAGCAAGTTCCACCAAAATTGAAGGGATTTTGAAGTAATGTATAAAAAGATCTTAGGGATGCGGGTGGCGCTGTGGGTAAAACCTCAGTGCCTAGGACTTGCTGATTGTAAGGTCGGCGGTTCGAATCCCTGCGGTGAGGTGAGCTCCCGTCGTTCGGTCCCAGCTCCTGCCAACCTAGCAGTTCGAAAGCACGTCAAAGTGCAAGTAGATAAATAGGTACTGCTTTATAGCGGGAAGGTAAACGGCGTTCCGTGTGCGGCGCTGGTGCTGGCTCGCCAGATGCAGGTTCGTCACGCTGGCCACGTGACCCGGAAGTGTCTTCGGACAGCGCCGGCTCCCGGCCTCTTGAGCGAGATGAGCGCACAACCCTAGAGTCGGTCATGACTGGCCCGGACTGGCAGGGGTACCTTTATAAAAAGATCTTAGGTTCTTGTCAAATATGTAATTTGATAACAAAAGGATTTTGGTTGCAGGTAGAGTCCTTGATGCAATGCCCCTGGAGCGTTACCAGATATCTGATGACACTACATAGAAGCAGAGGTTACACACACGCTTGTTTCTGAGGTCTGATGCCTTCAACTAGGATTTTCCATTTTGTGTGCACAAAGCATTGAAAAGATCAAGGCAATGCCAGCCTACATGGAACATCCAAGTTGTGTAGGCTTCTTATTTGGATTGAGACAATGATGGTCAAAAGATCCAAGTGACTGTTCTTATAGCTACAGATTAAGGATTACTTATAGGTAAGCCTATACTGTAAACTGCCTCGTGAGCCCTGGTATATAAAATAAATAGGTAATGCTCATGGAAAGTGTTTAGCCCCCAAAACACTGCAAAATCTGAGTAGGTTTAGGTCAGTCTCTACTTGTTTGTGAGAGCAATATGTTGCAATGAACCACTGAGAGTTTGTTTTTTTTAAAGTATCTGTTTATTTCTAATGCACCATGTGATTTCAGCTCAAATTTATACAGTCATCATTCAAATAATCCTCGAACAATGATTTTTCTAGGAAAGGCACAAAAGTTGTCAAGTATAGACAAAAGAAAATTAGCAAAACCAATAAACCAAAACCCTAGCATTCCTATATATCACAGAGATGTGTAACATAACCACTCCCCAACATTTATCTACAGAGAATGCATGTAGTATTTCCATATTTTATTCAATATGCTCAAAAACATAACTAAATCCAGCGGCAGAGAATATCCCACCATCACACGGTGGGACAATGGTCTATAACTGCCTATACATTTCTATAACCACCTAAAGCTATACTGTTACCCTTCAAGCACAACAGCCAGGAAGAGCTAATCTAAAGGCAAATACCAAGCACCCAAACAGCAGATACATGGGAGTACTACTGGTGATTGCATTCGCATGTCAAGTTTGAAAGTTTCAGAACGGGGAGGGGGAAGCTGTGCACCTTCACATGTTGGGTTCTCGATTCCCACTAGGCCTGGCTAGTGGTCGAGGATGATGGGAGTTGTAGTCCAATGACACCAGGGGGGCTACAGGCTTCCTATCCTTGGGGAAGAATGACTGTCAGGAATCATTCCTCTGTCAAAAAGATATACAGATTTTCTTTAGCACTTACTATGAAAAACAAATCTGAGTGGACTTACTCTTTTAGCTGTAACTTAAAGCTGTGAAACACACTCGTGAGTCTTATCATTCCAAAATGTTGGCCAATCTGAAGCTCTTTAGCTCTTTATACTAAGGGCATGTGGTCCTCCAGATATTGTTGGACTCCAACTTTCATCAGTCCCAGCCAGCATGGCCAAGGGTCAAGGATGATGGGAGTTGTAGTCCCAATAACATTTGGAGGATACAGGTTCCCCATCCCTGTCATAATTCCAAGGCACTCTTCTCTATCTTTGTCAAGGCCAGCTTTAGCCTTTCTGTTGTCCAGATGTAAATATGGTTACTGTCTTTCGATCCACCTAATGCATACCTCTGATGCAGTCACTTGAGAGAGCTTGCTTTGCAACAGCATCACTGGTTTAGAGAGTACAGGGTGAGGGGAATGGGGAATCCCAGGTGGCATTTGACTTGTGGTCCAACAGCGCATTGCCATCTCGTCAATACCTGGTGTTATATGCAGCTTAGGAACCAAAAGCATACATGAACCATATTGAAACATCTTAAAACAGATTATAGCAGGGGAGGAGGACAAATACTCTTAAGGTAGCTTTCAATAGCACACATGCATGCATTCTATGGAGGCTGCTCTTCTGTTTTCAAACCTATACATGCTTGCTGCTTGTTTCTTTCGCCAGTTGGGAAAGGCCATATATTAAGACAATATACAGGCATTTCCCACCAGTTATCTGCCTTCTTATGCAGTAAACACACTGGCACAGCAGCTGCTGATAGGCCTAGAGCTATGTGATGCAAGTATGGCATTCTCTTGCCTGTAAGAGTATCCCATTCATTGCAGGGGGGTGGGGGTTAATGAAGTGCACAGAAGAATGCATTAAAAAAAATAATCAGGTCTCATCTATGAATGAGGCAGCCTGTAAACAGAGGAGTTCACAGTGTGTGTCAGAACAGGGAAAGCTGCCTTATATCTATCTGGCCCAGCAGTGTCTACTCCGACTGGCAATATATCTCCAAGGTCTCAGACAGAGGTCTTTCTCATCTGCTACCCAGCTTTTTTCTTTTTTTAAAACTGGAGGTGAACCTGGAGCTTTTGGGATGCCAATAATGAGGTTAACCACAGAGCTCTGAATTAGGGCAAATGATTGAGAATCATAGATGTTTTCCATACAAATATATCACATTTTGTTACTTTAATGTGACTCATAAGTCATTCTAAGAATACATTCATAGAGTAATAATTTGGCTAAAAATATATGTCTGTTTTTTAAAAAATCAGATTGTAGTAATTAACCTATCAAGGGTAACTTGCTATAAAAAGGAACAGCACTAGAAATAAATAGTTCTACAGTTCAACAACCCACAAAATGGGCTGCCATTTCCAGTCTGCATGTAATTTTCAGGAGTCCTTTTAAAGCACCAACTAATGTAACTACACTTGAGAAGATAGCATGGGCCTACATATACAGAGTCCCGAATGAACATTTCACTTAATCTCCTTTTTGGTTTTGTAATGGGCGGAAACAACCAAGTAGCTGTCTGGGTTCATATCCTTGATGGTCGGAGACTTGTTCTGGATCGGGGATGTTTTCCCATCCACTCGGGAGATCTGCAGCATTCGGCACGGGTCGTGTTTCAGCAAATACCCGGCAAACGTCTCCCAGCCGCCTCCTACGCGAACCATCACATGCTTGTTGTGCAGCATCTGAATTTGCAAAAGAAAAGAGGGAGAGGGGGAAAATAACTCCTGAAATTCATGTTTGCGAGCAACAAGTTTTTTCCTGAAAACACTCAAAGCCCAGTTCACTGTAATCCTGTTGAAATCACTGGGAGTAACGGCTCAGTCCTAAACACTTTCAGTGCTATTGCAGAAACTGCAGGGGAGTCAATCAAAGCTTTGCCACAGCATACATCTGCTCATGGGTGCAATGCAAGGTTGCATTTGGGCCCCGCTATTGTTTAATATCTCCCTAAATGATGTAGTTTAGAGCTTTCCTCTCTTCTTCCCTGCCTGCCAAAACTGGTAATGAACAAAAATTTATACTGCTACTTTATTTAGACAATATGGCTCTTATTTCATTATCCCAAGTAGGTACAAGATTACTTTCCAAATTCAGAGCATATTGGAAGCAGGATAGCTCGTATATTAATTACAGTAAGACCAAAGTGGTGGTGGTTGCCCAAAGGCATAAGTGCTATGAATGGGTCCTGGATAGTCGTTTCATTAAACATTGTCACTCATTCAACTACTCAGGGCATTGTGGGTTTTTTGGTGAAAAATACTCCCTGGCCCACTCATTTTAAGGCAATTTAAATTTCATCTGCCTCTTTATTGAGAGCTAGAAAGGCATATTACTGTAGTAAGGGCCATTGTTTCTTAAAACATATTTAATAAAAATTTTTTTGCTGAAACCGTATCTTGCTTCTTACATGGTGCAGCTATTCATGGTACTTATAGTAGGGGTGAACTGGATATAATCCAAAATAAATATCCATGTGTGCTGCTTAAAGAGTCGCACAGAGTACACATGATGCATTACTTGGAATTGACGTAGGTCTCCCTTCTCTAGAAGCATACATTCATAATTCTATACCCCCCCCCAAAAAAAAAACCCTCTTGCTAATACCACACCAACATTTAGCAAAACTGTGTTTTTAGACCTGCAAAATAGGGAATTCTGGGCATCATGCTGTAACAGTATGATATTGCATTGCCCCATTTCCGCTATAATACCATCTCCAGGGGTGTAGGTAGCTGCTCCGGCACCCAGAGTGGCTCCAAACAGTGTTGACTGCTAAGGGCATTTTTTTATCTAAATGGTCTGAGAAACCTTACCATTTTTAATTTTGATAATTTGTATTCACCAAAATGTACAGTGGTACCTTGGGTTACAGACACTTCAGGTTACAGACTACTAACCCAGAAATAGTACCTCGGGTTAAGAACTTCGCTTCAGGATGAGAACAGAAATTGCACAGCAGCGGCGCAGCAGCAGCGGGAGGCCCCATTAGCTAAAGTGGTGCTTCAGGTTAAGAACAGTTTCAGGTTAAGAATGGACCTCCAGAACGAATTAAGTTCTTAACCCGAGGTACCACTGTATATGAAACTACCGTAATTCTTAGAATGTCTCATTTTTTACATAAAAAATAATAATTCAACCCTGCCCTTCCTCATAAAGGAGCCCACAAATTATAATAGCCCTTGGCTACAAATAATAAATATCTGACTGACACTGAGCATATACTTTGCAGGAAACCCCTGCCAATCTTGGCACTTCTATATGCAGATTACTCTTCGCAGAGTTACAGTTCTCAGCAACCCTTAACGAACTACAATGCCCAGAATTCTTTGAGTGAAAAAATGTGCATTGGAGGAATAGTGTGTATGCAGCCTATGTTTTGGGTTGGGTATACAGTCATACCTTGGGTTACAGACGCTCCAGGTTTCATTTTTTCAGGTTACAGACACACCAAAACCCGGAAGTACTGGAACGGGTTACTTCCGGGTTTCAGTGGTCGCGCATGCGCAGAAGCACCAAATCGCAACCCGCTCATGCGCAGACACGCCGCTGCGAGCTGCGAATGCTGTGGGTTGTGAACGTGCATCCTGCACAGATCATGTTCGCAACCCAAGCGGCCACTGTAATGACGGCATCTCAAAAAGTGTATCATTTCCCACTGCAAATATACCAGGTTGAATGGAAGGTGAAAAGGAATCTCTCTGTCTCTCTCTGTGTGTGTCTCCTCTCTCCCTTTGTTGTTTTCTTCACCACAATTGAATTCCCTTTATAACTACTAGCTATCAGAGAATGCTCCAGCACAGGTGGATGTGACAGAAGAGTTCAGTATGGTCCCTTGACGGTGTTAGAACTGAACTCAAAGAGTGTTATCGTAACAAATAGGATATTTTAAAAATCCAGATTGGGAGTGAAGATAAATTACAAAGCTCTCCAACATTCCCTATGGTGAACTGCAGGCACCTCATGTGACAGAACTGATACCTGGCTTTGCCCAGAGACCAAAGGAAAAAAGAATGAGCAAAACATTAAGGTACATTAAGGGGCCCCAGGAAAGCAAAATCACATTCATAAACAGTCCAGAATTGGCAGAGTATGTGAAGGATAACACATATCAGGAGGGAGCAGATAGGAATCAACGCCTTCCCTGGAAACTAGTTCATATGAGCCTTCCTAGGAAGGCCTGGGAAATCATTGTCAACATAAGAAAAGTTTTCAGTTATAATTATTCCACCATTTTCTCTTGACAGACAACTCTCAACAATAGAATGGGCATCTCCTCTGGCTGTGGGTCAAATTATCATACCATACATTTTAGTCCCACTTTCAGGAAAGAAGTTATGAGGTTGGGCAATGAAAACTAAAAATCATGTTGGTAATATTACTCTTTTGTAAACCTATTTGCAACAGTGGAGTAATTGCTAGTTCTGTCGCTCTGCTAGATTTATGTCTAAAATGGGTCCAGAACTAGGCAATTTGATGAAACAATAATAAAAGAAACTGTATGCTGTACTTCTCTCATTTGAAAACAATCCCTCCACACTTTCCCCTGAAATATTTCCACAACAAGCCTGACTAATGTGCCTTTAGTAATACTATTGTTGATCGCTACACTGACTCTCCTAGAGGAAAAGGTAAAAAGTCAGAGGAGAGGGAAGAATCTAGCAAACCCACAGCGTAGCCATTGTGTTTCATTGTGGAATAAATTCCAGACATGCCCACGGCCAGTGCTGCTACCATAAGTGCACTAAAACCAAAGCAGGAAAATGTTTAATCGCAATGATTCCAGGAGACATTTATGAATCACATAAATCTTTACTATTGGGAGGCTGCCACAAGAGGGCTCTTCTCTCACAAGACCTGCCATTGAATTTGTATAGAGAAACCAGGAGTGTTATTAAAATGGAGGTGGCAATATGTGAGGAGGGGGATTGATAATGTGACACTGTTTTACGGTGCTTGCATCAGCTGGGGAGGCACTGTAACATCACAGTCAGGGCTGTAGGAACTGCTGAGTGGCCCTCATAGCTTGGAAAGGCAAAGGGATACTGGGTAGCTTTGCACATGACAGAAAAACGTGGAAAGGAAGAATAGATTTTTAGATTATTTTGTCTAACCTACTGCTCACTGCAGGAAGCTTGCAGCTACAGTCTGAGTCATCTACCCTCCAGGTAAATACCTCCAGTGACAGAAAGTCTCCTACCCCGAGACTTTCTTTCCTCCCTTAAATGGCAATAATGCAATAATGACATGAGCAATGTAAATCGATGACAGCATTGATAGGAGGACAGTTCATTGGGGAGCTCACTTTCAGCTGCTTTTACACAGATAATGGAAGCAACAGCACTTCTTAGAAATAAGTATCTCACTGCATCTAACCACAACAGAAGTACAGCCACTTTTAAGTGGAAATCAGCCTAAGCCAGATATCAGCACCCGAGAAAGTTGGTGATTGTGATAGCAAAAGTTTTTCTTAGATCACGCAAAATGTTGGGATGCCCCACGTGACAATGAAACCAATGCCATGATATGGATTCTGACAAAAATCTACATCACAGAACATCATAACTATGACATACATCACAACACAGGGCAAAAGGTTGAACATACTATCACGGTGAAAAGCTGTTTGTGGGGGCTTAGTAGGAGATTCACATCAGTATTCTGCATAAAACACATCAGTGGTACTCAGCCTGACATACCCTTTTCTTTTCCTTTTTATTTAAAATAAAATAAAATGCATTAATGTTTAATGAAAGAAACAAAGTTTAGGAGAGGTGAACATGAAGTCACATTTATAAAACTACAACAGTTGCAACTGCAGCCAAAGGGATTTACGCAAGCTAAGCAGGTGGAGGATTGCAGCCAGAGGGTTTTGCATTTTTAACACAAAAGATGGATAGCATTTGTTTTGCTGGCTTCTTCTCTGCCTTTAATCTTCAGTCAGGAGAATAATAGATTAATAAAAACAGAATAATAAAATAAATTGGAATAATAAAAGCAATAATTAAGTATGGCTGCAAACACGAGATGCAGAAGATGCCTTGACTTCAAAGAAGCCTCATAGCCTGAAGGAAATGCCATTTCTCTCCTGCCAAGTTAGCACTGAATGAAAGATTCATAAGCTCTGGGGTAGATCAATCAATGCAAACCTTTAGAGGTCACCCTTCTACCCAGGGAACAAATGCTTGGACTTTTGAAATGTGATACAGCTATGCGTTGAAGGCATTCCCGCCCCCTGCTTGGCCCAGTCATGTCACAAATTTCAGCTACACAAGCAGATCTGAATGATTTTGAGATTCTGACACTTATTTGTCAAGTGTGTCAGCTTAAGTTTGGATATTCAGGAATTCTTGGCCTGCGGCAAGCCATTTCAGACACGAAAGCTCCTTAGCAGATTTTCATTTGTAGGGGAAATGGAAATATTTATGTTCTTGAAAGCCCCTCCCCACCCTGCTATTCACACACTAGATTAGAAAGCTAACTTGAACAGTGCCAGTAGAACACCCATTGCATGACCTCAGTTTTATTCTTTAGAAGCATTTGCACTGGGGTCTCTAAAATGTGTCCCCCTCTCTTTCTTCCAGAGAGAAAGTCCTTTTGCTTTGCCAGGTGTGTCTTCTCCTCCCCCTGAGCACAGACCTGGAGGAACCACAGAGAGGACATGGGGAGAGAAGGAGAACGAAGTCCCATTGCACTAGAAGGAGTTCTTGTGCAGGGCTTCCACTAGCAGAATGGGGTAGTTGAATCCAGTCCCATATATCCAGATAGGCTTGCTGAAATAAATGCGCATTTAGCAGGCATCTAAAGCATCATCACCATTATAAAAATAATAACCCCATGGGTGGTAGTATGGATCCATCCCAATGCTAGAAAAAAAGAAGCCAAAGTATTCACATCACTTAATCAATACGTTTATATGGCACCCCCACCAGCAGCAGCTGGAGAGGAACAGTAGCCAGACCCACTGCAAAGCAGGCAAAACTTTTGCTATCACCTGTCTGCTCTGCTTTGCTACTGCTCCCCTGTGAAGAGGGAGCAGAGATGTCAGTTCATCCCTGGGGGGCACAGGACCTACCCACAGCTGATTAGAAACAGCTGGAAGAGGAAAAATAGTTGTTTATCTGCGGATTAGTGAGTGGGAGTATACTTTGTTTATTATTTGAGTATACTTAATGTTGTTGTTATTTATATGGTGGGCCGCTTGGGTTGTTTTTGTTTATTTTGTAAGTGTTATTTTAGACAATATATTAATATATTATATGATCCCCTTTATTTATGTCCTTCCTTTATAGTAGTGTGTGTGTGTGTGTGTGTGTGCACGTGCGTGTTTACTGTAAGTCACTTGGACACTTTTGGGAGACAAGCAACTAATAAGTTAAATAAATAAGTAATATCAGTATTATGTTCATTCTAAGATGTACTGTCCACAAGTATAAGATAGGCCACAAGAGTGAAATTACATTGCTAATTAATACTGTCGTATTAATTTGCTTATTATTCCGCTCCAGGTCCAGTTTTTGTCCCATTTTTTTCAAATAGTAAATTACTGTTTTCAGTAATGGAATCTTCATTTATGAATGAGTCAGATTCCAACACCAGGAGCTTAAAAGAAATTGGATCTAGAATTTGGAACACCTTTGACTCCTGGGAATACTATAATGTGTGTTTTCGAACACCTACTTATATTTTCCATTTGCAAGTTACCATTGCAGGCTATTCATCCATTAAGTGAGACATTCTTCCCCTTCTCCCCACAGCTTTTCAATGGTTACACAGAGACTGTTTGCCTTCTTTATGGGTCAGTACGCTTTCTTTCTGTGCTGTTTTATATGTAACAATATTCTGAGATGGCACTGTACCAACATAAGGCTGCTGACGACTAAGGAAATGTGCTTTTTGCTGAATGCTGAAGAATATAACAGGTGTTCAACAGATTAGCTGGAAGGCAGAATACTAGAAACAGTAGACAAATGCAATATAACGACGGCAGAACATTTGAAAAAGAACTTACACATTTTATCCTTTCAATGTTAGCTGCATTTCACACAATGCCTCTGTATCCTTACCTGTTGCGGAAAAAAGTCGGTGGTGTGCTTTTTAACAGTGGATGATCCATGGACAGAGCCCACTAAATGTTGCTAAATGCTACCACTGTGCTTCTCCATAAGGTACAATATCAGTTTTTATAACAAATAAATCATAGTGTAGCATACAGGCTGAGTTACACACAAAGCAGTTCCTGATTTAGATCACAAACTCACTTAGGCAAGTGTCAACCTGTCCATTGACAGTATGATGGTGGTAGGATGTGGGTGGTGCTGTGGTCTAAACCACCAAGACTCTTGGGCTTGCTGATCAGAAGGTCAGCCGTTCAAATCTGTGCAATGGGGTGAGCTCCCGTTGCTCTGTCCCTGCTCTTGCCAGCCTAGCAGTTTGATAGCACACTAGTGCAAGTAGACAAATAAGCATCGCTGTGGTGGGAAGGTAAACAGTGTTTCTGTGCGCTCTGGTTTCCGTCACGGTGTGCCGTTGCACCAGAAGTGGTTTAGTCATGCTGGCCACATGAAAGGAAAGCTGTCTGTGGACAAACGCTGGCTCCCTCGACCTGAAAGCAAGATGAGCACTGCAACCCCATAGTCACCTTTGACTGAACTTAACCATCCTTTATCTTTTTAAATGATGGTGGTACTGATGTTGCTGCTGTTCCTCACTGTCATCATCCTGATCTACCTTCCAGGGTTGCAGTAAGGCTTGGAAAAAGGACAGTATGGGAATAACCCTAAACATTCTCAGTTGCTGCATACAGAGATTCTCTGAGAGACCAGTTTCTTAAGCATTCATCCTGTTTTGCTTGCACAAAGCTTACACAGAGCTTTGTTTCTACCCAGTCTTTATTGGACACTTGTGCTTCTTTCTTTTTTTGCGAGATGGTTATTATATGACAACCAGAATTCATCTTGATTTGCTTACGGGGTATTTTACATTAGTTGTTCATTCATCCCACACTTTTCAGTGCATTTGCTCCTAACCACAAATAGTCCAGTGTGGTTGTTGTTGTTGTTTTTTAAGTGGATGTGCTGTGCTAGGGTACCAGAGTACTTTCACCCGTTTTAATTGTGCAAACCTGAAGTTCTGATATGTGTCAAATCCTGACAGTCTGGAGATGCCCTGTGTCATTTAGCTTTCAGGCTTTTCCAGAGCTTGAACAGACAAGCTCAGGGATTGTATGGCCCCATGTTCATTAGAGCTTCCCTGAGCTTCCCTGTTGTTAAATGGAGCCTTGTAATGAAGAATTATAGAAATGTAGTATTATAGAAAGCAGACATTTGCTTGCCAGATTTAAAGCTCTTACAGACTGTGGGTGTGGCATGCTGACAGGCAGCATTATAAAGCCATTCGACAATGGGACGATAAACTGTTCTGCTTTCTGTCAACATGTTGCCAAAGATTAGATAAATGATGACAAGCTACAATGCAAACCCACTTCCTTTTTAAACAAAATTTGCAGAATGGAGCTTTGCCAAGTCATTCGATCTTTCATATTCCTGGAAAGCAAAGCATATATTTCTAGAACTATTGTGTGGAGACCATTTTTAACTTAACCTGACGGAGGAATAGCTTGCAAAGATGATGGCTACCACTGGATGGCAGACATGCTCTGTGTACAAAGCACAGAGGCTGGATGCAATCTGACAATTTCATACCAGCAGGTAAGGTGAGAGACAGTATGTTAATTTCAGCCCAGTTTTGCCTACAAAGCATGTCCTTTCTGTGCTGAATACTATAGGAAGACAGCATTCTGTGGAGCTGGGAAAACAACCAGAGGTTCTAGTTGCACAAGCTTCAAAACATGATATTCCTCATTGTACTCAAAGGAGAAACCATAATAGTGCCAAAGTGCCTTTTTATCTTCCTGTGGCACATCTTTCAACAGTGTCAGATAGGTGGAAATGTTGCAAAAGAACCCCTTGAGAATATCCTCCTCCAGACCCCCAGGATCAGCTGCCAAGGGTAGCCTGTCTACATACCTTTCTAAGATGTATGCTTGGTGCTGGAGGATAAGGCCTTGCTCATGTTTAATGATGTCTAAGGAAGTCCCGGGGCTTAGTTCTGGGTAAATGAATAAAGCATTGCAGCCTAAGAGATCTCATGGACTGTTATTTTATTCTGTAAATATAGACTGCAGTTTTAACCTTTTTAGTCACTTACAGTCCAATTCTATGCATGTTTACTCAGTTGAAACATTGATTTCAGTGGGGCCTACTCCACTGAATATTATAGAACTGCAATATAGACGGGTCAAAAAAATAAGGCAATGTGTATTAAGTAAACATACAATACAGACCATCCCTCATTATGCATACATCTCTAGAGAAAGTGGGGTGAGGAGAAGCTTTTGAGTCTATTGAATCCTCCCCACAAAATGACTCTTGGCTGGTTATGCTATAACACACCTGACCGATGTGCCTGGCCAATCTGACCATGTAGCCCTTCTTTACTTTACGCATGTGTATTGAGATACCCATTCTCCTCCAGGATATGAAAAACCTGATTGCAATTTCTTCCAATTCAGTGGTAAACCATGGGGTTTTCTAGGGGAAAGTGGAGGTGTAGGTGAGCCATTCCATCATGTGTGGCTCTGCACATGTGGAAGCAGTTGGCTCATGTCTTAATTTTCATTTGCTTATGGGCACAAGCCAACCATCTCAACCACTCTGGCCTGAATAGTGCACAAGACCAGTTTGCTATGTGCCCACCTGGAATGACCAAATAGTATTCTTTAACAATACACAGAGAGAGAGAGAGAGAGACGACATTCCCATTCTCATTCTCCATCCTGTCTACATACAGTTAATCAGGTCTTTTTTTCAGTTGGAACTCAATGGAACTGAGTCCCGGCACCTATTTGTTGCGTTTGGGCACATCTGTAGTGTTGTGGTCTCAACAACTTTGGTCGTTTGATGCTCCTCCTAAAAAAAGTTCCACAAGCTCTGGCACCTCTTTTTCCAGAAAAAAAGCCCTGCTGTATACACTCCATACATTTCAGAACCATTTTGTCTGGTACAGAAATTTAATAAATAACAACAGGTCCGCACTATCTTTTAAAAAAAAAAAGATATTTATTAACGTTTCAGATCTTTTCTTCCTGAACCCTTTCTCCCTTCATTAATCTCCCCTTGCCTTGCCCTATCCCTTTCAGACTAGAATGGTACCTTGGGTTACAAACACCTCGGGTTACAAACACTTCGTTACAGACTCCGCTAACCCGGAAGTAGTACCTTGGGTTAAGAACTTTACCTCAGGATGAGAACAGAAATTGCACGCTGGCTGTGCGGTGGCAGCAGGAGGCCCCATTAGCTAAAGTGGTACCTCAGGTTAAGAATTGTTTCAGGTTCAGAACGGACCTCCGGAACAAATTAAGTTCATAACCCAAGGTACCACTGTATGCTCTTAAGCTTCCAACCAAGAAGCTAAGCAGGATATAAGATAAGGGGTAGGGAGGGGAGGGAGAGAAGGGGAGAAACTCCCAAAATTCCACTTAATAGAATGCTCAGGTTCCTGCAGCATGCCTTCATAAAGAACACCTTCATTTTCAGACCAGTCTACATGGAAATCAAGATATCCTTGCAATATTGACCTATTTCCCCCCCCCCACACACACACACACACTTTTAGAGATCTACATATATGCAATGCACTCCTGGGTTCACAAATGCAAACACAATGTTTTATTATTATGATTATGAATGGCAGCAAAAAAATACCAGAAAATGGTTTGGATCTTAAGCTGCTCTTCCATTCACACATGTGGATCATTTCCACCAATTCCTCTCTCCATTTGCACTGCGGAGGGAAGGGGGAGGAGGGAAAGCTCCATTATGTCAGTGTGAACTCTGCAATTCTCACAGAAGGAAAGTTAGGATTCAAGCCAATACCAATGTTTTCAATGAAATTCTTTGGAAAGGCTAACACATTAAGGGTAACAGTCCAGAGAATGATGGCTTGGATTGATCCAGACCAAGTTGGTTGAACCTAGTGGGGTCACTGAAACCTGAAGTCCTACTGATTTCAATAGGGACTAAGGGCAACTAACAGATCAAACTGTGCATAGCTAATTCCATGTACCTAAATGAGGTCTGGTTTTGGGGTTTTTTTGCAAAGCAAAGCATGCCACTCTTAAACATATGGAGTGGGAAGATGTTGCAAATCATTTGCACTGTTGCTGTTCCATAGTGTTCATTTCCCAGCTGTTGCTTCAGTGATAGCTCAGGCTCGGAGCTTCTGTAGGAGCTGGAGGTTCAACTCCTTGCTACGAGAGGTCATGATCCGAGCAGGTACTTCTGTGTGCTTCCCCTTTCTCCCAAGTAGTGCCATGAACAGCTAGACTTTGGCAATGACTGTGAAGTTCCTGCCGGACCCACCATCTTCTCTCCTGTGGTCTTGGAAAAGAAGATTTTAAGGGTGTTGTGTGAGGCACAGCAGACCATGAACCCAAACAGCTCCTGTAGGGCTTTCTAGTCCTGAGGCAGGGGTGTCCAGATTCTATGGCTTCTCAGGGTCACTGGCAGTGTTGAAATCTGCTGGAGGGTCCTGCTCCCTTTGTTCCTCATCCGAGGAGACATCAGATGTGAGGTTTGGGCAGAGCTGAACTGTGACACATGGCAGCATTAGTCCCACTGCATCACTGTGGACATGCAACACACTGGATATTCAAGTTAGAGTCTAGGGTGCTAGCTTGGAAAAGAGACTGTTATGATAAAGGCTTGCAGAACATTGATATAATAGCAGAAGGGACCTGATGCTTACAGACTTCTGTTTTGAAAAGGCTTTTAATAAAGTTCCTTTCCAAAAACTCCTGATTAAACTGGGGCATAGAGACAGGTACACCTATGGATCTGTAGTTGGTTAAAGGCCAGGAGGCAGAGGGTGATAATAAACAGAGATGCTACACAGGTAAGGAAGCATGGACCTTTTCAAGTATTGGGGTCCTCTAAGGATCAGCTGTTGGGGCTGATGCTTATTCATAAATTATATTTTGAAAATCCATCAAGAAGCCTTTGAAAATAAATGAACTGGACTTAGGGGTGAGCAGTAAGGTAGCTAGGTTCACAAACACCACCGAATGATTTGGGGCAGTAAAAACCAAAGCAAATGGGGAAGGATTCCAAAAGAACCTCTCCAGACTGAGTAAATGGACAACAAATGCAAATGCAATCCAGTGCAAATGTGAAGTTAAGTACTTTTGGGCAAGCGATCCCAGATTTACATATGCTGTAATGCAATCTGAACTGACTGCAATTCCCCAAAGCAAGTACTACTGGAGTTGGGGTAGATAGCTCAAGGAAAATGTCAACTCAGTTTGCAGTGGCAGTTAAAAGGCAGATTCCAGGTTTAAAAGGTCATTAGGAAAGTGCTTGAAAATAAAGTGGCCAGTGTTACAAAGCCATTATACAAAGCTATGGTATGCCCACATTTGAAACACTGAGCGTGGTTCCACTTCCCCAGTCTAATAAAGTATGTCTGCATATGAATCTGCTTTAGTGCAAGGAGTTAGCCTTCTGTTTAAGGAAAATGAATACCCTACAGATGTGTGTGTCAGCCCCATTCCCATTACAGAACTGGGATACTTTTCAAAGTAATTTCCTAAGCTATGCTAGTGAGAGGAACAAGCTTATGGAAAAACAACAATTCAGTTTCACCAAATACTTCCCATTCAAACTGGCCTGAACACAGTGCAGATGTGTTGTGTATTTCAATTACATATTGATTTTATAGTTGTACACCGCTTAGAAGCCATTTTTGGCACATAAGTGGCAAAGGAATAAATAAGTAATATTTTTGCTGTCACTCGGGGTTACACACATAGGGAGACGAAGGAGAAGGAGATGTAATTCAACAATGCAGATGCACCCTGGAACTCCCTCTCTGAAGCAGCAGCTTCGAAAACAGGAATGACAGATTGAGCTGGCTAGAAATTTTAATTAAACCTGTAAGTGAGAAGTCTGAAGCTAGCTGAGCCTCAGCTGTGAGCCGGTAAAGAAGATGTGCCAGGGAACAGAAAGTCATAATATCCTTGAACTCATTCATTCTGGTCCCCAATAATGACACTGCTTTTAAAGTGGAGGGGGCAGCTTTAAAAATGACAGAATATGCCACATAGAATACAAAGCAATATGTCCTTGGTTGCTTAGCAATGTCAGGATAATGAAAAAAGAGAGAGAGAGCCTATCGGGCCTTTGTGCTGCACACTCTTGCCGAGGGTTATGTTGTACTTGTCTTTAGTGTTTTTGCTAAATCGCTAAAGCTCCCCACATAAAAAAGTCCCTGAAAATGTAAAACGTTAATGAGAAAAACACAGCACCACTCTTTCCATTCTTCCAGGAAAAAGGTTGGGTTTTTTTTTGTTAGGATGCCTATAGCATTTTTAAAAGATTGGTTTGGGAAACTCTTCCAATTGCAAAAGAAAAGCATTAACCGTACAGAGATCCATAGGCTACTTAGGCAAATCCCAGTGGGGGAAGGGATCCAGGTTACCAACTGCTACTAAAAGGAGCTTCCTGAGAGTAGTTAAAGGTTAATTAGAAAGCTGTGTGAAGAGAGAGTTACACTGAGGCTCATGAAATTAACAAGGTGGATGAAAAGCTACAGTTCCAGTACCTGAGCAGTATATCCTCCCATTTTCTCATGGCCTTGAAATATCCTTTTGTGCCATGTACAATTTAATATCATGTCTATCACAAATTCACTTTTCGTAGGAAATAGGGTTCCCACCTTTGTCAAGGAAATATCAACCTGCCATAAAAATGCATGCATATTTAAAGTGTTACTTCAAATTGTGTCCTCATACTGTATTTGAAGAGAATCACCTCTAACCTAAAATGGGATCCAGTGGCCAGCATTTATGCCGCAACCAATGTTTTGTGTCTAGTTCTCCATTTAGAGGAAGGCACAGCCAATCTTCCATATATGCACTTCAGAGGTCACAAGAAACATTTTCCATCTTTTGTTCTGTATTTGAATGCAAAATCAGGGTGAACAGAGCATATATGCAATGCAGAACAATGGGGCAAGTTGAACGGAGTTTAGTAAGTCGGTGACCACAAAGATCATAATGGAAGCGAGTTGAACCTTTGTTTCAAATATGTCTGATTTCTGAACGATAGGATTAAATTGAAAAACTGAATACAAATCCATGCAGACCGAAGTATTGAATTGCTGCTTAAAAGCGAGCAGGCCTTATACCAGAGATGACAAAAGAGAACAACATTTCTTGCCAAAGATACGTCTGGTTTTCCTATATGCCAGATAAGACTTTGCAACTAACTTTTCCCCCATGGTCAGTATGAACTGGGTAAAAGGGGGAAGGATGTAATTATCCTATGTTATGTGGAATTTAGATCTCTGCCTCAGGATGGAGAGGAGCTGAGGGGAAGGAGGAGCCTTATTCTATTTCATCCTTGTGGCACTTGATGAGTAAGCAGCGAGGCACTTAATTCTGAAATCCATCCAACTAATTAGATTGCTACAGAGGGGTCAGTTTTCATGAACAACCTTTTTCTTTACATCAAACCCCTGGGTTCCAAGAGAGATAGAGCGTATTCCCTACACACCACATTTCCTAACTATGGAGGTACTTGATAGCCTTATAGCTCTGATATTATTATTATTTTTTCTTTGTGATTTGAAGATAAATGATCTGAGTTTAGCATTAGCCATCCAGAGTGCTGCTCCCTGCCAAATGCAACATGGAGACATTTAGGCAGAGCCCCGTTGAAATCCCCTAATGTAAGAAATTTGAGAATGTTGGATGTCTTGACATTCATCAGTTTTATATCTTTCCCTTTACACTAGAAGACTCTTTTTTTATATATATAAAAAAGAAAAGAAAAACCCTTTACAGACTATGGCTAAGGTCTTGGACTAGAAATATACTCTAAATGCCAAAAAAAGAAAAAAGAAACCCTACTGATTGCTGAAACAGAGTATCCGGGAGCTTTTATCCTCCTATTTCCTTTCAGCATGAACAACTGGATTCTGGTGTAGAATTTGGCCCTGTGACAAGAAGGTGTTTCCTCACAAATAAGTAGTGAGTAGCTTTCTGATGGGGCAGCCTCATAGTCTGTCTCTGTATTACAATGCCTTGTTTGGGCCCTGTAGAGGGGATCAGCATTCAGAGACATCAATTTAGATGCATGTAATATCCCAGAGGTCTTGAAGGAGATGCACTCTGGAGCTACGCATACAGAGAGCAAAACTTTCTGCTTTGGAAAAATAGAAGAGGCAAACTCTCCTTTGTTTGCCTCAAATTAACTTGCAAATTATATGGTTGTTTTTTTTAAAAAAAAAAACACCTTAGGGTTTAGATTTTTATTTATTTTTTGAGCCAATCCAACATTCAGAAAATTTAACACCCCATCCATCAAAAATGCCTCCATGTGCCAAAGCAAGAAGAAGAATCCCAACCAGGGAGTACAGAGCTTTGCCCCCACTCCCAATGAATACTCACCTAAATATTAAAATATTCAAAACTTAAGATTTCATATCCTGTGTAAACAGCTTCTTCCACTGCTGAACTGTTCATTTTGTAGATAGAAATACTTTTTAATATTAGCTGAAATGTACATTCAGTTTAAGATATTTTCTCTGTGTACTTAGTCACAGTTGTTTACTTTTTATCACCCAGCAAATATCTGAGAAACCGCCTTTCCCTTTCCAGATCCACATCTTTTTTCTATCCTTCCTTAAAATGCTGTTTCTTAAGCTATTCTTTTCACGGCCCATATTTTTCAGTCTTATATGTCTCCTTTCAATTCTTTCCATGGTATAGTCATCATAATGTGAGGAAGTTCTAAAATCCCATACAAATGGCACTATGAGATAGCTTACATATCCCCTGAACCACACCAAAACTAATATACAACATAGAAGGATGGTCCTGATCCATCTACTTTGTGCTGCAATTATCATAATAAGGCTATTCCATTGTGTCTTTTGTAGCACTCATGCAAAGCTGGGCCAGAGAGCCAAGTATGATTCGAGGACTAAATCCCACAAAACCATCTCAGTCTCTTTAAACGGGACATTTGTAAGGATCCATAGGACACCACAGATTGGTTCAATTTAGAAATTATACATATTTTTAGAACACCAACTGACTTAAAACCATAGTCATCGATTCTTGCTTCCACATTAGTTAACATGGAAGTGGGATTGTGCCATGTAGCACCACACTCTAGTTTTTTCAGGAACAGCACAACTGTCTACAAAAGCAAAGTCTTCAAGCATTCAGCTGTACACAGGAAGGCTTATGTGTGACTTGGCATCCTGATTGTGCAGGTTTTGTGAGTTCACCTGCATGCATGAAGGCTTCACAGCTACAGAAGTCATGCAAAGGCAAAGGGTTGGTGTTGCTCCACACATCTCCACTCCCAATTCACCAACAAGAAGATCCAAATACCGTTTTGGCCTGAATATAAGCCACACTTTTTTTTTTTTCAAATTCCGACCATGAAAAGTTAAAGTGCAGCTTAAATTCGCGAACCTTACAAAAATTGGCTTTTACAATATTGCTGCTGAAACAGACATACGGTAAAATGGAACGGGTGCGAGTGCCTGCGGAATTTTAAGGGAGCGGCTTATATTCAGGTATTGTCTCTCTCTCTCCCCCCCCCCCCCCTTAATCTAAAAGGTGCAGCTTATTTGCGGGTGCTGCTTATATTCGGGCCAATACGGTAAGCCTCTAGGTTATTCAAAGATATCTACATCAATCTCCAATAAGGTAAGGTACTGGAATAGTGCTTTACAATAACAATAGGTATACCCACCTACTTGTACACAGGTGAAAAACTTCCTAAAGAATCAGAAATGTATTCTATTTCCATCTGCCTTGAAGATGGGTGAATGGGCTCAGCTGAACATGCAAGTGGTATAGAGGGACTGAATACACGAGTGTGCTTGTCTGCTCCAGAACCAATAAAAAAGGGGTCATAGCATATGTGAACAGTCACCAGAGAGCTATATGGTCCTTAGAGCCTGCTTTCAGCAAGTCAGAAATTACATTTGTGCCCTGCTTACTGAAGAATGTCACTATTCAGATCTGCAAGTGGGCACTATTCATTAATTCTGAATTTACAAAACCACCACCACCAAAAAAAGAAATATGACAACGTGTGCTCTAGAGAGAAGCAGGGTGAAGGAACAATGTACACTTTCAGCATTAAATGGGCATGACATCACTTTCTTGGCTTGCTACAATCATATATACCTTGGGGAAGGAGGGAGGAGGGAGGGGAAAGGAAAGTTAAAAACAGGGCTCTTTGTACATGTCTCAAAATGTTATATGACTCTCTTCCTTTCCTCTTAGCAAACCACAGTGAGCAACATGACATAACAAGCAACTGTTTGGTAATACAAACCAAAACAATTAGCTCAAAATAGCCTTGTTTCTGAAAAAACAAGAGTAAAATTCAATAAAGGCAAGGCAAAGTTGTCTGGATTCAATCCAAGTTGCGCACAGAACAATAGCTTACAACCAGCATATAATGTTCATCTTCATATATAAATATACTGTATCTGGATTCATCTATATAAATTAATTTTTCATCCCTTCTTTAATTCACTGAGCCAAAGACTGGAAGCACATTTAACTGTATGGGGAGGGGGTAGAATCCACACTGATCAAGTCATACCACTCCAAAGAAATGAACCTATTTACAATTGGAAATTTTGACATACTGATATTGCGATTGTTAATGCTTCTGACACCCAAAGTCACCACTCTTCACAGTAGTAGTACTAACAACAGCAGTAGCAGCAGCATGAACAGGCAAATCCAGATTATATAATAAATGACAGATTAATCAATTAACATGGTGTTGACATGAAAATGCTTGCTACTGGCAGTACATGAAGAAGAGCCTCAAATGATGACTGCAAAGTCTGGGTCAATTTATATGGGGAGAGGCAGACCTTGAGGAACTGTAGTCCTCAGCCATTTAAGGCTTTATAGGTCAAAACCAGCACTTTGAATTGGGCCTGGAAACTAATTGGCAGCCAGCCAGTGGCGTAGCGTGGGTTGTCAGCACCCGGGGCAAGGCAAGTAATTTGCGCCCCCTAACCCGTGGATTTGCGCCCCCTAACCTGTGGATTTGCCCTAACCCCAGATGTTGCGCCCGGTGCGGCTGGCCCCCCCTGCACCCCCCACGCTACGCCACTGCAGCCAGCGGGGTCAGGCAGGATTGGTGTAATATGATCAAACCGTCTTGTTCCAGTGAGCAACCTAACTGCCAAATTCTGCACCAGCTGAAGTTTCCTAACTGTCTTCAGAGGCAGCCCTACATATAACGCATTGCAGCAATGTAACCCAGAGGTTACCAGAGCATAGACAACAGAAGTTAGGCTATACCTGTTCAGGTAGGGGCACAGCAGGGCCACCAGCCAAAGCTGAGGGAAGGCACTCTGTGCAACTGAGGCCACCTGAGCCTCAAGTGACAGCAAAGGATCCAGGAGTATGCCTAAGCTTTGTACCTGTTCCTTCAGAGGGCGTGTGTCAGGGGTTCAGGGACAGAGGCACAGGTGAGGGAGGAGACGGAGAGCGAGGGGGAAGAATCCCAGGACAGCGAGGAAGAGGATGACAATGACTTGAGGGATTCCATGAGTCTTTCAAGTGAATCGGAGGATTCCCAGAAGGGGGCGCCTGTGGTAAGGCCAGGGGGAGTCACAGGGGGGACTCGTCAGGAGCAGGGGACCAGCAGGGGAACTCAAAGTGGGAGCTGGGAGCTGGGAGTCGGGACCGGCTTCTCCGCCAGAGCGCAGTGAAGGGGGTGGAGATTCCAGTGTGACAGGGGAAGCAGATCCGAAAGCAGAGAGGGAGGGAAGATCGGAGCAAGACATCCTCCCGGAAAGGGAGGGGAGTAGTGCAGGGAGTAGTGTAACTGTCAAGAGGAAGGTTAGAGGTTGCGAACGTGCGCCAAGTTCAAATGTGGAGGCGCGCGGAAGAACAGGGAGCCCGGAGGAGGAGCCAGGTCCCAAAGCACGCAGGAGGGGGGAAGAGCTGTCTGGGGATTCCGCGTCAGGGGAATCCAGGAGGGGCGAAACCCCAGGGGGCAGGAAGACCCTGTGGAAAAGGAAAGAAAGGAAGAGGTGGAGCAGCACAGCCCTCTTAAACTGGTGCAGAGGAGGGACTGACTCAGAGGGGACTTCAGCGGTCTAAGCGTAACAGACGTGGGGCTGCGCGCCTCGGCTGTGGAGCGTACAATACACTGCAATAAACATCTTTGTATATAAACTGGACTTGGCGTTGGTCTCTTGTGAGCTGGGACCTGAGGCAGCCCTGACAGCGTGTAACCCACCAATCACGAGCACGCAACCTCCCACTCATGTGATCTAGGGAACCACCCACTAACAATGCCTAGGTCTTATCTGGATTGAGCTTCAGTCTGCTGACTCTCATCCGGTCCATTACTGAAGAAAGACAACAGTCTAGCACATCCATTGCCACACCTGAAGATATAAAGAAGAAGGAGAGCTGTGTGCCATCAGCACATTACTGACAATGTACTCCAAAACTATGGATGACCCCACTCAACGGTTTCATGTAGATGTTAAATAGCATAGGGGATAAAATTGAGCCCTGAGGAACTCCACATTGAAGACTGATAAGCATTCCCCAAGCATCATCCTCTGGGAGTGACCATCCTAGTAGGGCCAGACACAGTGCAAAGTGGTGCCACCTACCCCAAACTCAAACAGATGCTCCAGAAGGATACTATGGTATCAAAAACTGTTGAGACGTCAAGCAGCATTTACAAGGACATATTTCCCCTGTTATTTTCCCGACAGACGTAATCACAAAAGGCAACCAGAGCAGTTTCTGTGCCAAAACCAGGCCAAAATCCCAACTGAAATGGACCTGCAAGATTACTATTACTTCTCTGAGGTGCTTCCTGATTTCACTTCCTAATTTAGCACCACAATCACTATAGAAACCGACATCTGGAATAATGAACTAACCTTGTAAATTTGCCTATCAGGTAAGACATTGGCTGTTGTGGTCATTCACCCTAGCCCAGCCTTCCCTGGCTTCATGTCCTCTAGATGTTTTGAACTACTTTTTTTCAGAACTTTTCATGTCTCAGTGGACCTGGGAAATGCTTGAGTGATTTACAGTAGCATACGATTAAGTCAAAATAAATTAAAAAATTAAAAAATTGTCCAGTAGCACCTTGAAGACCAATTAAGTTTGTTCTGGGTATAAGCTTTCGTGTGCATGCACACTTCTTCAGATATCAGAAGCATCTCAGAGAAGTAATAGTAATCATGCAGATCCATTTCAGTTGGGGTTTTGGCCTGGTTTTGGCACAGATATCTGAAGAAGTGTGCGTGGTGGTTCTGATTTATCACTAAACAGTGGGTTTTCCCTTGGAAGGGAGTGGGGCAAGAGGAAAACTGCTTGTACCCACGTCTAGAAAATGTGGATCAAGCAGAAAAGCATTTGGACCTGTGCTTTCTAGGCACAGCACAAGTGGAAGTGTGGAATCAGCCCTTAGAGGGTAGTGAATATATGCAAGGTTCGGAGATGTTGGCTGCAGGTGTTCTCTGAGCACATACTGAGCTGATATTCTGAGGAGAGGAAGCAAACTCAAATACAGTGTAGCTCAGAACTTTCCAAACTTTTCAAGTTGATGACACACTTTTTAGACATGCATCATTTTGCAACACAGTAATTCAGTTTTACTAGCAAACCGAAGGTTAAAGTAACCCTTTCCAACCCTAGGAGGAGTGTGGGGAGCTTTTGTGCGACACACCTACACACTGCAGCCAAGGCACTAACATGTCGTGACACATAGTTTGGAGAGCTCTGGTGTAGCTGATATGGTGACAGAGTGATTGGGGAAATGGAGTAACTGAATTGCTGGTGTATACCAACCCTCCTTCCTTGCTGCCTTGGAACAGTCAGGAAAGACCACACATGATTCTGAGATGGCATTCCTGTAGAAATACTTTCAGAGGGTGGTCATGTAATTACGTCCTTTCTAAGTTTCTCTATGCAGCGCCTTCTCGTTTATATGTTCAAATGTTTCTGCTAGAAGCAATCCTATAAATCAAAGATCCCTTAAAGCAATATATTTTGAAAAGGCAATTCCATCTCCTTATGAATGCTCCAGTGTTTTAAACTTCTGATGTATATAATTATAAGTTAGGACATCTCTGCTGAAAAAGAAACCCTAATAAGAAAGAAAGCCAAAGTGCCATAGGCTTTATGATGTCAACATGGCTCAAGAATGCGTTCCACTTTTCTGCAAATGCTCTGCAGCAAAGGTTTTAAAGGGAGATTTTTCTGGTGGTTTAAGAACATTGTGCAAAGCTCTTTTCAAATCCATACATGAAAACATTCACCACCCAAAGTTTAATTATATGTTTCATGTTTGTAGCACATAATTCTACAACCGTTGCAATAAGGCTTACACAAATCAAATATTGATCTGCTTAGAAAGCCAAAAGGCATTTCCCAAACAACAAGGAACATTATAGCCAAATCAGTTTTTACTCCAATGATTTTTTTGTCAGAGTGAGCAAATCAGGCTTCAATATTTCATCCAATAAGGATTGGGGGGGGGGGGCAGACACTGACTATGTCAGCCTTGCTCAACCTGTGGGTCCCCAGGTGTTGTTGAACTACAATTCCCATCACATCTAGCTAGCAAGGCCAGAGCTCGGGGATGATGGGAGTTGTAGTCCAACAACATCTGGGGACCTACAGGTTGAGAACCACTGGACTATGTAGCTAAATCCTACAATTGCATTCCTAAAGATGCCCATTTATGAAGGCAGCAGATTTAAACCCCTTTGATCAGGAACTGTGTAAATGGCAGATTTTGGTCCACACTGCTGGACAGTTTCTAGTGGAGTACCTAATATGTGTTAGCTATTGTTTATGTTTTTTACAAATACAGTCATATCTTGAAAGTTGAACAGAATCCGTTTCGGAAGTCCGTTAGACTTCCAAACATTTGAAAACCAAGGCACGGCTTCTGAATGGCTCCTGGAAGCTCCTGCAGCCACAGAAGTCACGTCGGACGTTCGGGTTCCAAAGAACGTTTGCAAACAGAAACACTCACATCCAGGTTTGCAGGAAGGAAAAGTTCAACTTGCAAGGCATTTGGGATACAAGGTATGACTGTAATGCTTGGTCTGACCTAGCAAGCTCAGAATCACCTAACACATATTCATGTCTTAATTGCTAAGACAGCCTGAATATGCAATCTTGCTTTGCAAATTTAAAACATACAGGTGGCCAATCCACATTCTAGAAAAATATGCAGACTGATTGAGATTGAAATCAGCCCACTTCTCACTTAAATTGGCTCATGTTGAGGAAAACATTAAGAGAATGGGACAAATGATAGTGAATTGCATAATGAGACATCTTTCAGAAATACTGTCATTTTTAAATACTTTTTCTGTTCCCTTTCTCTCCTGCATATCACTACCCTCAGACGGTCATTGCTTTCTTATTTGTTAGTCTGTAACACGTGGCTTATATAAACATTCCCTCTTGATATCCTACCTTATAGTACATGGATATTTTATTATTGCTTTGAGATTCATAAGCATTTTTTCAAAAGATAGTAAATAAGTAATAAATGCAAAGAGATACTCCATATACCAAAGTTTGACTCAAGTTGCAGCATCAATGCAACAAGTTTATTATTCTTTCTAAACTTGCAGCTGCCATTTCTACTGCCAACTGTCAACTTAGTTTCTGCTCCTCTCATCCCTTCCTCCCCACACACATACTTTGCTCTGACAGAATGAAGAATAACTCCTCATGTTCTCATTTCCTGATCTGGAAGTTCTAATAGCATATGGATTGTAAAGGCTATATAATGTTATTTGTTTTACATTCCAGTTTTGTGTGTCTTTACTGTGTAAAGCATACTCCCAAATAAGTGTATATTGCAGCCTTAGACAAATATAATATGTAAGCAAACATACTTATTGGAATATTGGAAGCATTTGGGAATTTCTATGAAAATTCAGTGTGCTCCCCATCTTCTAGCCTGAAGACACACATAGGCTTAGGGGTGGGTTTAGGTGATCTTCTCAAATGGAAGATGGACCTGCTTAATTTATGTGGCTCAGGTTGCTGTTGAAGACACAGAGTCCCAGGGCCATAAAAATACTGGCAATCCTACTTATAGCTCCCTTATGATACATTCACAGACTTTTCTTTGATGCTCTGGTTTAAAAGGGAATCCAGATTATTATAGAAAATTATTCCTGTTCATTGTTAGAGAGCTATCAGATAGCAAGTAGCAGCTGGTGCTCTGGTTCTTTAGAACACAAAACAAAAAATGAAACATTTTGTCATTTACCTGACAGAAGGAAAGAGAAAAATAATTACTGTTTACCCAGTTCTCATCTGCAAAGGAAAGCTAACTTTGTCCTCTGTTGTCATGCAGAGCCAAAATACTCAAACATTTTCACCTTCTTGCAAAAGATCTACTCACCTTTTAGCAACATTTCACAGCTCATGGGGAAAGAGTGCAAAACCGATCAGAAGTGGGCATGCATCAGGAAAATAGTTAAAATTCTCCCATTGCCAAAGCAACCAGGCCGATCCTTCCGTGACCAGCATTTGTTGCATGTGATTGACTAGTTGGTCCAGAATGTGAATAACACCAACACCAGCAAAGATAATTTTATTATTTATATGCCATCCTTCTGATTCGGTTGTCCCAGCCACTCAACGAAGTATTAAAACAGTACTTAGATGCACATGCAAATGCAGTCCTTGTCCACCCAAATTGCATTACACTCATTAGGATGTGCATTTTCATCTACAATTGCTCCAACTAGTCCTGTTTAATAAATGCATTATTAAACATTACAGATAGTTTTATACAGGGTCTTTCCATGCAACAGCAAAACAGGGAGTGTTAGTCTGGGCAATGAGGGTACATTTCCTCTTACAGGGAGAGTTTTAACTGACCTTAATGATACTGTCACATAGTCAACTAGACCTCTGATTGGATGGGATCATGTAGTGATTAATCCCTTTCATAATGCTTTGCAAAAGTACCTAAGCTGGGAAGCAATTGCTGCAAACAATCACAGAAAACTATGAAATGTGGATACATGAACTTTTTTTCATGACTATCCCTCTCTCAGGTGCATCTGGTCTCTCTCAGGTGCTCTAGCTCGCGGTTGGCAGAAGAAAGTCACATTGAACAAAACACGACTTTCTCCCCCATATATGTGCACAGACTACAGCCTTAAGAAGATTCAGTTCCAGCAGAGAACAGTGAGCAGAAATACAAAACATAAGAAAAAAATGAGGCTGCGGTTATATATGTAGCTCTCGCTGACCAGTTAAATGCACAATATGCACACAATACACTCAAAATTGGTTAGTTAAGAGAGAGATGGTAATAGAACATTTTCTTAATGAAGAGAATTGTCCTACAATAATAACCCTTACGGGAGCTGGTTTGCTTTTCAACTGCAGTTTCCACTCAAGAGTATCCAAATGCTCTGAATTAAGATTCATTATACACTAATAAGGTTGTCATCAAAAGGGCATAGAGTTTAAGTGACTGGTCTGTGACTTGTGGCTAATCTAAAATTGAAGCCAGATGCCAGGTATATCTTTCCTGAAAAGGAAAATTCAGTTGTAAAAACCACTTGATAATAAGTCAGCTGCAGACATACCAATTCCTAGGCCGCCTTAATATTTGCTGGCAGGGGGTTGGGCTCCCTCAATGTTGAGGGGGCAGAGGAGGCTGAGCATGGAGTGGTTCAATGGCTGGCCCCTCCTGAGCATGAGAGAGGAAGCTGTGAAGCTGGGCTCCTTCCTCAGCCTCCTCCCAATGCTGTGATATCAAGAGTGCATTGTGCATATGATGTCACACACATGTGACAAGCAACATGTATGTGACACATGCTGCCCCTCCCCAATATTGGATGCAAGACAGCGCCTCTGGTCAGCTGTGTATGAATAAAAATAGAATAAAAATACACTCTCAAAGAACTGGCCTGCTGAACCTTCTTTGAAGATTTTCAGACAAGTCCTTTAAAGCAGTGTCAGTATGTGTCATGTCCAACTCAGCGCATACAGGTGAACTTATTTTGACAGTGTTTCTCCAAGCATATCATTCTGTTATTCCTGGTAGTCGCGGCTGATCCTAAATTGTCCAGACAACCTGTTTATTGAACATTCATCCTGACTGGCTTGCACAAAGCTTACACACGTTATATGACGGTTTCCTTTTATTGAGCATTTGTTCAGGTGCCTATGGCTGGACTGTATCAAGATTAAATGGTTGAAAAGTAAGCAATGTTTTCTAAGCGCATTTGTTATGGTCATTTTACTATTTGTAGCTCATAATAACTACAGCCACCCATTTTGCTTCAAAAGAGAGAGAGAGAAGGATTGAAATGAACATACTCATTTTAATGGCTGTACCAACAACCTAGTGGCAGTGGGAGAAGATACACAGAGTGGAGTCACTGCTGGGCAGCCCCTCGGTGCTGCACTGTCAGGGACTGGACTGAGGAAAAATGGTGGAGACCGCCTCTCTCTCCCTCCTCAACCTTCCTGAGAAGAGGAAGACAGTATAGATTTACAGCAATGGTTTGCAGAAGGTCATGGTTCAGAGATAGGAAAGGGACAAAGCTGGGAAATAATGGGAGAAGAGGAGGGGGGAGAAACAGAGCCGGAGCAGTTGGCTGACACGTTATCATTAGAAAGCATTCCAGACCCCCCTTTGCCCAGAACCTGGCGAGCAGTAAAAGTGGGAGAGCAAAAAGCTAAGAAACAAATGGCCTAAGCAGCCACCGTAAAGTGGGTGATGCTGTTGATGACTGAGAAGGGAAGGGGAGAGGAGATTACTCAGAGCAACACAATTATTCCAAGAGGCAACATTTCTAAGCCTCTCTCTGTGAATATTGAATGAACGACATTGGTAAGAGCTTTGTCTACCTATTACTGGCAGCCTGCCATGGGGGGTGGGGACAGATTCCTGAACCCTGACATGCACACAAAGTGGAGCAAGGTGGTGCTCTAGTTTGTGGTAGGCAGAGAGAGAAGCGGCTGTGGGATGGGCTTCTGCGAAGTCGCTTCAAGGGAGGTGGGCAGTGAGCAGAGCTACAACTCACAGCCATCACCGCTGGGGCAGAGGTTCCTTCATAGCACCTTCTGATGAATGCAGCCGCACCCAGGCTCCACCAAGCAAGCGAGCTCATCGGGGAGCAAGAGATTTCTGAGCCTTGCGCTCCTTTGGCATCTCTCACGCGGGGTGGGGTGGAGGGGCAGAAGAGAGAGTGGAGAAAACACCCCCTCGGTACTTATTGAATTACTTGAAATTGCCACTTGTGAAAAGGGCTGCCATATGTCAGGGTTTTCCCGGACATTTTGCCTTTTCTTTTTTTTTTAATCCCCCCGCTAAACCCCATTTTGGAGCTTCAATTCCCAGATGTGTCCAGGAAAACCTGGACATATGGCAGCCCTACTTTACACCTCACACCCCTCCTCTCCCCACACCTTTCCCAAACCTCTTCACCACCTCCCCTCACAGTTCACCTTCAAAGAGCAAGATGTCTAACCCCCCCCCAACTGTTAAACTTCACAGCAGCCACAGAATAGGACCTGAATGATACACTAAACCTTGGATGATGAAAAAGGGAAAGCAAATATTCCAAAACTCCTCCTCACAACTGCACCAGAGGAAAGGGAGCATGCAAATCCAAGGTCATTGTAACTATGGTGCTAATGGTTGTTTTTTAATATGCTGCTGCTGTGTTAATATGTGTTAGATTCTTTAGAATTATACTCTGTTTGAGTAATTTTAAGGCGTTGTGTTATGGCTTTGCAGTAAGCTGTTTTGGTCTCATAGCAGATGAAAAAGCAAGATACAGAGTATTCATTAATAATTCCTTTTCAGAGAGAGAGAGGGGGGGGGAGAGAGAAACTTTTCCATCTGAACCTAGGGCTTTGCTACAACAAATTAATAATTCCTTGCAACTTTCATGAACAAACAATGGTGAGGCATGTTGAGATGTGCAACTCTAATCACAAGAAACAGCACACAGTTGTGAGACAGGAAACTAATCCATTGGTTTTCTTTTTCCTGTCAAACAGGTGGACAGACAGAAGACTCATTTACAAACAGTAAGAAAGGAAATGATGGTTGCATTGTAAAACCCAAAGCACATTTATAGATGTTACCCGAAAAGAACACGTAGGAGAAAATAAAGAAGGAAAAGAGGTGGAGAATACAATAGAGACAAAGGTTGATGTCAAAACTGAATGTAGAAAAGGCTCCAATATGCAGAGATTGTACACTTGTGATGGGCTTAATTGTGTAGTCTTGTTCTAACAATTCATTTTAGCTGCAGCGGCCCAGAGCGTAGCATTCCTGCATTTGATAAGACATTTTACATGACTAATTTGGTACAGCCTTCTCCATGTAAATATCCATAATATCAAACCCATCCATGATTAATTAAAAGAAAGCCTGCTCAGAATTGCTTTGTTTTCACAAAACCTGGGCTCAGAGTTTTATTACAGCAAATCTGATTGCTCTCAGGATGTTCCAGTACAGAACCAATGTAGAAGGAGAGGTTTGGTGTGCCTTCCTCTGCCTGAAAGGACTGCATTGGACTGCAGAGATTGTGTAAGGTCAGCATTTTGGTTCTTGCATGGATTTGGCTGTCTGATCCTATAAGCTGCTACATTCATGTACAAAACTGCAAGGTTCATATTGCCATATGTTTCTTTCACTAAACACAGTCATTACGTTGTGACAGTGTGAGGATTTACAATCATAGAAGGTTATTAAAAGGATCAGTAGATGTCAGCAGCAAGACATTCCAGTATATTGATGCCATCAGTACAAGACGATGAAGCATTCCTTCCATGAAAGAACCCAAGATGTGACCAGCAGAAGGAATGATCCGATTCAGACCTATATCTTTCTGCAATTTTTTTGCTGATAGTGAAGAACAGTTGTCCGTTTCTAAGATATTTAAGTGTGTGAAATTTTTTTTCCAATGCTCAACATGCTTTCTGCATTACCTTCATTCAATACCTTCATACTCTCCTCTGAGTTCTTTCAAGTTTCCCATATCCTTCATAAATTTTGGCTACGAAATTGGTTACCCATTACCTCTTGATGAAAAAAAGAGTATAAAATACATACATAGAACACAGAAGCAATGATTTAAAGAACTGTCTGAAGGCATAAAAGGAAGCCAAACCAACAAAATTAATGTATAAGGGGTCTAATTCAGCTAAAATGAATTATGAGACCATAATTGCCATCACACCCACTCCAAGGAAGACTTGAGACACCACTTTCAGTTAACATTATGGAAAACCTAAGAATCTGCAGAGAAAACCAAGTAGCCTAACTTAGTCCAATTCAACCAAACAAAACATAGTCTGAGCAGGAAGTTTCCCTACTTAGGGGGGGATCATCTCCCTCCCAATTCCTAAGGTGACGGAAGTCACTACCTGTGCCCTGCAACAACCATGGTTAAGAAATTCCTCCTCCTTGCTACACAAACTTTGGATCTGTGAATCAGACAAGGACACTGTGGCCCCATCTGTTTGGCGTTCACCCTGATGCACATGTTCAGCCCACTGGGCACCCCTGTCACTCACTAAGCAAATACAGTGTAGGGCAATGCCACAGGATTAAAGGTCCCCAGATCTTAAACTGTCTTTCCTGTCCAGACTAAAGGCCTGAGTGACAATAAATTGCACCACTCCAAAAGAGTGGAGAAGGCAAAAAAGAGGCCAATTGGAGGCTCCCCTAAATATTCCTACTCAGCCCCTTCAACAGGTGACTGGCAAAGTCCACACTGCAAAAAGGAGGAAGGGTGGGCACAACAACAGAACAGGGAATATATATCCCTGTTCCTTCCTCATCCAAACTGGCTAGTTATCCACTCATACCACCCCAACACTCCTCCCCAGGGAGAAATCATTTGAGACCTCCCCTGGAGTGATGAGAGAGTGGCAAATTTGCCTCCACATAAGAGTGAGAATGGCATTATATGAGACAATGGAGCAAATTAGTCATGACTAATTGAAGTCTCATGGGTTTTAATGGGGTGCATGTAAATATTTAGCTGGATCAAGGTGAAAATGTAAATTTCAAAAAGCTGATAATTGATTCCTGAGTTAAACACATTATTCAGCAACAGAATCAGTTTCAAAGGAAACATTTATGCCTCAAAAAGAGCACAGACATCATATGCAAAGTATCTTACATATGAGATCAACTACTCTGATGAAAGGGAGAAAAACAATGAAATGCACTGGAAATAAGGTACTAAACTTCAGACTACCAAAACAGAAACTGTTGAGTGATTTTAAAAAGGCTTCCAACCCCCCACCCCACCCCCAAAACGAAAACTAAAAAAAACTATTCCCAAAACATTCCAAAATGACGCCTAAGACTGCGATCCTACCTCTAAGCCATCTACACAGGTAATGTTGATAGTGTTGGGAAACTGAGCTGAGGTACCCATGCAGTGGAACTTGCCCTCAGTTCCGGTCACCACACAGAGGCAGCTTAAGATCCAAAACAGTTCATTGCCATAGAAGATAGCCCCTCTAGACAGTCCAGAAGGATGTTATGGTCGATAGTGTCAAAAGCCGCTGAGAGATCCAGCAGAACTAGGAAACAGCTCTCACCTTTGTCCCTAGCCCGCCGGAGATCATCGACCAGTGCGACTAAGGCAGTTTCAGTCCTATGATGAGGACTGAATCCCAACTGGAAGGGATCCAAATGGTCCGCTTCTTCCAGGCATGCCTGGAGTTGTTCAGCAACCACTCACTCAATCACCTTGCCCAAGAATGGAAGATTTGAGACTGGATGATAGTTGGCCATATTGGGCGCATCTAAATATGTTTTTTTAAGAAGCGGTTTGATAACTGCCTCTTTCAGCCGGTCTGGGAAGATTCCCTCACAGAGAGAAGCATTCACCACCCCGTGAAGCCCATCGCCCAGCCCTTCCTGGCTAGCTTTTATAAGCCAGGATGGGCAAGGATCAAGGAGACAGGTGGTTGGTTTCACTCGTCCAAGCAGCCTCTCCACATCCTCGGAGGTAACAGATTGGAATTGATTCCATGCAACTTGACTAGACAGGACTCTAGCACTCTCCCGCCCTGGCCCTGCTCCCACGGTGGAGTCTACCTCTTCCCGAATCTGAGTGACTTTATCTGCAAAAAAATCATTGCAGGAGATCATGTGGCCTGTACTGGGCCCCAATGAAGCAGGTGGTTCCGCTAAATTGCGAACCACCTGAAAGAGTCTCCTGCTGCTGTTTTCTGCAAATGCAATAGAGGCAGTGAAGAAAGTCTTCTCCGCTGTCGCTACCACCACTTAGTAGGCACGACATTTAACTCTAACCCGTGTCCGGTCAGCTTCAGAATGAGTTATCCGCCACCGGTGCTCTAGCTGTCTCAACGGTTGTTTCATCGCCCTCAGCTCCGGGGAAAACCACGGGGCTGTCCGGGCTCCATGCAATTGGAGAGGGCGCTTCGGAGCCAAACAGTCAATAGCCCTGGTTAACTCCACATTCCAGCGGGCCACCAGGGAATCAGCTGAAAGGCCATCAACATGGGATAAAGCATCCCCTACCACTCTCTGGAAATCATTTGGATCCATTAAGTGGCGGGGACGGACCATCCGAATCGGTCCCACCTTCCTGCAGAGGGGAAGGGTCACGGAGAAGTCCAGTTGCACCAGGAAGTGATCTGACCATGGCACTTCTTTAGTTTCGCTTTTACTTAGTGTCAGATCACCAACATCCATAGAGGTAAACACCAGGTCCAAGGCATGTCCGCGGCTATGGGTTGGGCCAGACTTATTCAGGGACAGCCCCGTGGAGGCCATGCTTTCCACGAAGTCCCGAGCGGCCCCTTGTAAGGTCGTGTCGGCATGGATGTTAAAATCCCCTAGGACAACCAAGCTAGGTGTTTGACTTAGTGTCAGATCACCAACAACCATAGAAGTGAACACCAGGTCCAAAGCATGTCCACGGCTATGAGTTGGGCCAGACTAATTCAGGGACAGCCCCATGGAGACCATGCTCTCCCATCACCAGTTTCCATTCTGAGAAGCAGGAGACAGCACTTCTCTGATCCTCCTCCTGCAGGCCAGGTTAGGATTGCTCTGCCTGCATATATATGTGTATGTGTGTGGATGGCACATCATTTCTTCATATTCAATTCTTGATACATCTGCCCTTTCTGTTCCTCCCATCCTCTGTTTCCCATTGTCTCCCCGGCTTTTAGTCCAGTAACATTTCTGGGCTTATCCACAGTTGTGTTTCCCCCGGGAAAACGCATTATTTAGTGCTGATTCAGAGCAAATGGCAATCAGGTTTCCTGCAGATTGCCATTTGTTCTAATTTATCATTACAGAGTGGGTTTTCCAGGAGAAAGCAGCAGGGCAATGGCAAAATTGCTCAGACTCACACCTAGATAGCAAGGGGCAAGCAGAAAACTTCCTGACCCCATGCTTTCTAAGAAGGGGAGAAGCAGAAACGTGGACAAGGCCTAAGTGTCTTTGTAAAGTGTCATGTGCACTGCTGGTGTTGTATGCATAATAAACACCATCAATAACACTAATACCTGTTGCATTTTGGTTATATTTTCTTTCATCTTTTACCTACCTAATGGAGCCCTTCAGAATTGTTATACTGCCTGGTTATTTGTGCAGTAAATGTAATTTTTTATTTATTGGATTTCAATGCTGTCAGTCTTCATGACATTATAACAACACTTCTGGAGAAACAGAAAGGCAAGCAAGCCCCTGTTAATATAGTAAATCCCCAAAGAAATGTCCTTGCTCTGTTTCCTTAGCAACTGCACTGCCTTTCCTTGCTAAAGTATGGCGTGTGAGTTAGCATCTAGATAACTCCTTTAGCTTTACAGACGGAGAAGAATCCTAAACATGCTCAGACATTTAAATCAGAGACGGCTAACCTCCACTGTGGGTCCTAATCTAGCCCCCAAGCCCATTTTTCTGCATCCCTGAAGACACCACCAATTTTGGGGACAATGGTGAAAGAAAGAAAATAAATGAGACACAGTACTGGGGTGCCCTGATGAGGATGCAAATAGATTTCTCCCTGGTCAGCAAAGTAATCATTTGATGAGCAGAGAGACACGACAGCCTTCAGCTAGTTTAAACAGATCAGCTGAGGAAGACACACTGTACCTTTGTGAGCATCTGCTTGCATGTGTCGCCTGTGCATGACAAGGTGTGGGTAGTCACATGTGCTCCCCAGAGGGTTGACCAAGGGTGAATGTGGTCTTCAGGCCAAGTGAGGTTAGCCATTCCTGATTTTTAAAAATGTCATGTGCATGAGAAGCTATAAGCAATTAATGTTTGGGGGCCACAAAAAGGCTCCTGGCAAATTGTTGCCAATTTTGCTTCATACAAAGGGAAGCAGCATGGCAATCACAAAAAGAGTAATCAGAAACAAAGGTTAGATTAATCTGCAGCCTCTGTAAGCCAGAAACTGGGGATCTAACAGACCTACGGCCCACAAATGATTTTCTAAATATTTCAAATGGAGGAAACCTCCAACTTTGGGCCAGATTCCAAAATTTGCAAGCCGCCGAAAGCAATTGAAAGAGAAATTTCCTGTCTTCTCCTCCCCACTTCAGCCTCATGAATCTCCACAAAAACACCTCTCCTGAAAGTGAGAATCCTCTGGAGCAAGGAGAGATGCATGGTAGAGATCAGTGGACCACCAGCCGACAACCTCATCACACTCCATTCCAGAAGCTCCTCTAATTCTCAAGAGTGGCTTTCCAGGGGAACAGGGAGGATGCGGTGGCAAAGTTCTCTCTCCTCATGGTTCTTATGATCCAACTCATTCTGTTGTATAGAAGGAGTGTAGATCAGGGAGAGAGTAATGCTCTGCATGCAGAATGTCCCCGGTTCAATTCCTGGCACCTCCAAGTAGAACTGGGAGAGATCGCTGCCTTAAGAACTGGAAAGCTGCTGCTAGCTGGTATAAACAATACTGAACTAGATGATCTAATGGTTCGACTTAGTATACAGCAGTTGCTTAAGTTGCTATCCGTTCCATCCAATGAAATAACTACACAGAAAAACAATTTAAGAACTGCTGGCCTAACTCAGCCATTGGAGTCCAATCCTGTTCTAACTCATATGGGAGTGACTCATGTTGACTTCAAGTGAGTAAACCAGCACTGGAGGAACTGTTCCTTTGTTAAGAAGTGTAGCATAAAGTTCCCCAAACCACTTGACTATTCAAGATCCAGTGTAGATACAACCGCTTTTTGAACAAGGCATACGGGTATAGGTGACATGTCATCTATCAAAGGCTTAAGTTCCACTCTCATTACTCATCTGCACTATCTTGTAAAACATGTTTCAGCTTATCTGAAATGACAACTCAAATAATACACTGTTAAATTATTTTTACAAATCCAATTTCATGCAACCATGCTAAAATCAGTGGCTTATTTTTGCATGCAACCCAGATGGAAACAGAGGCAGGGCCTGATTTATACAGGTTGCACCCAGAAAACCAGTCTTCAGTGTCCAAAGTCAACCCTGAAACATGCTCAGCAATAACACAATCACTTCCCCCTCCCTCAGTCTGGATTTTCTCATACCCTCTCCTTTTCAGAGTATACCTAGTATGTGACAATCCAGATTAAGGGAGGGGAACATATGGGAAGGTAATGGTTGGAGGAGAGTGTCATATGGACAATAGATAATTAATAGAGGTACAGGAAACTGGCCATGTATGAGCCCTTGCATTTAGGGACAGCATTTCTAAATCATGGAGTACAGCTTCTCAAAAAATACTATATTTCTTTTTTTTGAAAGGTTATCAAGTGGTCAGAGAAAGTGTTTAGCGAGCTGAAAACTTGCCTCTTCAACAGCATAGACTCAGTCTAAATTTTACTTTAATCACATGGCCACCAATCACATCTGGGTTGTTGCTGCTTTTCAGTATCAAGAGTAGACCCATTTTCATTGGGACTGTCGCATGCAAGGAGGGAAGGTTTAGCCAGAAGCATCTCAATGGGGGACAGGAAGCCACTACACTAGCTTTCTGGCAGATAGGTTGCTATTACATATCAGAAAGGGGAGGAGGAATCAACAGGGAGGTGAGCATGTTGCCAATGCACTGGCAGGAGCCCAAGACTGGTGTCACCAATGCATTTGCATCAATGCTGAACTCCCCACTTCCTCACCCCACCATGTTTTCTTCCAGAAAGCAACAGTGGCCAAGCTGCTTCTCAGGTAGACATTATTCTTCATTATTCACATCCCAGGTGTTATCCAGGTGAGGCCTTTGGCACTCACAGAACCAGGTTCCATGCAATGTTCAATGTATTTTCCAGTAGATTCACTTGGCAGGAGAAAATACCATTCTGCAGTTTGAGTATGGGGTCAATCTGATTATCCATAGCTGAAGTGGTACCCATGAAAATGAGATTTGGATCTCCTGCAACAAATCAGTAATGACTGCATTCTTATAGGCAATAAAACAATTGTTGGGGAGGGGTTGGACAATGATGATAGAAGCAGACAGATCAGCAGCATTAAAAAAAAAACCCCAACCACTTTAACTATGTAATTTACAGGAACTATCTATCCCAGCCAGATGTTCATATGTATGGAGGCATGTTAAATCTGCCCCTGCACAACTCTATCCGGTAATGATGACAAGTATATGGCAAGATAATGCTCATTCCTCATAATGCTCATTCCTAGTAAAGTGCTTACCAGACGTCACTCTGCAAGTTGGATAGTAAATCTTTCTTACCCTGATGAAAAGGATCTTTTCTCCAACTCTGTATCTTCCTTGTGAAAGACGCTCCACACAAAATTTACTAGGGCATTTACAAGGAGGATCTTCAGAAATATGTTTGACCTTTGGGAAAAAAGAGGGGGGAAGTTATAATTTTAAATTGTTTAGTGCACTACAGTACCATTAGGACAGATTATATTCAACTGTATCTTTCCCACCAGCTCCTAAACCAAGCACCTGCTCTTTCTTATTTTGTTGTTCTACCCATCACATCACTATTGTGCAGTGTTCAGACTGTGCCAGAAATTTAGGTCCCTTTCATTGGAGGCTGGTCCATTAAATCAACTGGGACACCGCTGCACCAGGCTCAGAATGTCCTCAGCCGGCTCCCACCTGCATCCCTCCTTATTTACAAACCAGTCTAGGGGTGGCACTGTCTGTCAACCTCCTTAGTCTCAGTGTTGCTCTTGTGGAACTCAGAGTGGAAGCAGAAGGACGGGGACAAAACCAAAATTAGTTCCACCTTTTCTTGGCTCTCCTTGCCTTCCTCCAGTGGCAGACATTGGGGGCTCAAATTTCAGCGGCACGCTGAGCAACACCCAAAATCCAGCACCTTCCTCCAACCTCTTGTGTTCCAGTCTAAACTATAGTTGCAGCACCCCTTGCAGCACCCCTGAGGCTCCATGACTAGTGCGACTGAAACCAGTCGCTCTCTCCTAAGTCCTTCTCTGCTTCCTCCTTACCGGTTTCAGTGTGCACCAGACTCCACTGGTACTCGTAATTAAATCCACCTCCCTCACTCTCTCACTCACTCACTCACTCCATACATACAAAAAACTTACACAAACACCCATCATTTCCAATATCAGAGGACTGCTGCAAAAGGGGGCAAGGCCTCTCGTGGTGCTGCCTATCGCCCAACCACAGCTTCACCTCCACTCTGAGGTAACTCAGCAAGCAGCAGTCAGAGACTGCAGGCCTCATTCCTCTGTAGAGTAACCTCATTGAAGTTCCAGCCTACAGTCTGGGAAACCCTGAACTTTGACTTGTATAACCTTGTTGCTACTAATACACGCAAACTGCTAGGTTCTTCTCCCAAAGGGTGCTGTGGGTGGGTGTGCCACTGTACCCTGAGGTATTAACGCTGATAATGAACACAGTCTCTGAGCTTTACTCATTTTATGCTCCTCAGTTGTTCAGAAAGAAACAATCTGAATGTGATACTGTCATGGGGAAAGTGCTTCCTGAGTTTAAATTGAGTTGCTGTCCTTACATGATAGCATGTCAGGGAATGATGGAAGTGATGAGCCTGATGATGGTGTGGTGATGTGTGAGAGGGAAAGCTGCTAACTGCATTCTCCCTTTACTGCTTAAGTTATCCTTTTATGTTGCATTCTTCCTATGATGGGTCCTATGTTGGTGTAGCAATGTAGCACATGTAGATGGCAACATAATGCACATAGAAAGCCAGATCTGGAGAATATAGCATGGGAAAATGTTTTTCATGTGACCAGCTTCATGTTTAAAATAATTTAATGAAAGTATTGGTGTAACCTAAATCAAAGCTGCTTTGATATAACCCCAGATTTGAATAAAGTGCTTGCTAAATATAAACCTAATATATATGTAAATCAGAAGTGAGAATGAAAGCTGCTAATTGCATTCTCCATTTACTGCTTAAATGATTCCTCTGCATTGCATTTTACCTGTGAATGCTGGTCTGATGAACTACCCATACCAATCCATTTTGGGAACCACTACTATAAGAGATATGGTTAAGGTGCATTAACATTTAGTGTATCTTGAACTTGTTGGTGAAATGCAAGGAGCACAGGCATCACTGCCAAAGAGCAGATCTGGTTGAGTGAACTCTAATTTGACATTCAGGTATTACTGCTATTTTATACCTAACCTTAACACTGACAAGTGCACACATAAAATAATTTCCACACAATGTAGTTCTCTAGGAGGAAAGTTGACCTAATGTGTTGGTGTCAAATGAAGCAAAATGCAAGGCACACTTTCTAAAGATTTCATCCACCCCAGAGACCTTTGGAGATCTAGTTCAGAAGCCGACAGTCTGTGAAGCGAGACTGAGAGCATAGGAAAGATGTTGTTAGAATAACTACTGGTGAAAGATTGACTTTTACATTTTCTTAGAAAGGGTTATTTATAACATCAGAGAGGGCTATAAGAAAAGCCTTTCTGGTCAGACGGAAGGACTACTTAGTTCAGCATCTTGCCTCAGACAATTGTCAACCATATGTCTCTGTGAAGTTTACAAGCAAATAAACAACATTAGGATGTTATCTTGTATATTTCAATAGCTTGCCAATAGATTATAGAAATTCTGTGTGTTTGGGAAGTGTGTTTATCCTTCCTGTAATATCAAAATACTGTGCGTGTATGAAGTGTGCTTGACATTGCTACTGCCAATTATTATTATTTATTCAACATATTTTAACTTACCCACCATCAATATCAGGGTGGGATACAATCATGAAAATTTAAAAGGAAAGCACATAAACGCACAACCCAAAAATTACAACCAATTCGGTAGCAGCAAAACAGTAAAAAATAAAATAAACCTGTCTGGTAATTAGATCACCATAAATGTCTGCTTGGATAAGTACGTCTTCCACTAGCATCAGAGTTGGGGCCAGTCATATCTCAAGAGGTAGAGCAGCAAAACCCATGTCAAATCTTACTGGACTGGCCCATTTACTGCATGTCTTTTGCTTAGTCCTGTTTGCCATTCCCTTCAGGGATTTTCAGACTGAATTTTAATAAGTTTCATTACCTAGTTGAAGTCTGGTTACTCAGCTGTAGTGCATGATGTCACTTTAAACACCGACGGCTTTCACTGACTTGGGGCTCTTCAAGTGTGAAGGTATTTGTCTTGTTACCAAAATGGGAGTTTATGTTTTAAAAGAAGACTTAGTAGCTCTTTCTTTCTGTTAGATTGAACCAGATATGGGAGGCAGATGGGCTGTTCTAGGGTATTGAGAGTTCAGAACATTGGGAGTACAGTAGGGTGGCCAGTTGTGCATTGCCAAAAATGAGGACACCAGTTTGCATAAGGCATTTTTATTTATAGACACAAATTCAGAAATATTTACTATACCTTTCTAAAAACCTGAAATAGACTACATCTCTTAGTAGGGAAGGCATCAGCGACAGGTGTGCCTGCTCAGTCTGCTGACCGGGTTGGTGGGCAACTTCAAATCTCCTGCTCTCCCTTTTTTTGGTTTCTTGCCTTTAAATAAGATTTGGACTGGATGGCCATTAAATAGAAGACACCTTCAATTATAGGATTGTCCTCTGGCAACCTTTCATAATAGAGGAATATCCTCCGTAAAGTGGGGCCCATGACCACTCTGGATGCCATGCAGACAGTGCTATGTTGACTCCTTCTAATGGTCTGAACAAAGAACTTTCAACACTTGTAAATTTGAGCCTGGTTCTCCCCTCCCATTACATCCAAGCAATGAAGAAAATTGTTCCAGACCTAGTACCTAAAATGGACACCTGTGCACATTCAGCGTACAAAGTCTTAAGACAGCAGGCACTGAAATGGGGGCATGTATTCTTCAGTCTTCAGCTGATCAACCTGATGAATTTCTTGATAATACTAAACTAGACATAGAAATCCAACATCTTTTCAATGGGAAATGGCATGGGTTCTCAATGATTGCATGAGCCCCTCCTTTTGTTCAAATAGCTTCCATTGCCAACCAGAGCCTCCAATCATTCCTATTCCCACGTCCCCCTGATTTCACTACCCTCAAAAGGATGGAAAACACACGAACTGAGTCTCTGCACGATCAGTTTTCCAACAAAGATCTGCTACATGCTGGAGGGTCTTTGAAGCAGAAAGGGGAGGCTCCCCCCCCCCCCCCCCACTATTGTAGCAGCAGCAGCATCAAAACAATTCTTGAGGATTTTTCCCGCTTGCATTTTGCTATTTAGCCTTAGAAGGGCAACAGAAAGCACAAACCAAACAAGTCATGAAGCCTTTCACTTTGCTCTTGTTATTTCCCCAAACCCACAGCAATATTACTGTGAGGAAATCTAGAAAGAAGATGCGTTTTGGGGGCTGGGATTCAGTCTTGCTGTAACTTTGTGCATATGAAGGCTGCTGTAAAATTTTCAACTACGTTAATTTACACCCGAGACGTCTTTGTTAGAATTGATAAAATAGTTTTATGTGTTTGCATTTTGCTGATATTCTGTAAATTAAAGGAGGTCACTTAAATCAGACTTCATAAGCTCTTTTTTCTCCTTTTTTCTCCACCCACAGGAATTGCAGTCACCTCTTCTATGCTTTGTCTCAGTCCTTCTCTGGCAGCCACAGTGAAAGACTTTGAGAAGTTAAAGAACCAGGAAGGGGAGGGGGGGATGCTAAACCTAACCAAGTTTGCATTTCAGCAAATTACATTTCACAAGCACTGTTAAATACACCAAATTCCATCTGTTCATTGTAGCTCAGGAGTGGCACAGGGGCTTTCAAGGAGCGCTTTGTAACTCCCAGGTGGCACATCCACCATGTGATATAGGAGTTGCCATAGCAACAAGTGCTTTTTTTAGAATACATTTTTTACTTCCCTGTTTAACCCTTGGTTGTTCAGAACATGGCTTATTCAGGACCAGTGTGATTTTTCCATGAGGAGTGAAAAGTGAATGTTACTGCATAGGTTAAATGCATCAATGAACTGCATTCAGCAAGTCTCAGGTTCAATCATCCTCAGCATCTCCAGTTAAAAGCATTTGAGGCAGCAGGGTTGGAAAGATCTTTGCTTAGGACTTTGAAGCCGCAGCCAGTCACATTCATAATACGGATCTGATCTGATCATGTAACACCCCTTCTTAAACCCCCTGCTGGCTTCCTCTCTGTTCCCCAGTCCAGGCTCCTTCTCTTTACCTTTAAAGTTGCTCTGCGACCTTGCCTCCTCCTCATCTCCCTGCTCTTATACCACAATATAATACCTGTGACCTTTGGTCTTCCACTTGCTCCACCTTCAATCGTTCACACACTGGTATGTGATTGCACTGCCTTACAGCAGTGTGTGTATGTGTTTTAAGCTTATATCAGTCTGAATAGTCAGTCTGAGGGATTATCAGAGACCCAATTATTGGGTTCCTGGATCTTTGGGGGGTTTGTAGGTATGAGAGCTTGCCAAACAGTCCCTTTCTCTAGGCAATGGTTGCGGTTAACTAGTTAAGCACCATGATTAGCATAACCAAAGAAATTGCTCTGTGCCGTGGAAAAAATGGATGGGCCTTCGCTCCCACACCTAGCTGCTAGGTAAAAAGGTAAAGGTACCCCTGCCCGTACAGGCCAGTCTTGACAGACTCTAGGGTTGTGTGCCCATCTCACTCTATAGGCCGGGGGCCAGCGCTGTCCGGAGACACTTCCGGGTCACGTGGCCAGCGTGACCTTGCTGCTCTGGCGAGCCAGAGCCGCACACGGAAACACCGTTTACCTTCCCGCTAGTAAGCGGTCCCTATTTATCTACTTGCACCTGGGGGTGCTTTCGAACTGCTAGGTTGGCAGGCGCTGGGACCGAGCAACAGGAGTGCACCCCGCGCGGGGATTCGAACCGCCGACCTTTCGATCGGCAAGCCCTAGGCGCTGAGGCTTTTACCCACAGCGCCACCCGCGTCCCTTAGCTGCTAGGTAGAGAGGAACAACTGCAAGAGTGGATGGCTGATCTAGGGAGAAAGCAGGTTGGAAGCTAGACACAGAGGCATATTTGCTCTGTGCTACACACAAAACTGTGACTGGTGGAGAAGCAAGATCTTTTGGGGTATTAATGCTATGATCCCTCCATCTTATGCTCAGGTTGTATAAATATATCCTAAAGACACCACAGTCTCTGATGACCTTCATTCCAAGGAAACTAAACCTGGGTAAGTGCCTGGAACCCATAAAAAGGCTTTTAGTCATGCTTTCTGTCCCTCATCCCATATTATTTCTCTGCTGAACTGGTTCTTCATTTTCACTTGCTTTATTTTTCTTTCCTCACCATTTTCTCCAAATACCACTGCTTACCTATATCCTTGCACAAAATAAACTGCAAACCATATATATATATATATATATATATATATATATATGAATTTGAATTTCCTTAGTGAAGAATGTAAGTGAGGAATAGAAATTACTATACTGGCTGGGGCTTACTTCAAAGAGTCCTAGTTCAAAATGCATAGTGCCATTTAGATGGGGAGTTGGCACCATAACCTTTCCAGACTAGCTCTCAGTAAACCACTCCCAACAAGTGCTATCAACTAACTTCTTGAAGAGCAGATGTAATAATAATAATAATAATAATAATAATAATAATAATAATAATAATTTATTTATACCCTGCCCATCTGGCTATGTTTCCCCAGCCACTCTGGGCGGCTCCCAACAGAATATTAAAAACACGATAAAATGTCAAACATTAAAAACTTCCCTAAGCAGGGCTGCCTTCAGATGTCTTTTAAAAGTAAGATAGTTGCTTATTTCCTTGACATCTGATGGGAGGGCGTTCCACAGGGCAGGCGCCACTACTGAGAAGGCCCTCTGTCTAGTTCCCTGTAACCTCATTTCTCGCAGATGTTACTTCAAACTGAGGATAGTTAATGGTTACCCTTCTATATCCAGTGCATCAATATACCTTACCAAGAGTGGGAAAGGGAGACTCCCCGCCAATCACCTGTCGAGAAATATGTGTTGCGTGAGGCCTGCTAATGCACACTTACCGCATCATCCAGAAGTTTCCCTGTGCTCTTTTTGCCAGGCGACTTTGAGGGGGAGGGGGAGGGGGACGGAAGAGGGGTCGAAAGTGTTTCTTCTTGCTCAATCTCTTTCTCCAGTTTTATTAATCCAGGAGGCTCCACGCCAAACCTTTGAATGCAGAAGGTTACCAGTGCTTACAAAACCAGTTCCAACAGGTTAAAAATAATAGTTACATTACCTTAAACCTAAAATCATTATAATAGTATTTGATTTCACACTTTACCCTAGCTCCAGTATTAGAGCTGAGCAACACTCTTGGAGCACACTCTTTGCTCTAATATGCTCAGACCCTCCAAGTGTCCTTATTTTCCAGGGACATCCCTGATTTAGAGAAGCCATCCCGGTTTCTGATTTGATCCCAGAATGTCCCGCTTTTCCATAGGATATCCCTATTTTCACTGGAGAAATTTTGGAGGGTATGAAGTTATCCAACCCTGAGCCGTCTGAAGGCAATCCTGTATAAGGAAGTTTTAAAAAAAATCTTTAATGTTTTATTATATTATACATGTTGGAAGCTGGGGCAAGCCAATAACATGTGTGGGGTATATATAGTAAAATTATCATTTATGGAATGGGACGTCCCTATTTTCATCAGAGAAATGTTGGAGGGTATGGGAGCTCAAGGTGACATACATGGTCCTCCCTGCTCTCAATATTATCAGCACAACACCCTGAGGTAAATTAGGCTAAGACACAGTGCCTACACCTAGGTCACCCATTCAGCTTCATGGCTGAGAGGAGATTTGAGGCCTGGTCACCCAGGCCATAGTCCAACCTCTATACCACACTGGCTAGTCTTTCTGGCTAGCTTTTTTTTTTAACAGCTTTTGATTATATTACATTTGTATAAAGCTAGCCAGCTACAAAAACACAGAAGGGGGTTCTCTTGTCACTGCAGACAGTCTCCTATTTTATGGAAAACCAGTGAAAACTGACAGCAGCAGAAAAAAGATATTCTGGAGGCAAAGAAAGGAAAGAACAGATTCTTTGCAGGAGGCTCCTCATCTCACGTCCATGAGTAGTTAAGGGGAAATGCAGAAAATTCAACGAACATCTGTAGCTCCATTTGTAGAAGCTGCCTTGTACTTGTCCTTCTAGCCCAGCACTGCCTACTGCAGTGATGGCCAAACTTGGCCCTCCAGCTGTTTTGGGACTACAACTCTCATCATCCCTAGCTAACAGGACCAGTGGTCAGGGATGATGCGAACTGTAGTCCCAAAACAGCTGGAGGGCCAAGTTTGGCCATCACCGGCCTACTGTGACTGGCAGAGTCTTGGTTGTCCACAGTCTCAGGCAGAGGTCTTTCCCTGCTGCTTAATACTCAATGGATATGCTACAAATTGAGTTCTGGATCTTCTGCATTCAAATCATGTTTACTCTTTCTGAGCTACAATTCTTCCTCTGATTGAGTTCCCACAATCATAAATGAAAGGGGGAAAGGGGGCACAAGAAGGGAATGTCCTTTTTTGATCAACCTTACAGTATAGCAACAGGAGAATGGCTATAGCTTGGTTTTGCATGTGGAAGGTTCAATCCTCAGGTAGGACTGGAAAAAGACCCCTACTAATTCCTAGAGAGCCACTCAGTCAGTGAAGACAATACTGAGCTAGATGGAACAATGGTTTGATTCAGTATAAGGCAGCTTCCTATGTTTCAATATGATGGAGATATTTCTTTTTTTAAAATAGCATTTTATAACCTTAGCTACGACCTGTGATACTAAACTGTGAAATAGTGATGTGATTAGGCCTGGATCCTCTAGTCCAAAACTAGCACTCTATCTCTTACATTTTAAAATTCTACCCCTACTGCCCAGTTTTTTAATAAACTACTCAAACAATGAAAATAGATACGTTTTGCTGGGACATGAGAAACCTCCCATGGTATAAAAACAAAAGACTCAATGCACAGAGAGGATTGCTACCACTATGGTTCAAATTTTATGAACATGTTTTTTGACCCTTGGTAAAAAAATTGAGAAACCGACAAGTGAAATCATACTGGGTTGTAGTAGCTGCTAGCTGGTCCCTTCTGTTTAATGAAATATCAGCCTAGGCTGGAGCAAACACCTATATATATAATCCATTGACTTCCTGTCTGTCTGCAGACGCTGACAGGCTGTAAATCACTCAGTTCCCACTGGGCCCTGGCTCTACACCTGCATGCAACCTTACTCATCAGATGTAGCTCTTGTACTCTTTTAAGGAATGCAGATCCTTTTTTCCCTGCATCTTTACACAATCTGACCTACCACATTTTTCATACTTCAGAGTAGATGGATTTAAATGTTTTTCCCGCTGTCCAGCCACAATCCTTCCTTCTCAGTTCAAAGAAACAAAACACAAACTTTTCCAGCTCCTTTCACGTGGTAGAACTAAATCCACACATGACTGTATATGGGTGAAGCACTAAAATGAAATGTAATTTAGAAGTCGAACTGACAGCACAAAATCCATCTACTCATCTCACACAATTAGCTCAGTCAGTTCTTCATTGCTTTCAATGGCTGATATCACAATGCCATTTCATAAACCACCTTGTATGCATGAGGGAATTTGGGGGAAAGAGGGTGTGTGCCAGTGTTTCACTTCATGCCATGCTTTCAAGACTCTCAGAAGCAGCATGATTCTCAGAGAATGAAATGAGGGACATGTTTTTCCTGTCCCCTGAGTTCTCTTATATGTGCCAGATGACTTAGTAGAGTGGTAAGGACATTGGCTAGTCACAAACAATGACTTGATCCATTATTTCAGATGACCCAAATATATCATCACCACCATCATCATCAACAACAACAACATCATCATCTTGTTACTATTTACATATCAACAGCAGCCCAATCATCCCAATGGAATGAGAACTTGACTAACTCAGTTATATATCAAAAACAGCATCAGTTATTGCTGTAAATGTTTCAACTTGCAAAATAAAAATAATCTGGTTTAGAAAGACCTGCTCTAATTTTAATTTGTTTTCATACTGGTTTCCTTGCCTTGGTTTAAAGATGGCAGACAACCATATTAAAGGAGGCTTGTTTTTGTTTGAACAACTGTCCACAATAAGCTCCTGTGCAGCCTCAGGTGGACATCTGTCTTGATCCTGGCCAATATAAATTTGCTGAAGCCATCATTTTCTCAATAGCTGTTGTTGTCAAAAACGCAAATATTGCTCAGTTCTTCAAATACTTTTGCCTACCTTGCAGCAATCCTTCCAAGTTCGAGCAAACAAAGGCACACTTCTCTGGGCTGCTTGTGGAGGACTGAAAAAAATAAGAAGAGACAGAAAGTACTTACACAAGAGATATTTTATGTATCTGAGTGATGTACCAGTTTGTTTGCTGGTCCTGAACCTCAAGGCTTCAGCCCTGAACTATTGACACAGAAACACAATCAAATAAAGAATGGCAATGTTGCTGCCATCCTAGAAGTACTTCTACTCTCGTACAGAGGTGAGAGTGGGTCTTTTAAGATGACACTTGATGAGATGCATGGATGTTTCACCTAGAGAGTCCTCTTTCTTGCCTCCATCCCTAGAGTTGTATCTAAGGCTCCATGTGCATAATTTTCCTTTTCTCTTCATGTGCCCCACTTCTTCTCCAGAAGAGTGTGAGTGCTAGTTGGGGACAGGAGAGGAAAAGGAAGTTCAGTTGCACACACAGAAATCTGCTGTACCAAGGGAGCTTGGGATATGGCCCCTATGGTTTATTCTTATGCAAATTTATGCAGATAATTAACAGTGCAATCCTAGACATTTCTACTCAAAACTGAATTCCACTGAGATTAATTAGGATTATTCCTAGATAAGTGGGTGTAGGATTACAGTCTAATGGCTTAAGTAATAAAATCATATTATCAAGATTTTTTAAAATAAAAAATGGTGACTCCTTAAAGATGTTTTTAGATGAAAGAAAGGCTGTTATAAGCTATATTTTCAGAATGAGTTAATATAATAAGAGATTTTGAGGCAGGGTAGGATTAACAGAATTGACATCCTATTCATTCATTCATTCATTTATATTGCATCAAAGATAATAATGACAAAAAATATTCTGAACAGGCAATGCTTCTTTCCACATGCAACCTAAACTTGTTGTTGAACATCAATAGATATCTGGGGCACTCAGCAGAATTGTTTTTTCCTGAATCCAAATAATATTTATTTGATGATATATACATTTTTGGGTACTGAGTGTTAAACTGAATGAGACAGTAGAATTTTGGTCTGTAGCTAAAAGCATGGGGGCAATGACTTTATTTAATATTCACTCAAATAAAACTAAGGCTTGCATCTGCATGAAACAAACAATCCTAGCACATCCACAAGAAATGCTTACAGGAGGAATGGTAAACCTGTGTCCCTCCAGATGTTGTTGAACTCAACTTTCATCAGTCCCAGACAGCATGACCAATAGTCAGGAATGATGGAAGTCCAACAACATCTGGATGGCCACAGATTTCCCATACTTAGAGTATCCTTATCTCAGATTTATGGTTGACCAAATACAGGCCATTTTTAAAACATATTGGGGGCATTCAACTAGAAAGGCAGCATATTGTAGATAGGATGTATTGAATGAATAATGATTTTGTCAGTTTAGTTTATTTATATGTAAAATAAACCCACTGAAATGAATGTGTCTATTGTGAGTAGGACTGGCATTGGATACAACTCTTTCAAGGGAAAGAGTCATTATTAACTTCTTCATCAGTGGAGCTAACTGACAATATTTGAAAAGCAATACTTTAACAATCATCAGACAACAATATATCAAAAATATTTCATATCTGCACTACATAGTCTGACCAAAATGCTCTAGCAAGAGGGAACACACACACACACAACTATAGTCCCTTCACACATTATTAGTGTGTAATGCAATGGTTCTCAAAGGGTGTGGTGCACCATATCAAACAACCGTGTTTCTCTTTACAGCTGTTACTTCTGTGGTGTGACACAGGACCATGTTGAAATCAAGTGGCTCCCTTCCCACAATGGTCAGGTACAAATGGGACAATTTCTTCTAAAAAATTAGATATGCTTACTTGTGTGGTTAAATCTATTAAATTAAGAGTTCATCCATAGGTATGGTCCTCCATGGTTTGAACTCCACAAGATTTGATATGCTGATACAATCACACCACAAGAAACCACAAAGTTTTGAAACATGTGAGCTATCCAGACGTGTCCTATTAATTTATGTTAATAATGCAGCATTTCAAGACATGACATAGTATGGAATGATGAGACAACTGAACAGGCGAGAGACAGTTTCTGCCAGAGCTTTGCTTCTCTGATGAAAAGGAATGTGCTGCTGTGCAGCTGGTTCACATATTCCAGACACATTTCATGCATTTCATGACGAACAATGTGAGAGAGTGAAATCATTGTTAGAGCATGACAGACAGTGCAGGCACTAGCCAACTATTAAAAAATACCAAGTATCTGGTGAAGTGATAAGAGTATGCCGATACGTTAAAAGCAAAATTGCTAGCATTCCTGAGGTCAGTACCGACATGGGTATGCATGTGAAACTTGGAGGGAGGAGTTCTATATGATACAATAAGTGCTGAATTCCCTTCTGGAAACAGAATTGCTGTTAACCCACGCATTTGCCAAAATCATCATGGGTCTATAGCAATGCTATTAGTTCCATACTAATGCCAACTCTAATGTAATGAGGGAGTTGCATGGGACACAACTGAAAGCACTGCATCTTCTTAAGAGTGCATCATATTTTAGATGGCGACCCAACCCTTGGCATGCACACTGGTGCAGCTGGTGTACACTTACAGCCTACAATAATTTCTCCCCAAGAATCAGTAGCAATATTAGTATACTGTCTGCATTAACCATTTCATATGAGTTATTTAGTTGCTGCCTACACTAGTGGGGTTCTTTTGAAATCCATGGGACTGAGCCATTTGAATTAGTCCAAATAAACATAGAATTTGTAGTAAAATCAACCTGATTCATGGTATATTTATAATAATATTACTCCACAGAATTTACTTACCCCCACCCATGAGCATGGTTTTGTTTTTAATCTGACTTTTATCAAGCTTTTGGGATAATTTATTGAATGCTCTCGAATTGTTACTGTTTTCATGTAAGACACTTAGAGGGGTTTTTTTGGGGGGGGGGTATATTAAGCAGGATAATTCTTTTTACAAATAAACAAAAGGAAACAAACATGTTCAGAAAGGTGTGTGTGAACTTGGATGTTCAACATGCAGCAATGGTGCCAGCTGGAATTTGCCGCTGTCTCGGAGAGCAGTAAAAGTAAAGGGACCCCTGACCATTAGGTCCAGTCGTGGACGACTCTGGGGTTGCGGCACTCATCTCGCTCTATAGGCCGAGGGAGCCAGCGCACAGCTTCCAGGTCATGACTAAGCCGCTTCTGGCGAACCAGAGCAGCACACGGAAATGCCATTTAACCTTCCCGCTATGTTGCTGCCTCCTCTCCAGGTGAGTGGACTAGTGGTTAAAAACATGCCAAAACACAGAGGGCTGCATAGGTACTATAGTGTGCAACAGTAGCATGTTATTGTTTGCCTAGTTGTAAAGAAGGCTGGCCACTACAGATATAGAATACATAATGCTTTTAATAATCCAAGGGATCTATAAATCAGGGCTTGGGAGCTCTGGCCCTGCAGATGTTTCTGGACTGCAAGTGGCATTATCCTTGTCCATTGCTTGTGCTAGCTGGGACTGTTGGAAAGTGCAGTCCAACAACATCTGGAAGACCATAGAACTCCCATCTCTGCTATAAATTAATCAATATCCTTTATCCTAATACACTGTAATCAGATACCACTAACGTAGTACTGTATGCATTACAAGTCATTGGACTGCTTGCACACATTGCAAATTCCAACTGTGACATTTTTATCCATAAAAGTTTTAACTTTCACGGAGAGGCAGGTTCTGTGGAATACATTTCAAGCAAACCCCTGGAGCAATGATTGTCATAAACATGGCCTCTTCTAAATATAGTCCTAATCTTTGTTATATAGTGGTGTTGGTAAAGAAGATTACCTACTACTACTGCTACAACTCCTCCTTGTTGCACTTTCACCTAGTGCCACTATGTTACACAGAAAATAAAGTTTCCTTTCCTGTCTGTATTTCTTCAGGAATCCATATTATCTGGACGTGTCAACAGGAGGAAGGGTCAGAATGCACTTGAGGGAAACTGTGTGGCAATAAAGGAAAAGGAAAGGTTTGGCTAAGGTTGTTCAGAATGGATTGGTCAGATAATGTGAGTCAGAGAAAAACTTGCAGAGCTGTTTGTGAAGGAGGAATGGGAGGCGAAGATGTTGGGAGGGGCTGTGTTTCTAAGTCTAAGATACAACCCAGAAGATAGAAAATAAAGAAGGCAGCAAACAGAGGATACGGTACTTTGTGTAGTTTTTCTACTCCCAAATCATATTTCTGAAGTTGATATTTCCCCAATCTTTATCAATACTTAGTTGATCCTGGCTCATCCTACACACATTGTTAATGTTAATGGAGTTGCTACAGCTCTCTTTTTCTAAAATTTCATGCATTGAGCCCTTTCTTCCACCTACTACACCCCCAACTTCAGCAAAATTGTGTGGCAATCTTCTACCGCCAATGATATGACAACCTAACACTTCTTTCACTGTGCACTATTCCAGGTCCTCACCTTTAACACTCCTCATTTTTATATTGCTTCTTGCTTACTGTGATTCATTCTCCATTATTTCACTACTAAACAGAAATCTAAATTACCAGCTTCTATGTGGATTTGAGAGAGATCATCTAGTGAGAATTACTAAACACAGATATCTGACTCCCACAGATTGTCTAGTTTTCTCTGAAAGTAGGAGTAAGCATAGTAAGAATCATAGAACTTTTTTAAAAAGATTGATTTTCATAACTACACAACCTTTGTCAAAAATAATACTATTTATGCAATAACAGAATGATACAAAAATACTTTTAAAATTTTCAAAGTGACAAATCACATACAAAAATGTGGATATTTTAAACAAACTGTGTGTGGGGAAACAGACAGAGAGGAAAAAACTTTTCCTGATGCAACGGGCAGTGGGATGTATTCAGTCAAATAGTCTGAAAAAATTCACATCCATTTTTCACTTTATTCGAACTGAATCACAACAGCAGTGGAACTTATGCCACACATTCATGCTCAGTTCAATGAGACTTGCCCATGTATATGGGTATAGACTGCAGCCTCAGTCAGAAATGACTTCAGCTGGATTGGGGCCTTTGTCTCTTAGGACATGAAAGAATAATGTAAATATAGTCATCCAGTATCTTTAATTTTAAAAGCAATATAAATCAAGAAATTGAATATGCAGAAAATTCCAGGGTATCCAAACAAAGGATGAATATAATATACTGCTGCAAACATGTGATTCACAAGTCAAAGAAAACCTATAAACCACACATAGTGGCCTCCCAGGTTCTTGGTACCGTGGAAAATCAGGCCCACAGTGGGTCACCATATGTTGCTGGCGGGTTTTATGGGTCAAAAATGTATACCAAACTGAATACTATTTTATTTCCTCCCACATTTTATTGCTAAAACGAAAGACCTCTTAGTGGCTTGCTTTAAAGATTAAAGCTGATTAAGTTTTTAAGAACATGTGTTGCATCAAAATAAGTCAGTCACACACCTATGTATGTCATATAAATGCATAAGTGTATGTACGCTAGTGTCACAAGCACTGAGGATGGAAAAAATATATATGTCAAAACACTCCAAAAACAAACCACACATATTAGCATGCTAGCATAACTGAAGGCAAACCCTTTTCTTGCCGCGTAGAGTCTTTGAAGAAAGAGGTGAAGTACGTTCATGGGTTCCAGATCCTATAACCATTCAATAATATAGGACAGTCATATTCATCGAAAATGAATTGCTCAGAAGATCTCAATAATACAGCGAGGAAGCCAAACACCCATTTGTCCTCTGTCAAAACACTCCTATTGTGGTTAGGAGTTTTGGCTGCATGAAGTAGTCCATGGAGAACTATAATAAGAATGCAGACTACTGTTAGAATTTTGCATTGTTCACATAGGCACTCTGGATCAGATGTCTGACTCACATTTGAGGAAGTGGTCTTCAGAAACTACTGAGATGTCCATGTTAAAGATTGGATTAGCATCCCTTTAAGGAAAAAATGGGAAGATGCTCAGGAAAAGCCCCATAATGGACTTCAGAATTGTTCCGAAGACCCAATCACTGATCTGTCTGCCACTTAGGTTATACTAGGGGCTTTTGGTGTGTCAAACTTCTTATCATCTTGGGTGTGGTGTGAGGCAATGGGCAAGCCAGAAGACCAGGGTCACCAAGAGAAAAGGAGGCAAGGTATGGAGCATGCAATGGGATGCATTGCTTTCTAACCAAAGCAAGATTGTGACAGGTCTGTCAATAAGTCTCTGTTGCCCTTCATGTCTGGTTTGCCTCCCATGACGGAGCAGGATGCACTTTGCTGATAATGGACTTTACACATTTCCCCCCTTCTAGCTCCGGGCATTTTCCTCTGCTCCCCCCTGAAATAATCCACTTGGGGATCCTAGGAATGGGCCAACTGGAGGTCCAGAGGCCTTTGTAGTGGAAACATTTTCCTCTATAATCCATATTAAGACAATTAAAGGTGGGGCTGCCCTTAAATGCTGAAGAGCTCCAGAGGATTTCCCCCCCTCCCCCTTAAGCAGAACTGTGCCCATTTTTTTAAAGTTAAATTAAGCTTTTAACTTTTTTTTTAAAGTCCTCTGCTTTAACACCAACAAAGAAGCACTGAGGGCTCTTCAGTGCTCCACAATCAGCATGTTTCACTCCTTGCAAAGTTCAAGGACCTAGAGGAGAAAAACAGACACACAGAAAAACAGGAGAAAGCAGAGAGTACATATAAACAGACAGACAGAAAGGTACAAGGCTTTGTGGGGAACCAATTGATCCAACTTGGAGTGTTTTGTTTACATTGCAATTCAGCTCCAGAAAGGGTAAAATCACCTCAGTCCTCCTTGTTATTCAGACTGTGCCCAAAGCAGTTGCACACCTCTAATATTTACAATTTTTCATACTTAGCCCAGCTATATCCCACTAGTATATACTGTATCATACCGTGTGTGGAATAGAAAATATCAGAAAGCTTCTGTACCTGATTTTCCCCTGCATTTTTTTCCTTTTCTTGGTTTCACTGGACAACCACCCCCCTCCCCACAACACTGTATTCACAACCACATATATAAACCTTGGCTTATTTTCAATAAGTACACATCTGTATTGGGCAAACATCAACAGAAAACTTCTACTGGTGGGGTAGGCCTCTTTGTGAAGTGGAAGAGCCCCACCCAATATAAGTAAACTAAGTTTGCAAATGCCATGAACCAATAAACCAGCCTTTCTCAACCTGTGGGTCCCCAGATGTTGTTGAACTACAACTCCCATCACCCCTAGCTAGCAAGACCAGAGCTCAGGGATGATGGGAGTTGTAGTCCAACACCATCTGAGGACCCACAGGTTGAGAACCGCTGCAAGGACATAGAACTTCAGTTCTGTCCCGCATCACAGAAGAGCAATAACACATTTTGCCTATTTCTTTCACAGAAAAAAAAGAAACATAATAGAGGATCCAAAAAAATTGTGTGACTAGTTCTTTGTGCCCAAGGGGGCTTGGTACTTGTGTTTCTGAAAGAGAAGCTGCCCAGATACCATGGCAAGCCTTTTAAAGGGGAAAAAAACCTGAAAGGGGTTTCAAAAGCATGGGAGGGGGTTGCTGTCAAAGGAAGCAAATCAGAAGTCCCACAGGGCATGCCATAATGTTTTAAAATAACGTGAACTGGAGTTTTTTTTTTCAACATAATGAAAATCAAATGCTGCGAGGCCTGTTTCCAGACAGAGAGGCCTGTAAGCAGCACATTTACAATGCCCACAAGAAAACTGACCCGGTTCACAGAGCTTGTTTGTGTTACCACTCTTCCCAAGGTACCTCTTGAACTCGCTTCAAACTTGACTTGCTTTATACACTCAAGGTGCAACTCAAATTAAAAAGCACCCTGGATAAAAAGGAATCCTGATTCATCTCTGACTCATTACACAACAGGCAGCGTTCCTAGTGTGACCCGACAATAACCCCATGTACTGAGCAAAGGAGTGAATCGAAAATACCTTCTTCCAGTGAAAATAAACACAAATGAACAACCTCCAAAGAAAGAACTTCTGAAAGCAAATTGACTATGTCTCTCACAATGTAAACAACCCCAGAACTACTCTAGAGGTACATTCTTCTGATTGCATCTTCTGGAAGAGATTATTTTCTAAGGGCATATAACTCTGTCTAATTGGGAAGTACATTGGGCTGGTTTGAACAGCATGGTCAACCAAACTATGGTTTACCAAAAACCCGACAAACCTCCTGGAAAGGCGTTAACAACTACCATACTTTGCTTCTTCCTGGGCCTTTTGGCTGCCACACCTAAAACTCATGGTTTGTGAGAGACTTCAATAATGAGCCCTGGTTTGAACGATATGCTAAGGCAAATCTTGACTTGGCTCAGTGTGGCATGGCAGTAAAAAGGAACGGGGAAGGGCAAAGTGCCTGCTAGTCACCATCAGTAAACCATAGCTTGGCTTACTGTGTTGTCACTGTGAAATAGTGGGTCACATTTCCTAAGTGCAGTAGGGTTGATCTGAACCAGCCATATTAACATAGATAAGCATCAGGCCATTAAACATGTTTCTTTCTGAGCATGTGGCACACATATGTACGGATCACTTTTACTGCTACCAAACCGTACTGCACAATTTTTAACCTACAGTATTATGATAAATTAACATTAAGTGGTATTCATCTAAGCATTACTCAGAGTAGACCCCTTTAAAATAATAGGCCCAACTTAGCCATGGTCATATATTTAAGTGGGCCTATGCTGAGTAAAAGGGACGCGGGTGGCGCTGTGGGTTAAACCACAGAGCCTAGGACTTGCCGATCAGAAGGTCGGGGGTTCGAATCCCCACAATGGGGTGAACTCCCGTTGCTCGGTCCTTGCTCCTGCCAACCTAGCAATTCAAAAGCACGTCAAAGTGTAAGTAGATAAATAGGTACTGCTCCGGCGGGAAGGTAAACGGTGTTTCCATGTGCTGCTCTGGTTCACCAGAAGCGGCTTAGTCATGCTGGCCACATGACCCAGAAGTTGTACGCCGGCTCCCTTGGCCAATAAAGCGAGATGAGCACCACAACCCCAGAGTCAGCCACGACTGGACCTAATGGTCAGGAGTCCCTTTACCTTTACCTTTTATGCTGAGTAAAACCTAGTTGAATACCACCCAACTCAGCAGAAAACCATCAAGCAGTAGTGATTGTGTGCTCCACCAGTGGCGCAAGTTGTGCCTTTGTGCCGCTGCCATGACACTGAAGTCCTGTTAGGTTTGCCAAATCCCCTGTTGCTAACATAAAGTCACATAGGCCTATCAATCTGTGATAAGACAGAATACCAGACTGGGTGCATCCACAGGTAGTCGTCGCCCCACTGATGCCAAATCAGGGACAGTTTGTACCGGATTGTGGGTGGAACTGCTATTGCAGTGACAACTGGCCTGTCCCACAACTGTCACGTTGCTAACTGGTCTGCATCTACCTCATAGGTTGAATTCTCAACCCCAGCTTTGTGTGTTCAGGGCCTTCTCAACGTCTTCACCAAGATTATGGAACTCTTTGGCCTGCAAAGTGCAGTTGCCTTCCTTCCTCACAATTTTTGTTATTGTTCTTTTAAACTGCTGGTCCTGCCCCTCTCATGGTGGAACCGCTTTATGTATTTATGAAATTCTAATGTTAAATGTCGTGAAGACACCTCTTTGCGATGCCTTTACAATAAAAAAAAAAATAGAAAAATAAACCAGAAGGTGAAAGTCTTTTACAGAAAATTCAAAACAGGAGGGGAAATAGAATATTAGTGTTTAGTTGTTTCCAAAGCAGCAGGAACTGGGTATTGTTTTTATTTATATATATATGTGTGTGTGTGTGTGTGTGTGAAAGAAAGAAAAAACAAAATATAGGGGAAAGCAAACATCAAAAATCAGGTGCACCAAGGTGCTCAACAAACACTCAGCCAAAGAAGGAAGAGAGAACAAACATTTGCTATGCCCTTCACAATTTACACTGATTTTTCATACCTATTTGTCTTACTAATCATGAAAAAGCTGAGTTGCCCTGGCAACCGCCACATTGCCAGAACTATAAAGTCACAAAGATACAAAAGTCTTTCATAAGGCCTTGCAAATACCAGTATTTCAAGTATGTCATGTGTGGACATATTTCACAGCACTATTGAAAAGAGTCTTTCACATTTTATTTTATCCTTCACTGTCTTTTATTTGCTGCATGTGTGGGAAGTACATCGCCTAGCAGAGGCAAATAGAAAGGTTTCTAATTACAATTATTGCCATTTTTCTTCATTTAAATTGCACTAGCACCAAAAGGGATAACAAGTTCTCCCTTTAACAAGTATTCAGTGAAAAGCATGGGGAAATGGAAGGAAACTGATTATTCTTCCATTTCTAAAGGTATTCAATCAAAATATAATTTATTTAATTTCAGGAAATGAATTCCAGTTAGTTTCCCATCACACCCTTGCCCTGACTTGCTAGGCAAGTAAAGGGTTTCATAATGTTGCGTGTTGAAACACGTTCTACCTCATTTTTTGCTGTGTGAAAGACCCAGCAAGATTATGAGGGATTGACTATAGGTTCCATGCTGCCATTTGGCTTATTCACACTTCCTCTTGTCCTGCCACTTTCCCCCTGGGAAAAAACACTCTTTAGTGCTCAATCGGAGCAAATGGCAATTGATAAATAAAATCATATGTTGACAGGGTTTTTTAAAAAAATATTTTACACAAAGCAAGAGGTGCCTTGCTGGCAGCTTGCAGACTGGAAAATAATCCAGTACATAGCCATAAGAAGGTAACTTATCCATGAGGTTCAGTCCTGAGGATCATGTTTTCTAGCTAGCTGTTATTCTATGGGATTACACTCTATGGTCCTGAAGCTTGGTTGGGGAACAGGGGCCAGAGGTTCAGGTAGGCCAGTTTTGTAACTGAGGTGGATTTCCAGAGTTGTGTGGTAGTGGGAAAGCCCTGACGATGCACATTGCCTGCAACATCACCATAAGTGAGAAGATGTGTGTGGCACAAGTGCTCTAAACATGTAGCTGTGCAACACCAGTGCAAGTAGTCGGCTGAGGAAAAACTGTCCCCTCATTCACACACACACACCCAGCCCCCAAAGCAGTAATATTTCTTTTTCTCAAAAAACTTGTGCGAGTCGTTACTTGTGGAAGTAGCTGTGCTAACTTCATCGTAATGACTTTGACCAGAGCAGAGCAAGAGGCCGTCCAACTGGAAGACTTCTCGACACATATTTCACAAAGGACGGTCACTGGGAACAGTGGCTTGAAGAGAAAAAGAGTTTGGATTTGATATCCCGCTTTATCACTACCCTAAGGAGTCTCAAAGCGGCTAACATTCTCCTTTCCTTTCCTCCCCCACAACAAACACTCTGTGAGGTGAGTGGGGCTGAGAGACTTCAGAGAAGTGTGACTAGCCCAAGGTCACCCAGCAGCTGCATGTGGAGGAGCGGGGACACGAACCCGGTTCACCAGATTACGAGTCTACCGCTCTTAACCACTAACCATACTGGCTTGGATCTGCCATTCATATTGAAAAAGTTATCATCACATTAACATTGTTTTGCTGGAGTGGTCTAGTCATAATGCCTCATGCCAACACCAAAAAATAAAAATAAAAAATGAGCATTTTTAGCTGTTAATTAGCTGTACATATTTGACTGATTTTGATTTTTGTTTTGTTTTTTATTATTTTGTTTATTAAAGATTTTAGACATTTATAGTCACCAAACACATATTAAACCATCACCATGATACATTAAACAAAGAAAAACACAAAAGAATAACAAAAAAAAATTAACACATAATACAAAAAACATACAACAACAAAATCAAGTAGTTTATAACCATATTTTCTTTGCTCTTGGACTTCCTCACATCTCTCGTTCCTGCGTTCCCAATTTATAGAGTTTTAAACAGCAATTTATCACCTTGTTTCAAATCTTATTTTGTGATTTTCCAATACTATGTCTCTAACTTTAAATATTTTTATCGTGAGCTTAAATACTTAATTTAGACATGATATTAATCCGAGATTTATCTTTTTCTCAAATTTCACTTATTCTCATATTCCCTTCAGCTAATTTGCTGATGCCCTGTTGTTTTCAGTCCTGCATCCTTCTTAACACTCATACAGTTTGCAATGTTTTTGTAAATAGTCCTTAAATTTCTTCCAATCCTCTTCCGCTGCTTCTTCTCCCAGGTCACGGATTCTGCCGGTCATTTCTGCCAGTTCCATATAGTCTATCAGTTGCGTCTGCCATTCTTCCAGCGTGGGCAAATCTTGAGTTTTCCAATGCTTAGCGATAAGTATCCTTGCTGCTGTTGTTGCATACATAAAGAATGTTCGGTCCTTCTTTAACACCCTCTGGTCAACAATGCCCAAAAGGAAGGCCTCTGGTTTCTTAGGGACGGTATACTTAAATACCTTTTTCAACTCATTATATATCATTTCCCAGAAAGCCTTGACCCTAGGGCAAGTCCACCAGAGGTGAAAGAACGTTCCTTCAGTTTCTTTACATTTCCAACATTTATTGTCAGGCAAATGATATATTTTCGCAAGCTTGACTGGGGTCATGTACCACCTATATATCATTTTCATAATATTTTCTTTTAAGGCATTACATGCCGTGAACTTCACACCGGTGGTCCATAACCTTTCCCAGTCAGCAAACATGATATTGTACCCAATGTCCTGTGCCCATTTTATCATAGCTGTGACTGATTTTGATTTTTGAGTGGAGGACATGTTTACTTGGGCGGTATATAAATGCCTGGAATAGATGTAATAAAATACATTAATAATTATCACGTAATGATGATGATAAGTAATATTAGAAGCCAAGGACAGAATGAGGATAGCACGATCTTCTCACATATTAAAAATGCAAGGAAAAGAATGTCGAAAAGGAAGGCAAGCAGATCAGTTGCAATCCAGATAAGAGCTGCACACACTGAAAAACCTTTTGAGCAGTGGAAAACAGAAGCCTCTTGATGATAGCACAGTGAGTTCATTTAGTGCTCCAGCAGACTTGTCTTCCATCACAACAGCTTTTCACTTTTTATTTGATTCCAGGTCCAACCAAACAATTGATTCTCTTCATCTTCGGCTGAAAGGCAATCTTGAGGCAAAAGGTTGTCCTAAATTTTGTATCAAAAGAGATTTGTCATAAGCATGAAAGGAGGAAAAATTATATTATTAAGATTATGACTTTGCTGAAATTGTTGCTTCTCGAAGGCAGAGGTGGTCAAGATAAAAATAAACTGTCCATCTCATACTCTGCTTCGGTTCTCTGGATGACTCAGCCAGAAAAAAGGTCAGCGTGTAATCTGGAAAGTCATTTTCCAAGCTTCTGTATCTTACTGTTTAATCCTTCACCTTTATTTCTTGGCGACTAAAAGCAGAGTGGCTAGAATTTATTTCTTATTTGGATGAGCATTTTATGTCCTTGTCTTATATTTGATTTGGAACTTGTTTGCTATTTCAGTTTTTATCCTGTAAGGCACTTTGGTATTAAAAAAAATGATGAAATAATTATATTAACAGCAGCAGCAACAACAACAAAAGCAGTAATTGTTTGGGAAGAAGGATTACATTTTGTGGAAACAACCACATGACTTCAAAATAAATTACCAAATGTAGCAAAGAGTTATATGTAAAACTCTACACACACACTATTATTATTTGCAGTTACAATTTGTTTTCTCCCCAAAAGTGACTCAAAATTATTGGCAAAACAGTACAAAGATCGAAAACATTATAAAACCAGCACAAAATAAATAACACATTGATGCACATCCCACAGTTCTAAAGGATGAAATTCATCCAAATTAAAGGATGAAAGCCCAGATAAAAAGAAACCTTTTTGCCTATTGCCTAAAAGTTGATAGTGATGGCACATTCCTGGGCAGAGCTTTCCACAAGAGGAGAGCCACTACTGAAAAGGCCCATTCTCATATCACCACCCTCCACCCTTCCCTCAAAGGAGGCACACGCAGAAGGGCCTCAGCTGATGAATCCAGGGTCTGGGTTGGAATTAGAGTTGTTTAAGTAGTATGGTACAATTTTCATGTAGGCAAATCGATCATGAATGCTATTGGGGAAAATAAAGGGGTGGGTCTGGGAAGTATCAGCAGAGTTCCACTCTTGCAACATGGCTTTCCTGCTCCTTTCTCCTCCCCACTGCGGACCTTTGGAAACACCACCAAAGTCTCCGCTTGACCATTGAGAGAACCATCCCAAACAGCGTTGGACAGCTGTGTGGGATGGGAAGGGGAGTGAAGTTAGCGAAGCTTTGTGTGAGTAAAGGTGCCTTTCCACTCACTCACGCAAGGCAACTTTGGATCCAATCCAGCAGTAATACCATCCCTCTTTCATTTAAACAGTTTTAAGTGCAGACTGCAAAGCAATAAATTGCAGTTATTACAGAGCTGTAGTAATTTTGGTGTTGCTGCTTAATTATTAGTTCACTTGGGACTTGTTTTTGGCCTAAGTATGAAATTAAAATAAGAATTAGCTTACTGGAGTTATTAGTTCTTCTTTTTTCCCTCCACAGGAAAATATTGTTGCATGCTACCACAATCTTCAAGCAGTGCAAGATTCCAGAGGTTCCAGGAGCTTACCCCAGGGTTTGGTTTCCTCATAATGAGGGGCAGCAGAGATTGTGATGTCTTTATGATACAGGGTTTATTTACACATATATTCAATTTGAGCCCAGGATGGAGGGGCTCACAGCATTAACACCCCTAGAGGATCTTGCTTCTCCCATAGCCACGACCTCGGATTCCTGCAGAAATCAAGCCTGTCTCTTTCTCTATGGCTTTCGCCTGCTTCCAATATTTATCCTTATTCACATCCTAACAGCAGGATACTATTACTATTCTTTACTAATCCTCTACATCAACATATAATCCACACCACTTCCCAACACTCCAAATTCCCTATTGCCATTTTGGGTTACTAATCCCATCTACTAGTCTTTCTTCGCCATTTAACCTCACTGTAAATTTAATAATATTCCATTGTTTTCAGATTTTCCTGAAAAATGGGGGAGGGGGGGGACTGAGAACCAATCTACTTGCTTCATCATTTTTCCCATGCTTGGGCATACAGAATTCTGGCTGTTGTTGAAATGTATAGCGACTGGGTCTGGTATGATGCAGCAACATCCCCTTTCACATTTCTCTTGCACTCCAGAGTGTATTTATTTTTATATGCTTAATAAGAGAACAGTAATCATACAATTAGCTGACAAAGTCACATGCAAAGTATGCAGGAAATATTTGGAGGATATCATAATGATGCCAATAATAATGATCCAATAAGCATACTTAATTGAACTATGTAGATAGAATTCCTTTTTCAAGAGCCAGCAACTAAAAGACCAAGAACTATGCATAGTGGAATGATAGTTCCAATATTATTTAGACGTTGTTTCAGCATTTAGTTATTCCTTCATTCATTCATAAAATGCCGATTTTGAATATACAAGTAAAACTTTATGTGTGATCCAACTGAGGTCCAGTCCTGCAGAATTAGACATCTTCCCAGTTCTACAGTAGCTACTGTCAAGCTTCTGGGATCCCTCCCACGGTGGCAGCCAGTAAGCAGACAGACAATAAAAGTTCTTACCAATTAATTTATTCAATATTTACAGTGAGAGATGAAGGAATGCAGTATCCCCTAGATAATGGTTTTGCTCCAAGTAAAGTCCCCACTACATCTCTCCTATTCTATGTCACCCCTGTGTCGGCTAATCTGAGCTTTCTGCCTCTGGGCCTGCTGTTTGACTACCCTCAATGATCGCCTGGTCCTGGGAGAGGGGGGGCTCAGGAATGCTTTCCAAAGACACTGAGTCTGTCAGCTGTTTCTCCCCTGGTGTTTCTTCTTCCTGCTGTTCCTCTTCCAATATTTCCCAGTTTCTCCCCTCTGCAGCCTCTGAACTATGCCCTTTTGCAAACCACTGTTCTAAATCTATACTGTCCTCCTGTTCTCAGGAAGGTTCAGGAGAAAGGGGGGCAGCCCCCACCATTCCTCCTTAGTCCAGCCCCTGACATCTACTAACAAAGTCAAAGAGGAAAAGTGATCTGCCTATGGCCCAGCTGTCACACATACTGTGCAGATTCACTGAAGATAGGGCAGGAGGTTTGGGCGCTCAGTTCCTCTCTTCTTTCCTACCAACTCACAGTAGCGGGAGGGAATTAACTACACCAGCCCCAGGGCTGAAATGAAGTTGTGCCGTTTTGTCAGGGAACACAATTGATGTGGTTCATCCATTCCCACACCCAACATGCCCTGCTGTCGTTCGTTGTGCATTGCCACAGGTGGAGCTCTCTGCTAGCATGCCAGGAGGTTTTGAGCAGCCTAAGCATTGCCTAAGGCCCTTCATTCGGTTACAGTGTGGAGTTATGCTTGCTTCCTAATATCCTGATTAGTGACTATTGACATCAAAATATCCGTGACCTGCAGCAGCCATCAGTATGGCACAGGGTGTTCTGTATGCATTCAGGACAGAAGTTCCATTGTGTGCGGTGAAACTGACTGTCACAAGGTAACCGTCCATAATATTGCAGAGCAGAATTAACTGACTGTGGTCAAAATTAAACTAGAACAGGTTTTCTCTTGAAATTCCACAAAACATCCTTCATTTTCATCACAACTCAGAGTAATACCACATTTAATAGAAGGCAGTATCTGTAATATTTTGAATGCAGTATTTGAAAACAAATAAGCAGCTATGGCCTAGAACATTCTGTTTAAAAAAGTGACTCAATGGTGCGTCATGATTTCAAAGACACCTTGATTTGATTCTGCCCCCAGTGATAATCACTAGGACATGACTGACGCCCCGATATAAGTACACTGGAAATTGTGATGTGCAGGAGTTGACACATACCCAAACCTTCAGATTCAAATAGACAAGTATCGTCTACTCCCACATCTCTGCACCAGGATAAGAAATTTGCTGTATTGTCCCGTGCAAAAAAGGATCCAGGTGGTGCATTGGCTTTGCATGGGATTCTCCTCACCGGCATTATCTGTAATGCAAACAGAAAGAAAATTATACATTACATGATGATTTAGGATGCTTATTAATATTTGGACATGCCTCTCGATAAATATTCCCAGGGTGTGCCTGTTCCAGTTAATAGATATGTGTGTTTTTTAATACTCCTAGTTTTATTACACTGATTGTAATTGTGTGAACATACAAATCCCAGAGGGCTGTGGAAAGACTTCCACTCAAATGCATCTAGATCTTTCATAACCCCTACCTATTGCAGGTGGATAGAAAAAGAAAGTATTGGATTCCCACACCTTTAATAGTTGTGCAGAAGAGGGAATTTTAGACAGTTTAGCTTGCATGACAAGCTACACCTACTAAAATTCCCTCGTCCACGTATCAAAAGGCGCAGGGCCCCTGACTGACCTCTTTTTTACCCAGACTCCCTATGGAGTCCCTTATAGCTCCCTCTGGGGTTGGGGGGGGAGGGATATTTGGGCTTCAACCCAAACCCCTTATGTGCTGGGCTTGAAGGGGTGTTGGATCGGGTGAAAGTGCCCCTCTTCTCAGCCTCCGTCTACACTTACAGGATGTATAAAACTCGTAGATGATTGGAATTTTAAGAGGGCTGGAGATGAATACACTTTCTCAGCCCTACTGCTAAAAATGGCCAGTTTTTGTCTGACATCAACTTTTAAGAACAAGGGGAGGGGATCCGCTTGGCAGGATACATAGGTGTGACAGTGCCATACACATTCAAAGTTTTCTCATCCCAGAGCAAGCAAGACTAAAAATAAATAGTTAAAATGTGCAGCTTGGCCATTAAAGTGATTTATGGAGTATCTGCTTCTGTTCTGGATCTGGTTATAAAATGCAAGATTTTGTGTAAGCCAAGCGCTGAGAAGCTCAAATGATGTCTGCAAAAGCTTCCAGCTCCATGTCCAGACATAGATTGCTTGTGAAAAGAAAAAAGGGGTAAAAAAAACTAGTCCCAAATAATTTCTTGGAAGCATCACAAAAAACTGGGGGGGGAGGGCAGTAGGGAAAGGAAGCCAAACAACATGGGATTGAATGGGCTTCACATAACCTCAGCTACTGGCAAAGGAATCACAGTTGATATAGCATCCAAGCCCAAAGGACCACTTGAAGTGATGCAATAGTTTTGGGAACAGAGAGGGTGCTGTTACAGTAGCTAATGCCCGCCACTCCAATCTCCAAACGGTGCAATATTCCAGGGGTTCTAGGCATATATGTTTCCTTTGGGAATGTAGCACAGCAGAGACTGTGGTGTCTTTATGATATATGGTTCATTTACACATATATACAACCTGAGCCTACGATGGAGGGGCTCACAGCATCAACACCCCAAGAGAGTCTTGTTTCTCCCATAGCTGCAGCCTTGAATTCAAACAGAAATCCAACACTGCTCTCAAACGTTGCTCTGGCTCTCCCCCCAGCTTGCCTAAAAAAAAAATCTCAGCTCTCAACTTTGGCTTTTGTCCTTTTCACTATCTGTCCCACCCATTTGCCGTCTCCCACAAAGCCTCTCCCTTTGTTTTCCCTACACCTCACCAAGAGGATAACCTGGCTATTCCAAGAATTAGAAGCCTCATTAGATGTTAACACTTGCTAATCCAGGGATTAGAAGGGTCTCTGTACAGAACCTTCTTCCCCAAACTCATAATGGTATATAAACTGAGTTAGGATTTTTTTACTGGCAAATTTACAATGTTGGGGTCCCTTCCTTCTCCCCACACATTTTGTTTGTTTGTTTCTGAATTTACAAGTAGTTCTATATTCAGAGAATACCTGAGTGGAGAACGAAAACAGAACATGAAAGATAATCCAGATCATAAAACAGTATTAAGACATACACACCAACACGAATGAAAAACCGCAGAAATAAAATAGGCTAATTGGAGAGAAAAGAAAAGTTTTTAACAGACGACATAAACATGACAATGCTGGAGCGTGCTTCACTTCGAAGGGAAGAGAATTCCAGAGAACTGGAGCCACAATGCAAAAAGCACATGCTCAAGCCACTATGTCACCGCCAAACTCTCCAGATGGCAGCCTGCAGACAAACCAGAAAGCAACTGCCAAACCACAGAAGTGACTCACTGCTTGGAGCAACCATCATGCAGAAGGAGCAGCAAGACAGCATTGTATCATTGGGACGTAACTGACACAGAAGGGGGTGCACTGGCAAGACACTTCCTTTCCTTCCTCTGACTTTCCCTTTTGCCTCCTGTTTGGGATGCAGGTCAAATACCAGAACCGGTGTTTTTAAATGTATGTAAATCACATACATACGCGGGTGGCGCTGTGGGTTAAACCACAGAGCCTAGGACTTGCTGATCAGAAGGTTGGCAGTTCGAATCCCCGACAGGGTGAGCTCCCATTGTTCGGTCCCTGCTCCTGCCAACCTAGCAGTTCGAAAGCACATCAAAGTGCAAGTAGATAAACAGGTACCGCTCCGGCAGGAAGGTAAACGGCGTTTCCGTGCGCTGCTCTGGTTCACCAGAAGCAGCTTAGTCATGCTGGCCACATGACCCGGAAGCTGTCTGCAAACAAACGCCAGCTCCCTCGGCCAATAAAGCGAGATGAGTGCCACAACCCCAGAGTCGGTCACGACTAGACCTAATGGTCAGGGGTCCCTTTAAAAAGGTAAAGGTAAAGGTACCCCTGCCCGTACGGGCCAGTCTTGACAGACTCTGGGGTTGTGCGCCCATCTCACTCAAGAGGCCGGGGGCCAGCGCTGTCCGGAGACACTTCCGGGTCACGTGGCCAGCGTGACAAATCTGCATCTGACTAGCCAGTGCAGCACATGGAACGCCGTTTACCTTCCCGCTGGTAAGCGGTAACTATTTATCTACTTGCACTTTGACGTGCTTTCGAACTGCTAGGTTGGCAGGCGCTGGGACCGAGCAGCGGGAGCACACCCCGCCGCGGGGATTCGAACTGCCGACCTTTCGATCGGCAAGCCCTAGGCGCTGAGGCTTTTACCCACAGCGCCACCCGCGTCCCTTTAACTTTACCTAAATCACATAGTGCAAAGTGGTTTCAAGCTCTGATCCAGGAACCCCCTGGGGTGATTTGAAAGCTTATCTGGGAGCTTCTCAAATGCCAAACATGACAGCGAGTTGTATACAGCTACATCCTACTCAGAGTAGACACAATGTAAATAATGAACCTAATTTAGTCACGTAGATCTACTTCAATAGGTCTTATTCAGATATCTACTTGATATTTGGACTATAACTGAATACTACCAAGGCTCCTGCACCTTTAATAGTCGTATTGAAGAGAGAATTTGAGCAGAATTTCTATTGTATAACAAATGACAACTGCTGACACCTCTTCTATGCAAGTATTGATGGCCTCTGGCCATACAGTTCCTCAGTGAGATCTGTAATGGCCAGGCTTCCTTGGACAGTAGCTTGTATTTATCACTATCCACCTTTCTGTTTCTTGGGGGCAGAGTGCAGTAGTGGGGGGGGGGGCAGGAGCTCAGGGTTAGAGCTTTACACAGAGAAGGCCCCAGGTTCAGTCCATGGCATCTTCAGAGAATTTGGAGAGCGTCTGTCAGCCACTGAGCTAGGGGATTCAATAGTCAGCCTCAGTATAAGGCAGCTTCCTACATTCCAACTTTCCCTGTTTTGTATAACCACTGGATTGTGTCACACATCTTGTAGGATAGAGTCCTACAATGAGGACCAGAGGCCTGGCCAATGACCCAAGTGAACTGAGCATGCTCTGAAATAACCAGGACTTCCTTAACATTTCTGGTTGATGCTTAAGGGATTGTGAGTGAACATCACATATTGGGCTCTGCCCATTAAAATTGTCATTGCAAGAATATTCTACAGCACTATATTTAAGTGTGATGAAGAACTTCTGCTGGGCAAGGGCCCTATTGCAATGCATGGGAACTGTCCTTATGCAGTGTTACTGTACCTCAATGGGGCTCACGCAAAAGGAATTCCCATTAATGGGGCCAAACATGTGCAGGAGACCAAAATACCATCAGTCACATTAACACCATACATTTAAAGCACATTCATTGCACATGGCTTCCCCCAAAGAATCCTGGGGACTGTAGTTTGTCAAGGCTGCTAGCAACTGTCTCTCTGTGAGGGGTAAACTACATTCCCTCAGGGGAGGTTATATGCTTTGAATGTGCTTTAATGTGTGGGACAGTTGTTGTTTATTATTAAAAATACTACTGACACTGAAGTGGGGAGGCAAGGAGCATTTTGCCATTTATATCCATAGAGCCAGAATTTTACTCAGTGCCTTAAATGAAAGTAAGATTAAACTTATACTGAAGGACTGTGGGGAAATATCTATGTTTTCTTCTCACCTAATAAATTCTCAACCACCTAAAAATAACTAAAAAGTCCTTTTTATTATTCTCAAATCTGTTAACTGTAAGTTCTAACTCTGAAATATGAACACTGTTATTTAAGGAAGGTTGATTCTCAAATGCTTTTTTTTTCCCAAAAAGAAAAGAACTGATTTACTTTTTGTTTAAATGACTTGAATTTCTCCAAAGTGTTTTGGAACAGATCATCCTGACATAATTAGGTTTCCATATGGCAAAAGTGACTTTTGTTGACATAGTAGACTATAGCCACAGTTACTCTAAAACAGCAGTGCGCACAATTGCTCCTATCAAATATCACCCAAAAACAGTTCCCCAGTTACACTCCTTTTACAATCCTGACTTGTTGATGTGCATGCAGGAGGTTTAATGCAGGATGTGAAAGTGTGAGTGAAACAGATGATGTCAGCCTGGAAAAATGTGGTCAGGTTTGCTTCGGCACCCCAAGAGGGGCTCTGGCTCTATGAAATCACATGGAAAAAGAAATAGATTGATATAATTTTTCCAAAAGAGGTTCCATAATTTTGCTTTTAAAATCTTTGCTTTGGGGAGACTCAAAGCATATTTTAAGATCTCTCGAAAAGAGAAGCTACCCTTTCTTTATTTCACTTTGAAATTCCTGTGTAAGCCCTAAAAAAAACAGTGGGGGTTGTAGTCAGCCAGGGCGCTTATCAGAAAAGGATCCCAACAGTTTGAATCACCCAGGTTATCAAAATATGATAGCTAATATTTTCTTGGGGTTGCAGCAATCATTCATACCTACTATCATTCACTGATTATAGAAAATGAGTTTCAGGCTTTCCTTACTATGCCTAAAGAAGCTATCATTTGCCTTCTCTTTTCCCCCCAGCTGATCTACACATACAGTAGAATCACACAGGAGAGTTTTTCTTGAACCATTTCACTTCAGATTGTAGGTGCCAGAATCCCATCTTTAAACACCCACCCAAAGAGGATGCGGAGGAGGGAGGAACTGACATAGAAAGCTTTACATGTCAGGGAGGTGGCAGCCCCCAGCCAAACACACTGTTCTTCATACAGAGAGGAGTTTGTTTACATGGGGGAGAAGTCAAACATAAGGCCTACAGTTCAGGGGAAACTGCATCATGTCTAGCTTTGGAACTCTAGTATTATTGCTTGTGACTTAAAGATATTAAAAAGAAATGCATAAACGAGAGAGGCCAAAATATAGTGACACAAAAGGAGGGAGAAAGGTTGTTTTCTGCTGCTCCAGAGAAGCGGACACGGAGCAATGGATCCAAACTACAAGAAAGAAGATTCCACCTAAACATTAGGAAGAACTTCCTGACAGTAAGAGCTGTTCAACAGTGGAATTTGCTGCCAAGGAGTGTGGTGGAGTCTCCGTCTTTGGAGGTCTTTAAGCAGAGGCTTGACAACCATATGTCAGGAGTGCTCTGATGGTGTTTCCTGCTTGGCAGGGGGTTGGACTCGATGGCCCTTGTGGTCTCTTCCAACTCTATGATTCTATGATTCTATGAAAACGTGGATGGACCCAACCTTTCCCATAGAGCTTAGTGGTGCTCTGTGCCACAGTGCCGCCCTTTCAGGGACGCCCCAGCAAGTGGGGGAGCTGTGCAGCATTGCCGGCGGCCTCTCCTTTCCCTGCACGCCTGGGCGTGCAGCTTGCCTCCCAAGCCTCCTGTGCATGGCAGGAGCGCGGGAGGAGAGCCCCGAAGAGGCGGGTGGGAACGGTTTCAACGGGGAAGCTGGAGCCTCTCCCAGAAGCTCCCTGTCAAAGCTCCCCACCAGCAAGCGAGGACCCCACCTCTCCCTTTTTGGTGCAGCGGCTTCCCGGTGGGCAGAAGGGAACTCCAAAGTATTTGTAAAGACTCTCCTCCTCTTCACCCAGGAGCAGAAAGAGCTGCTTTGGCTGCTGCCCCTGCAACTTCCATGCTCTTTTCTGGAGACCAAGCTGAACTCTGACTGAAAGAATTGTTTCATGGGGTCTACCCAAGGCGTTTGGCTCCCCCTCCCACCACAGACACATCCTTAGCTGTGCCCAAGTGCACTTTTATTTCTCCCTTTAAGTAGTGTTGTGAACACGCACACCCCATACACTGCGTGTGTGGTCGTGGGCAAGGACAATCTGCTGCTGTCCTGCCCCACCCACTCACCCACCCACCCACTCACTCTGAGGGGATCAGGGGAGGAGGGTCGGCGGGAAGAGCAACTCTACTTCTGCCCCGGTTCAGCTTCCCGACCACCACACCCTCCTCTCCTCTCCATCGGTGGGTTGAATGCCCTCTCCTTCCTGCTTTCCTCTGTCCCATTTTCTATCCAGTAAAGGAAGGAGTAGGTTCCCCCCACCCCCAGCTCTTGCCTCTCCTTCCCTGTAGTGAAAGATCAACAACTCTGAGGAACCTTTCCTTAAAAAGGTCGACAACTCTGGGAAACTGGGGAGGGGGGGAGAGGGATCTTTGTACCACGTCACCAGATATGCTTAAGATGGCCCTGGACCCAACAAGGTCAAGGTTTGTATGGTCAAGGTTCAAGAAAACAGTACCAGGAAATTTGGTCATGCCCAGTATGGTGCTGCCCCTGCAAAAAAAAAAAAAAAAAAATCCTGTCTAAAGGGAAGCTTAAGTTACCCAGTGTGATCCTAAAACATCCCACTTCAGAACCACTTAGCTCAATGGCACTTACTTCCAGGTGACTGATTGCAGCCTTCAATTGATATTCTTTCCTGAAGCTCCCACAATGAAACCCTGCAGGGGCCTTATGTAGAAAGCACTTCTGCAAAGAAATTCCGGCTCTCCCATTAGGTAAGGTGAGTCCCTTGACTCAGGCACTGGACTGGGAGAGGGGGCAGGTTGGTGGCCCATCCACTATTGCTGCCACCCACCCAAGTGCCAGCTGCAGCTTGCTTGTCACTGCTGTGGCACAGTCTCTATAAAAACCTTTTAAAAAATAGTAATGTTATGTTTGATTGGGAGAGGGTTCCCAGACAAAAATCTATGGCTATGTAAAGATATGCACACACAAATATATATATATCAGATCTGACCTCAGTGACATCTGCCTTAAATTGCAGCTTGTTAGGACTACTATGACATGTCCCGTGTGGAATTGTCTTTGAGGAGCATTCAGAAACTCCTGTTGGTTCAGAATGTGGCAGCCAGTTTGTTAACTTGTGGTGGCTATAGGGAGAATGCAAGTCCCATGTTACAACAGCTTCAGTTCATTTCTGGGCAGTTCTGGTTGCGATCTACAAAGCCTGATGACATAACTTGGCCCCAGATTATCTGAAAGGCTCTGTTCTCCCGTATGAACCTGATTGGGTTTGAAGATCTTTGGGAGAGACCTTTCTTTCAGTACTGTCAACATCTGATGAACGTTTGCTAGGAACTCATAAAGGGCCTTCCCAGTGGTTCCTCTCAGGCTTGGGAACTCCTTGACAAAGGAAGCACATTTAGCCCAATCTATGACAAAACAGCCACATGCCTTACTTTGCAGCTCCATTTGAAGAGGACAGTTCTTTGTTTCAGTAATTGAGAACATGTAGCCCTTCAGATGTTGTTGAACTCCAAGCCCCATCAGCCAAGCCAGCAAGGTCAATGGTCAGCGATTAGGCAATTGTAGTCCAAAAGGCAAGAGGTTCCTGTTCCCTGTTTGAGGGAGTCCTCTATTGGATGGGCTATCTGGTTTAAAAACAACAAACATTGAGCCTGTGGTGCAATGGATCAGTACATCTGACTGTACATCTGGCCAGAAGGTTGGTGGTTGAAGCCCACCCAGGGACAGCTGTGGGCAGGATTCCTGCATTGCAGGAGACTGGACTAGATGACCCTTGGGATTCCTTCTGATTCTACAATTACAGTGGTACCTCAGGTTAAGAACTGAATTTATTCTGGAGGTCCGTTCTTAACCTGAAACAGTTCTTTAGCTAATGGGGCCTCCCGCTGCTGCCGCGCTACCGCTGCACAATTTCTGTTCTCATCCTGAAGCAAAGTTCTGAACCCTAGGTACTATTTCTGGGTTAGCGGAGTCCGTAACTTGAAGCATCTGTAACCTGAAGCGTCTGTAACCTGAGGTACCACTGTATATGAACATCTATGAACCATAAGAAGGGACAGTAGAGGCCTTGAAGCTGCTTATCTTAGCTCCTGGAAAGCAGGCTAGGCAAGCAAACAGGGGACCTTGTCACAGTCTGCCCCACTACAATAAGATGCATTGTATTTCTATTTAAATAAATACGGCTCTACATATACAATAGCACATGCCAATTGTATGCAAAGCCCTATCCTCTTTAGTCCTCTTTTTTGGGGTGTTGCATAAGTGCATAACCTTAGACACATTGTACCTCTTTGAGGGAAAACACCTGAGTACTGGCTTATCTACAAAGTACACCATATGAAAGAGAAGGCTTCCCCAAGTTCCATCTTTCTGCGAGGCTACAGTCTAGGCAGGACCCAGAACTGAATTTTCACTGTTATGACACTTCAGTGTTGAAACGCCCTCCATAAATGGGGCCTGCCTAATTCTTTCAGACATCTGGTAAAAACATTTTTATTATTTGGCATTTGGGATACATGACCTTTTACTGCCCTTAGCAGTTATAAATGTAGCATTATATTCATCTGTATTTTTAAATTTACCTTTTCTTAAAATTGTGAGCCATCTTTAGCAGCAAGTTGTTTGGAAAAGCAATTAACACATTTTAAGAATAAATGAAGATAGGGGACAACATTGCAGCTGCACGATAAACCTTGTACAGGCATGCCCTGGTGGTTTTCTGCCCAACTCAGATATGTCTCAATTGCATTTTTAATCTTCCCTAAGGCATCTGGTTCCCTATCAGACTTCCCATAGGCATATTGTTGGCAAGTGCAAAACGATGCTGGACTAGATGGGTCTTCAGCCTGACCTAGCAGAGCTCTTTGCATGATCAACCTCTTTGCCTCTAGTTTCAATGACAATACAGCACTATTCTAGAGGCATGTGATAGGTGGAATGGACGATAGACTTGCAACAGTGAAGGTAACTAATTTGCTTATTTATTATTAAGTTTATTGCCACTGCTCACAGCAGAGCGCAACAATGAAAAAAAGAAAAGAAGAATGACACATAATTACCAAGATGTCCAATTAAACAGAATCATAACACTATTAAAATAACAGCAGTGCCTAAAAATAAATCATATTTATACATTTGCTTCAGTTGAAGCCCTTAAAAAAAAAATTCAGCTAGATATGTGCTTCAAGCCTTCAGCACCAAAGAGAGAGCACTCAGTTTCAAAAAAAAATTAATGAGTGCTTACATAAAGCAAAACACAAGCAGCAGGTCTGGAAGTGGTAGGTTATCAAGTTGGGATGGGCATTTGAGATGGGATGTTCATAAGCAACAACCAGCTTAGTCTGAGGAGTCAGTCCGGAGGTAGAATCTTTCTAAAACCATAAAGAACCCAATTGACTCCTTCAGTTACCTGATCCTTCCTGAATTAGTAGCTGCAATGCCACCCACTGGGTATATGCATGGTGATGATGATGTAGCACAGTACAGAACAGATAGTAACTTCTTTCCCTAGCAAGCTGCAATGGCCGCCTGTGTCCTGCTACCAAGGTCCCTGGTTTGAAATGCCAATCACCTTCCAAAAAGCCTCCAGAATAGTACAAGAGGCATCAAATTGAGCCAAAGCATCCCTCTTTGACTTCAAGAAAAATGTTGCTCTAAATCAGTGGTTCCCAACCAGGGGCCATATGGCCCCCTGTGGGTCCCCAGGATATTCCAAGGGGAGCACAGGTCAAAATTGTGTAAATGGGGGGGGGGCACAGCAGGAGGCTTGGGGGGCACAGAGGGAAGTGAGAAGTGAAGCAGGGAATCAGGTAAGTGTGGTGGTGGGGTGGCAATTGGCAGGGCTGGGCTGGGCGAGGCAGAGCTGCTTGTTGCTGCCGTCAGTGCTGGGCATGGTGGCAGCCTGGGCCTGACTCTGCAAGGCACAAGGTGCAATCCACCCCAGCACCTAGTAGATCAGGGCCTTCGGATGTTGTTGAGGTGTGCAGAGCCCGTTGGCAGCATTGACTTGGCTCTGCAAGGTGTGGGGTGAAATCCACCCCAGAGCATAGTCGAGCGGGGTTGTCTGGTGCTGCTGACTTGCATCTAGTAAATAACTAAGTGTCTACTCAGAAGTTAGTTGCACTAGTTCAGTGGGCCTTACTCCCAGGTAAGGATGTGTTTTATCTAGGCAGCCAGGGCTCCTCCGGATGACAAGATCTTTTTGCACCAGGTCAATGAGGACCACTTGTCTTTTAAAATTCTCCCTTATATACAGAACTCCCTGTGCACCTTTTGAACTGTTTCTGTAGGTTTCCCCCTCTGTGTCAAATAATGAGTCAAATAAGTGTTGTTTCCTTTTTATAATACACGAAAGATGGTTCTCCCTCTGGAGGTTCTGGGCTCTCCTTCCTTGGAGGTTTATCTGAGTTTCCTACATTGCAGGGGGTTGCACTAGAAAGATGATCCTTCGGGTTCCTTCCAGCTCTATGATTCTATGTTTTTCTGCTTCAACAATATTTCATTCTGTTCCTATCATTTTATGCAATTGTATTTTGTATAAATTATAAATATTATAAAACATTTTCTACCAGTAGGATGGAGAGCCATGGGCATAGCCAAGATTTTTGGTAGGGGGCAGGCTTTTGTTGGGGGGGCAGAACCTCAAATATGTATTGATTTGTATTGATTTTTACTTATGGGTGGCAGCTGCCCCCTGCCCCTCCTTGACTACACCCGGGGGGGGGGCACAGGAAGGAAACAAGATCGGAAGGGGGCCATGGTTGGCAAAACATTGGGGAACACTGCTCTAAATCACCAAGTTGAGCCTTGAAAGCAGAGTGTGCACACTTTTCAAACAAACACCAACAACCTTTTGACCTATTATGGCAAGCCAGGGATGGCAAAAGTGGCCTGGGTGGTGTTGGTCCCCAGCCCCCGTCAGCCCCAGCCAGCATGACCAATGGTCAGAGATGGTGGCAGAAGTACAGTAAGTAGGTTCCTTTCCCTTCCGTAAACCTTTGGTCTCAAACTGATGGATTGTGACCTTCCGCTGGTTTCTTCCCCGATCTATGGTGGATTACACCAGAGTTTGTAGTTGTTGAAGACATTTAAATGAAATGAAATTCTAAGGATAAAAATAGAAGATTGTAGAGGAAAGAGGGAGAAGATAGAAAGATGAAAGGGTCTCATATTGCAATCTGGCGTTAAAGGTGGGGGTCTTGAGTCAGAACAGTTTGAAAGACTACTTGCATGCATGGTAGAGAACTACCATCAGTTATGCCAACTTCCCCAAATAATGAACAAGGTCATTATTTGGAAAGTATCAACATCTGACCATTAAAGAATAATGCAGACAGCTCCACACTGCAATATGAGTAATAAATGTAAAAATCCGTGCAAATTCCAAGCAGCAGTCAGGACCACATGGAATGTGTTGTCATATTCAACTTATCTTGTCTCCCTTTGTTTCTCCCTGCTTCTTCATGGCCAGCCTCATGCTATGCAATTCTTCAAAATGTACCATTTCCCCCTTAACTCTTCTGCAAAATTAGTTCCAAATGGTGCTTTACCTTTTATGAGCCAAGTGTCAAGCAAATACCCCAGGATAGCAATTTAGATAATCTAAAGAAAGAATTTCCTTTTAAAAAATTTAATATTGCCTTTGCTGTCATTTTTCAGACTGACAGATGTTCAGAGATGTTGATGCTGTCACCCAAAATGTTCACAAGGGATTTCATTCATGAATTCCTGAAGTTAAGTTTGACACTCCTCTGAAAATGCTTCATTTTTGCCTCTGCGATAAAGATTCTAATTTTTTTTTCTGTAACTCTTCCAATCAGTAACCACAAAGAAGCTGCTGAGATTTTGGGAATTCAAAGCTGGATAAAGGGTTTTTTTTAAAATACATATATATATATAAATGGCTCCATGATTTGAAAAACATGTTGGAATGTTAACAGACAGAGCCAAATTTCCAAACTGGCCTTAACTCGGTGTCTGAAATTCTGAAGGTCAGCTTCTCTGCACACACTCATCATGCCTACAGGGCTGTGATTGTTTGTAGCATGAACACATATGCTACAACAAGCCATTGTCTTTCTCCCTCTCCTGTTGTCTGGCTAGTTTGGTTCTGTTCTGATCCTGTTGTAGATTTGTACAGCTCATCTGCTTGGGACTGTTTGTGTTGGAAGAGGCACCAACATACTTTTCTGTTTTCTCCAGCGGGGCAGGAGAAAGCACTTTCAGAGGTGAGATGATTTTCATCAGAAAAACAGGAAAGGGGGGGGGGAGCATTAACCTACATACCTATAGAGAGAGAAATGAAGGTTGACCACGAATTCCCTGATATCCACATCTGATTTGGCCCATAGACTCATCTATTTCCCCCAGACTTGTAAAAGATTAGCATGTATCAGTCAGATTAGAGCGGGCCACAAGGCAGGTACACACAGTGCTAGAGGTTCCTTTTGGGAGTCTGCCATACCAAATCCAGAGGGTAGGTGATTGCCTCATTCAACCTAATGGTAGGACTGGCCCTGAATGTATCGCAAGTATAAATGCAGAACTAAGCAAGTGAACCTCATCAAGGTAACATTCTGGAGTGCTCTATCTAGCCTAAGTTCTCCCCAATATCTGGTTTTTTAATTAAAATTCAAAATTACACTAGCCCATCGGAGCTAATGTAGCTAGGTGCATCTGTTCCTAAGATCTACTAATCAGTTGTTTAATGGCATGCATAATTTCAAAGGAATTTCCATAAACCAAACCATACTCATGCATTTATGCCCAGAAGCTGTAACATCATCCAATAATGTAGGTTCCCTGCGCTCCCATGCAATCTCCCATTACAACACACTAAGCAGTTATAAAGCTATCCAAGTGATTTTAAAGCACTTTTAAGAAATAATATGACAGTGATGTATTATCGTGTCTCTAGTACAAATGGGAATCCAAACTCCTTCTATTGACAATTAAAACAATATATCTCTCTTTCCCTCTTAATATAGAACAGATCATTCCACTCCACAAGTGTCTGGGACGGTGAGGTGATAAATCATGGAGAAAATGAAGTACTTCTAGGATTTCATGGAGCAATATTACTTATGTATCTATAGAAGAGTCACAAAAGCCTGGAATCAGTTAGCACAGAGCTTTGGTCAAAGGTATAGGTTGCGGCCAAGTAACACTTCACCCATCATCATCACAAACTAACAATTCTTACAACAGCAGTATCAGTGGAGCTGCTTCCCCATGACACAAACAGTATTGCCCACCTCTCAAAACATGGGAAGGGAGGAACCACATGAGAAGGGTGAGATCATGTAAAGGGGACTGGATCTAGGCTGGGTGAGAGTCTGGATTGGGGAAATAGCATAAGTGTGATTCTTTCCCCCATGCAACCCTGAATGGTTAGTTCCAAAAGGTCAAGGGAAGACTTTCAACTGGCCCCAAGACATTTATGGTGTGGGATCCCACAGGGTTCCATTTTGTCCCCCTGCTGCTCAACATCTACTATGAAGCTACTGAGTGAGGTCATCTAAGGAGATCAGGAATGAGGTGTCACCAATGCTCACATGAAACCCAACCTTAATTGTTTTTCATCAGATGATATGGTAAAAGTGCCGAAGCAGTGCTTGAGGAAATAGAGCAAAAGAAGTACAACTCAGTCTAGGAAAGACATAGGTGCCGTGGAGGAACTGCTCATGAGTTGAAGGCATCTGCTCATGAGTTGAAGTTCAAACTGTTCTCAGTGGGGAACATCCAAAAGGAGCAAGTTTACAGTTTGCAAGGTTACATTAGAATGAGCTTTGTTACAGGATGTACAAGTGGCCTATATGGGGCTTTTCAGCAGTTTGGTCTGATGTCCAAGCTGCATTCCTTTGATAGTCCATCACAGGATCAGGATCACCTATATTCATAGTCAGAGGCTCCTCTCCCGAAACTCCTGCCACTCCAGATACATGCCAGACCATTAATCCATGTAGCTGTCTACTTGGTGCTGTCTATACCAGGGGTAGCCTTTGTAGAGCGTTCCATTATAATTCCCATCATCATCAACCAATCTGGTCCATGGTCTGGGATGATGGGAACTCTAGTCCAGAAACATTTTGAGGGCACCACGTTTGCTGCTCTGGCTCTATATGAAATATAGCAATAAATCTCCAGGATCTTGAGCAAGCTCTTTCCCTATCTTACCTGGCAATAACAGGGATTGAACTGGGATCCTTCTGCATGCAAAATGGGTGTGCTACATGTGCCCCTCGCTTTGCATGTACTGCGCCATGGAGTGATGTTTGATACCCCACTTAAAGCACTTACTTGTGCATTTCTTGTCACTTATCAGGTTTCTGCCACTCACTAACTAGAGTTAGCTACTTGGATGCAAGACCTAGTTGCTGTTGCAGATGAAGTCTATTTCATTCTGCCTGCTCTAAATTAGGTACTGATTTTTTTAGATTCTCTGAAACATGGGTGTAAGATATTGTTGACAGCCCAGACAAGGATACTAGTGATCCTCTCCCAAGCAGCTTTATAGTCATGTGAAAATAATCCTGTCCAGATGGATTAACACATGTTAACACAGGGTTACATCTTCCCAATTCAAACCATACATTAGCAGCAAAGCAGTGAAATAAAAAGTATACAAGCTCTACCATGCTTATGCTCAATGCTTCTGAGAAAGGCAAAAGAGACAAGGCTTTCATGAAAGTGCTAAGAATGAAAAAGTTCAAGAAACTCTAGTTTGATGTGTTTGTCAATGTATAATGCTGTCTTTAAGGATCTATTATTGTAATATTAAATGAAATTCATTCATTCATTTAAGTAATATACACACTGCATATTTCAAAGAAAAATCGACATGTGGTTTACTCCACCCTAAAAATATAATAAATAAAAAACTACCAAAACAAAATCCAGTAACACAAAGCAGCACAGATGAGTTACATTAAAAAATTCCCTTTAGTATAAACTGAGTATATCTATCAGTTAAATGCCCCAGAGCAGCATAATTGTTAAGCCATGCAATATAATCATAACACTTCAAGTATAACAAACGGCAGTTTCTAAAAATTGACCGTATAGCCAAGGAAAGGCAAAGGATCTTACACATCAAAAGAGGGAGCAATGGAACTATGAACTGCACATTAAAAGCCCATCAAAATAAAGGTGTCCGCGGTATCTTAAAGATGTACAAAGAGGAAGTCTTAATCCTGATGCACCTGAATTGGGAATGCATTCCAGAGTTCCAGGACCATCACATAAAAGGCCATGCTCTCTTGCACTGGGAACAAGGCATCCCACAATGATTGCATCCCAGGACTGGTTCATTTGGGAGTGAGGGGTCCCTAAGGTAATCTGATAAATTATACATGGTGTGGAGAAAGTGCATATGGAGACGTTTTTCTCCTTTTCCTCACTTTCTCATTTGAAGCCATCCAATGAATCTAAATGTTGGGAGATTCACAATAGACGAAAGACAGTACCTCTTCATGCAGCACAGTTTAATTCGCTGCCACAAGATGCAATGATGGCCACCAGCTCGGATGGCTTTAGAAAAGATTAGAAAAATTCATTTTGGATAAGGCTTTAGGTGACTCTGTTGTACCTCTACTGCCAGAGACAGTATGCCTTTTACATAACAGTTTCTGGCAATTTTAAGTGAAGGGAGCACTGTTGTGCTCAGGTGCTTTTGGGGGGCTCTGGCATAGGCATATGGGGGAGCCCTGATCCAGCAGGGCTTTTCTTACATTCTTATCCTAAGCCATTTAAGTATTTAAATAGTAGAACCAGCACTTTGGATTAAACCAGGAAGCCAACAGAGCTGATATTAAACACAAGAACAGACAGAAGTCTGGCCACCACATTCTGGACCAGTTGACGCTTCTGGACTCTCTTCAAAGGCAGCTTCACATAAAGGACATTAATCCAGTCAGGAGGTAAGTGAAGCATGGATTATACTTTCTCAGACAATATGAGCCAAAACGTAAATACTGGCCCTGATCCAAGTCTAGTTATGCTTTGTTTGTGATACAGATCCGTTCTACGTCAGATAGATCTCTTGAAGTCAGTAGGAACTTGATGAGTATTGCAGTGTGCATTCATATCCAGATATGCAACTTCATCAGCAAATCTCTTTTGAGGAGGGCTAGTTTTTACTCAGCCATGCAAGAAAGCACATGCTCAAATGCATTATTTTCTGTGCGCATATTCCAGATCCGAGCCCACGTTCATTGAAGCCTGCTGAGCTCCCATGACAAAAGTGACATCAAATCGGACACTTGTATGTTCAATTGGTCCAAAATGTGGTGGCCAGGCTTTTGAATGGTGATTGCAGGCCATGTAACTTCTTTTTCACCTACACCTATGAAATGTGTGGCTGAAACTTTCCTAGAGAAAATTTGTATGCCAGTCAAGAGCCCAGTGGCAGAGCTTCATGCTCCGGCACCGGGGGCGGAGAGCAGGCGGGGGCGGGGCTGGCACGTGTCCTGGGGGCAAGGAGCATGTTCTGGGCCAGGGCGCACTGCCAGGGGGCAGCGGCGATGGCACCCTGGAGTTCACGCTGCCGGGGGCAGTGCGCTCCCCCAGCACTCCTCTTCCTCCGCCAGTGCAAGAGCCTATGCTGCAGGGCTATTATTAAGTACAATCTAAATTGAATTCATGTTGAGAATGGAGCACCAATTCAAACTTTCAGACACTCTTGGTAGCACTCCTTTAATGTGACTAAATCTGCCCACAATACTGGCAGGTTGCCCATTTGAAGTATTCCAAAAAAATTAATATCCCTCCATGTTGAGGAGGTAAAAGGGTTCTGGCTTAGCTTGTTCCTTACAGCATAGATTTATTACATGGAGGAAGATTTTTTGGATGTGAAAGAGCATTAAAAAATAAATGTATACCCAACTATTAATTTCTGTTCCTGGGACACCCTGCAAATGTATGCCCTTTTATCTCTCCACAAAAATCGACACCACAGCTAATTAAAAACAGCTCTGGGCCTTGGAAGGTACTGCTGCTGATAGCTACAGTTCCAGTGTCACCTGTCTACAATTTTGTCCTCCTCTCCTAGTTGTATCCACTGGCTGAATATGCTTTCCGGTGTTTGTATGCATACACAGGGCCACTCATTGGTGCCAGTCCTCATTCAGGGCATATCTGGTTCTCTCTTTGCACCCCCTGTTCACATTGCATCCACGATCTCATCATCACACAGTAGTGGTTGGTGGGGCAGGGCTACTCACCTGATCTCCCGTCACCGTGGTGGAACAGGAGGGTGAGGAGGAGGCAAGGTAATGAATGGCAAGGTCAGCATGGTGCAAACCACTAGCATATACACCAGATTGTTTCTACCAGTGTGTTTGCGCCATGCCAACCTTGCCACTACCTCACCTCCCCACCCTTGTTGCTACACCACAGCAACAGCAATAATGGAGGTCAGATAAGCAGTTCTGCCCTTCCAATCACTACTGTCCTCCCATGCCTCTGAGATGAGACTGTCATCTGAGAGGACTGTACCATTTGAGTGCCTACATATTAAAACTGCTCTTAAATTCCCATTTTGACAGATACAAAACTGTCCCATCTTCTGTTTGATATGCTTTTATTTCAGAGCCCAATATTACCCATTCGTAGTCACACCAGAATGGCAATCCCTCTTCAGAGAGAGCTGGAAGAATGCCCTGAATATTATCCTGATAACTATTAACACACGTGTTATTTGAGTTTACTTTAAATCTGAAAAAAAAGTTGCTTTAATAATTCCAAGCTAACGTGGGCTCTGTGCATACCACACATGCCTCGGCATTTTAAATTTGTTTGTACAGCTGCGAAATTCTCAAATTAACTATCTGTCAGGAGAAGTAAAATATGGCCTGGAGAGCAAGGAGATGAAATCCAAGCCACTGGGAGAAAATTACAAAATGGACTCCTGCAATATGAATCACTTTTTTACAGAATCACACTTGCTATAATAATAAACCTGCAGTTTTGGGGGCAGTAGGTCATTAGCCATAACATGGGTAGAACCAGCCATTTACTACTATACAAATCCCCAGCATTTATTAACATAACTGTCACTGAATCTCCCTGTCTCTTAAATCTGCTGGAATATAAATTTAGTCATAATGCAAATACCACATGGCGTCCCACAGGTAGGTTTCACAGGCAGGGGAAAAATGGAATCAGGCCCTTCAGAAATGATCGCTATATTCCTCCGTATCCACTCTACTGTTAAATCCTCATCCAGGTTGGAATGATTACATTTTCTTTATGCTGTTTTAATGGTTCTAAAAATCCATACACAGAGGTATTATTTGTTGCTTTTTGGTAGAGTTGAGAAGCACTGGGAAGGGACATTCCTGGGCTATGTTTTGCAATTATTTTCATGTTACTGAACCGGAGAGCCCTTTTAAGAGTTGAATGGCTAAACTGAAATGTCAACCACTTAGCTATCCCACATACTCAGCCCTGAACCTATCTTAGTTATTAGTAAGTCCCATGAAAGTTTTCAACTTTCCTCAAGCAAGTGGGATGCTGCTGAAATGGAGGGCCCCATCTCCATAAGGGATGGGTGAATCTGTCAATTTCAGTTTCTCTCAATTATTTATTTTTTCCAGTCTTAAATTCAGTTCTCCACATTTCTACATCAGTTTGCATTTTTTTAAAAAAAGAGTTCTCAGGAAAATTCATCAGGATTTTTGTGCACATTTTTCTTGATAGACGTATCTTTGCAAGCAATTCCCCCTAATATAATGCATTTTTTATGTGACTTTCACTAATATATTGATTTATATGCACACTTTGCCCTGCAATGTGCATTTCTGTGCACATTACCTGGCTACAGAACTGCACTGAAAAATTTAGAGATGTGTAAACATTGAAGGGTAGCTGCATTTTGGTTCCTAGGCTGTTTCGGGGAGGGTGAATTTCAGTGATCAAGGTGGACCATAAGGAATCAGGCCATTCTTCAAGGAGTTTGAGGTCTTGTTATTTCAGGCTTTGTGAATTAACACAATAACTTTACCCAGTAGCAGATCAGCAACCAGTGCAGCTCTTTCAGCAAGGGACAACATCTTGCCAGTAGCCTGCTCTTGTGATATTTAGGACGGTCTTAATTATCAAAGTTTTAGAAACAGTGAACAATCAAGGCTTTAAGGATCAGTCTACATGCTACCGGTTCAGCCACTGTAACCGCCTGCTTTGTGTCAGATCTGACTAGTTCATCTAGCTCAGTATTGTCTCCTGCGATTTACAACTAGCAATGCTTTTCCAAGGCCTTAGGCACATCTTTCACATTACCTGCTACCTGACCCTTTAAAAAATAACATGGGGGAAGACTGGGATTAAATGTGGGACCTTCTGCTTGTAAGATTCAGAGCTGTGGAGATACAATACACTCCATATGGAAGGTGCTTTAATCCACCCCATCTGGGTTCATTAGCTTGCCATGTAGTTGAGGCCTTTTCCCCCCACACTACTGCAAGTTACCAAAAAAAAAGAAAAGAAAAGAAAGGCGGCTTCCATCAAAATATTAAAAATACAATAAAATATCAGACATTAAAAAACTTCCCTAAACAGGGTTGCCTTCAGATGTCTTCTAAAAGTCAGATAGTTGTTTATTTCCTTGACATATGATGGGAGGGCATTCCACAGGGCAGGCGCCACCACCAAGAAGGCCCTCTGCCTGTAGCAAATGTAGCAAATCAGCCCAGCTGCATGCCTCGTACCAGCACCCAGACAGTTGGTGATAGTATTAGAATTAGTATTATAATGTAATTAGCAACATGATAGATAATAAAATAATAGATTAATAATATAATAATAATTAATAATAATAATAATAATAATAATAATAATAATAATAATAATAATAATAAAAATAGCCACATTCAACAAATTTAAAAATTCATGTGGCAGCTCTAATGTATAAATTGGCCAAACAAAAGGGCAGAATAGCAGCATAGGACAGTGGTTTCCAAACAGTTCCAAACACACCAGATGTTTCAGAAGGTTTACATCAGCATTCTGTGACAGAAGGCGTTAGGGATTGGTGCTTCCCAGTACAGAGAACTCTGAGTTAAGAAAAAAGGCATTGTGGTGTCTGGCCTAAAAACTTTGGACACCAATGACATGAAAAAACACAACTCTTGCATGAACGTACTTAACAAGGGGGCTTGTATTTGCAAAATATTCCTTAATGTCTATCTAGAGAAGCAGCTCCAGGCATGTCTGCAGACAAAACCAAACGTGTGCCACATGACTCATGGAAATTTCATGCCCCTAATATGAACTCCCAGTTCCCCAGTTGTCCCAGATTGTTCACAATGGGACCCTTATAGTCTTGCTATCGGGAACTTTGCATACTGATGCTTCGATGGAGACTATTCCCAGTGCTTTCTACTATGGAGGCAGCCGTGCTCAAATTGAGTTTGACAGGACCAGTACACTTTCTTGCATTCCATCAGTTTGAGAAGGAGATAATGATGCACCCCTACGCTGTCGTGGCCTCTGAAAGCATGTCAGCAAGAAAGGAAATATGCAAAGGAAGCCTATTTTTCTCTCTCCTTTGCAATCAAAGGTGGAGCCATACAGGACCACACTTAATGCCAGATGGTGCTTATCTGACTGACATCACCAGTACCTTATAGCATTAGTCACTCCAAGTGAGTCACTGCGAAGATGAAATATGAGTGTCACCAAAGCCCTCCACAACTTTGAAGATAACACTGTCTTCAAGAGGGCAAAAGACCAGGTCTTCTGACCCTCTAGGGAACATCGTCAACATGATTTCAACTCTTGCAAAATGAATGTTCAGTTTCCCCGGAATTGCCACTTTACCCTCCAGAAGTACCTTTGAATTGTTCTATGACAAGCAGAAACTCACCAAATGCAATCATTAGAAAAGCTCAACCTTTTGTTTCTTTTCAAAAGCACATGAACACTTATTGACAAATAAGGAAGAGAAAATCCTATGTTTTGCTAATTTAATTTTTGCTTTTGCAAGGAAATATAATGCCTTAAAAGTTTTATACTTCTGAAGGCAATGCTCATTTTTTGCTAGTTTGTCTCCTAAGAGATTGCTATGTCTTTAAATCCAATTAACCTTAGCTTTGAAAATATTAATAATTGTGTTTCTTTCTTCTGAAAACAGCAATTTGGTTAAGGTAAACAGCAGCTTGAGCATCTAACGCCTATTTATATTTTGGCTCTGAACACCTATATTAAAAACGCTGCCACTTGAAAGCTCAACCACAGCATTTAGAAACAATAAAGATCTATTCAAATATCATGTCAACACTACAGCTGACTTGCCATGAAAATGAATTCCATTTGACTTCAGTCACACGCCACTGAGGTACACGCCAGCTTCCCACATGGTTGGCCTGATTATATGGTAAACACTCATGTCAGCAATCCTTGTCTCCAAAGAATAGGTATTGCAGAACATAAGAAGTTGACCAGAAGGAGGTGTACAAGGTGGCATCTCCACTCCAGATTTGTGTAGGGTTTACTGCTTAGCCTTTTCTTCTCCTGCAGAGGAGGTTTAGGATCGCAGTTTTCCTTCTCCTAGATGGGCTACACAGAGTTAGACCCTTGGTCCATCTATCTTAGTGTGTCTACACTGACTGGAGATAGTCCTCCAGGATTTGAGACTAAGCTTTGCCCTGGTCCCACTGAGCCAATGCTTTAATTATCACTGCATTGATTTCCAATGGAACTGTTTGGGGGTACCAGGTTCCCTGATTCACCATAGCAGATACCTCTAGTCACATATACTGTGTGGTTCCTTTTTTCTGATGCCAGGTACATGAAATGGCAGATTGAAGGGCTCTTGAGTTCACTGACACTGCAGATTCCCAAATTTGTGCAATTTCATTTTCCCAAGCTCTGCTTCCCACACCTGTTTATGTGCTGAATCACATAACCTCCAGCATGGGAGCCTGCCGCCTTGATTCATCCCAGTAAATCTCACTGTGCGTTTCTTTCCCCATATAATTAAAAGACATCTCCTCCTTGGCCTACTCATCAATGAGGAGCAGATACCCATCAATGAGATCCAAAATGCATGCCTAATAGCTTATTCTTTTGCATCCAAAGCTGTGTGACTTGGCCATACACAGAGAACTTCCATTACTGTTTTTAAGGAATGCTTTCAGGAGGTTCAGTGGTAGTGCTTTAATTGATTGGAGGGGGGGATATAGAAAAGCCGGTTACTGACAGGGTATTTCTCAGGGAGAATTTTTTCAGCCCTGACACAGTATGCAGAAATCACCCATACTCCTTCAAGCTTATGAAAATACTGACTTGTAATATTCTCTCCCTGCTCTGGCCTTCTCATACACTGACAGCCGCCCCCTCACTCAGCTGCAGCCTGGCTGCTGTCTCCAGCACAGTTCCTCTGGCAGCTGTTTCACTTTTTGTATCAGCCCACACCTACCTACAAATATATATATATATATATCCAGAGTGCTTTATCTATTTTAATAGCAGCTGAAGTGTCTAAGAGGCCCAGCTGCCTGCCGCAAAAAGCCATCTTTAAGGTAGCAGCTGGATGAAAGCCATACTATGCTTCTCAATCCCTGCACAGCCTCATGGCTCCATGACAGCACGTATATTATGAATGCGGCAGAGGCTAATGGTTCAAGGGGGTAATATGGAATCCATACTATGCCGAATTTCATGCACTCTTATTCTCGGATAACGTTCTTGGCACCGAGGCCCACATTTTCCAGTTGTGGAGTCTGCTGCCTGAGACTTTCTACACAGGGAATTACAGTGTGAAACCGGGGGGTGGGGAGGGGATGCCTCCGTAACAATTGGCAACGACACAAAGGCCATTACGCTGCCATTTCTTTGCGCTCTTACGCTACAGAATGTGAAATAACACACACATACTGCATAGCTTTGGAGTGAGGTTTTCTAATCTCATTCACATGACTCCCACAGACCACGGTGAAAGAAAAGGACTCTGTGAAATCCAAATGACTCCAGTGAAAAGGGAAATGTGAACTCAGCATTGTCATATTCCAGCATGGGATGCAAAGTCCCAGGAGGGAAAGATGAAGTCATTACCTGAAGGAGCGTCTCCACCTCCATCGTTCTTCCCGGACACTGAGGTCCAGCGCCGAGGGCCTTCTGGCGGTTCCCTCATTGCGAGAGGCCAAGTTACAGGGAACCAGGCAGAGGGCCTTCTCAGTAGTGGCACCCGCCCTGTGGAACGCCCTCCCATCAGATGTCAAAGTGATAAATAACTACCTGACATTCAGAAGACATCTGAAGGCAGCCCTGTTTAGAGGTTATTGTAATTTAGTGTTTTGTTGGAAGCCGCCCAGAGTGGCTGGGGAAACCCAACCAGATGGGTGGGGTAAATTATTATTATTGTTATTGTTATTATTAAACTATGATGGACTTTGTTGTGTAACTCATCAATTCACTTCATTCTTTTTTCCTGTGATCAAAGGCCTTAGCAGGACTATAGCTCAAAAAAATAGTGACAGTCAGAAAGTGTCATTAGGCATAGCTTGACATGCAGTGAATGAGATGCTAAAGGAGGACCATAGCTCCATATGTTTTCATGTAGAAGCTTCTGTATACAGCTCCTTGCATTTCCATGTAAAAGGATCCCAGCAATAGGTCTAGAAATTCTTAGAGAGTCTGAATCCCCAGAGATTTGCCACCTGTCAATTATTGGGTCTATGACCCTTGGTCTGATGGAAAGCACTCCCTGCCCACAAGGCCACTTGAGCCTCAAGTGACAGCAATGGACCCAGAAGTATCCCCCAAATTGCATACCCACTCCTTTAGAGGAATTGTAATCCCATAAATAGCAGACAACCTCCCATCCGTCTGGTCTAGCGAGCCACCCACTAACTACACTGGGGGGGGGGGGGTGACAAAAAAAAGTATGCATCCCCTACCAGGTAACCAAAGACCCGAAAGAAGGAAAGAGGAAGGGGTAGCAGGCCTTGATTTCGGGGGGGGGGGGTTACCACATTGGGTACTCTAGTGCTAAGGTGAACCACACCTGGGGATATTAGTAGCTCAATGAAAAAGTTAGATTTTCTTCAGTCTTAAAAAAAGATGGGAGGGGTAACACAGGATGGCTCTGTTTTAATTCTAAGTTATGGAGATGCCCCATTAAAAAGGGAGTGAATGAAGTGTAGCACTAAATGTCTAGTGTGGGAATGACATTGTTTTTCAGCCCCTAAATTGTGGCTTGAAACTGAGTTGTGCCTTGACTAAAGTTGTTTGTATCAATGCTGCCACGCATTGATACAAACGCATTAGTGGGTGATGAGAGGGAAGAAGAAAGACGACGAGTAAAGATAAAACATTAAAGGTGGGTCATTGTAGCTAGAAATATTGAAGGCTATTAAACTTTTTCAAAGAAATGATTGTTCATGCTGTCTCATGATTTAACCAACATTTACCTTTCCAATCTTGTTGACCTCAATGCAGTTTTCTTTAAATTTCTCTTGTAAAGTCTCCGCTAGCCGACAGAGCAAAGCCCCATTATCCAATTTCTCCATGAAGGTCTCGGCTGTTATTTCCTTTCCTGAAATGGAATAAAAATAACAGCATTCAGCATCAGCTTTGACAATTACCAATGTTCTGAGCAGGTATGGTTATATTGCAATTTTAGTTTGTGCCAAATTATAGTTGCGTCTTTAAAAGGAATCTGATGTCATATTATCGAAGTACATGGTCACCAGTTGTTGAAAATAAATAGTGGAGTTGTTTTTAGAATAAACCTCTGATTATGGACCCAAAAGGTAAGTGGAGCAGGCACATTATTGTATTAATATTTTTTGAAATATGGTTTCTCTCTATGTGAGCGAGCCGTGATTATAGGATTGTGAAATAGTTGGGGTTGTGTAAGGTGAAGACTACCCTGCTTCCCTCTACTTCTCAATGTCTGCAGATAAAATGAAAAAAGTCAATGTGGTGGTGAGTTTTTAAAGAAATCAATTTTAATGAGTGGATAAACAAGGAATTGGTTCTTAAGAAATAACAATGAAAAACTGCAATAATAAAAGAGGAAAGGCAGGAAAATAACCAGGATGCAGTTAGGAAACCTTTGGCTGGAACACTGTCTGCACTGAGCACTGCAAAACCATTAACTGAATTACAACTAGTTTTCATGTCTGGAAGCAGAGTGCCAACCGGGGACAATATGAGACCATCAGTAGAATGAATTTCATAGTGCCCAAGCTCCTGGCACTATTTTTCAGCAGCAAATTGTGTGGAAAGCAGCTGTTACTAACAGCCATAGCATTTGCCTCGTCCGTCTGTTTCATCATGATCCTTTAGACCTGCTCAAGAAGACTTTCTAAAAGATTTTACTGCAGAAGAAAAACTTAAAGGTAAAGGTAAACGTACCCCTGCCCGTACGGGCCAGTCTTGACAGACTCTAGGGTTGTGCGCTCATCTCACTCTAGAGGCCGGGAGCCAGCGCTGTCCGGAGACACTTCCGGGTCACGTGGCCAGTGTGACAAGCTGCATCTGGCGAGCCAGCGCAGCACACGGAACGCCGTTTACCTTCCCGCTAGTAAGCGGTCCCTATTTATCTACTTGCACCCGAAGGTGCTTTCGAACTGCTAGGTTGGCAGGCGCTGGGACCGAGCGACGGGAGCGCACCCCGCCGCGGGGATTTGAACCGCCGACCTTTCGATCGGCAAGCCCTAGGCACTGAGGCTTTAACCCACAGCACTACCCGCGTCCTCTGAAAAACTTACTCGCTTGAAAATGGTGGAGAGAGAGAGAGAGAGAGAGAGAGAGAGAGAGAGAGAGAGAGAGACTTTCCCCACCGCTCCATTGATGAATTATTATGTATTCTGGGGAAGGCTGCCAGAATGACTAAACCAACTAATGTCATATGTGCCTGAGAAGACAGACTAATGTATTTTGTTTGCTTTCATTACCTGTCAAGAACAAAAAGCACAGAACTGAGGTGAGTCTTGGGATAAGGTTTTCTTTGTTTCAGTTTTCAATGCTTTATCCATTTCCATTTTGTAACAGATATGGGCAGCAGTTATGTGCAATAGCTTTCCTACAGAACCTATATGCAGGATTCCTTCAGGTGTTCCAAAGAACATGTAAGTGCTCTTTGCAAATGGGGTAGGGAGCATGGATGTGCCACTCCTAACCTTTGAGGACTGAGCACAGTTGAATACAGTTCCACACTTACCCTGTTAGGGAATCCTAACCATTCAGAGCTCCTGATCAAATAAGGGGTTCTGAATGTGTTTAGAATCTCCCTGTAGACCAGTCTGGGGAAGAAAGGGTGGGATCACTCAGGGCAGAGCTTGCATGCAGCCTATGCATCCTCCCCAGTTTGAATCCTCACACATCTATCAAAAGGGCCTTTGTTCCATTTAAATATGATCCTGCAATTTAGAAATACCATCTGATTAAAGATCAGAACCACCCAGCCCTATTTGCACCAAGAGAGTTCAGTTCATTTCCTCTATTGCCTTGTCTATACAGTATGTATATAGTATGTCCCTTGCTCCCTATACAGTATGTCCCTTGCTCCCAAGTCCCCATTGACAGCACCATCAGAGTAGACTATGCAGCAGGGGTCCAGAGAGCAGCAAGTCGGATGGGGCGGGCCTCAACTTGCCAGAAATAGCCAGATATGTTTCCTACATACAGTTGGTACAGATCTAGGGATGGGAAAACACATCTATCCATTTCAGCTTCTCATTTTTCTCGTGGAACGCTCTGTCACAAGAGACTAGGGCCCTGCGGGACTTGATATCTTTCCGCAGGGCCTGCAAAACAGAGCTGTTCCACCAGGCCTTTGGCCAGGGCACAGCCTTTGGCAATCCTCACAGAACTCTAGCCCAATGGTTGCCATTAATCTGATTTGAATTGATTTTATAATGAAATGATTTTAGAATGTTGTATCATTTTACTGTTGTTAGCCGCTCTGAGCCCGGCTTCGGCTGGGGAGGGTGAGATATAAATAAAATTTTATTATTGTTATTATTATCTTCACTTCTGTTCTCCACATCAGTTTGTGATTTTAAAAAACAAAAAAACAAAATCGCCTCATGAAAATTCACCAGCATTTTAGTGCAAATTTCCCATAATATACACATTTTTATATCCAATTTTGCCTTAGATACACATTTTTGCAAAGCAATTCTCCCTAATATTTTGTATGGTGGTTTTGTGTGTGTGTATGTGTTTTCATATGCACATTTCACCCTAGTATATGCATTTTTGTACACACTAGTTGACTAGAGAATGGCACTGAAAAATTCAGAGAAGTGCCAATTTCAAAGATCAGCTGTGTTTTGGTTCACATATTGCAGTGGAAAGTGCAAATTAGGTAGGTTCACCTTTAAATGTGAACTGAATTGAATCCCGCCCCCCACCCAGTACCTCCACAGAGGAGCCAGAAAGTGTTCATTGTGTTGTATAGCTGCTGTTCTTCATTCTGTTCTCTTTCAGCAGAAGGAGAATGTGTTCCCTCATAAGCAAGCCTGGCCCTACTATTAGGGGCCAGCAACCATCTCAGGCAGCTGATTTTGGGTGCCCTGAAAGAACAGCTTTTTCCCCCCATTTATTTTTATTGTACTATTTTTATCCCTAGGGAGAAAAACTTGTGTTTTTTTAATTTGTCTAAGGTGCCAAACTTTGGACAGGCTTGGGTATAATACACATGGGGGAGAATCAGTTTGCCGTTCTACATCAAACAGTAAAAAGTTTGGGCCAGCCCTGATTCTGTGCATAGCTGTCAACTTTTCCCTTTTATTGCGAGGAATCCTATTCGAAATAAGGGGATTTCCCTTTAAAAGGGGGAAACATTGCCAGCTATGATTCTGTGTCCCAAGTTATGATTACAATGATTTGTTAGGAGGTGCTTTGCATCTCACCAAAACCTCAGCAAAAATGACTTTTGGAAGTTTTTAAAAGCACTCTGTTTTAGCTGGGGTTTGAGTGGCTTGGGTTCAACTTTCAACAAATAAAAGAGGATTCAGTTTATGTTTTCATTGGTTAAATTTGTCAATTGATATGTTATCTTGTGCATTTTGTGGTTTTCATGTTGTAGCCAGCCCAAAAACTAAATCCAAAAATAAAACGAGTGCAATAACAATGCAGAAATCACAGATTTTCTTAACTTGGCACCCCAAATTGAAAGTTTAAGCAACAAATCTAAAATAGATTTAACAGGCTTGGCATTTAAATTATTGCAAATTATTCATTTTTCACTAGCTGAATAAAAGTAAAGAAGACAACTGAAGAGAAGCACGCTTGTTTGCACAGCAAATAGCAAGTTAGAATTACATGTAAAGCAGATAATTCGTAATTCTAAAGTAGCCTCTGTCTTTGGAGAGATCCTCTATAAGTGATGCTTCCATTTCCTCAAGTTTAATATTTAAATCATTTTTTGTATCTTCTTCCCAGAAAACTTTATTTTCTCAAAGGAACTGAGACCATAACAGTCTCTGCTGTTACCAAAACAAAATAGGATATACAGTACGGCATTAGCTTTCAACCAACAAGATGTCACAAATTGCCATGGGCCTGCTTCTGAGATAATAGGGCTCAGCTCCCGATCGGAAACAATAGGAAAATGATATGCTCAGATTCAGATGGCAATTCTGAAGTGGGATTTCATATACTGTATGCTGCACAGCATGTTACAACATCAGCATACACATGGCTAGTATTTGAATAATCAATACACCATGAAGCCTACAGATTTCCAGAATGGGGAGTGTGTGATATCACCTGTGTGATAATAGGCATAGGACCCACTTGAGCAGTACATAGTAGAAATAATGCAGGGAGGAAGGAAATCTGTATTTTCAAGGTCACCTCTGTGCCAGCTGCTCAGACTGCCAGGTTAGTGTGCAAACACCAGCCAACAGCACAGAAAGCTATTTCCCCGACATTCTTCACTTTGCAAAAAGTATCTGTTTCATCAGAGCAGTTTCATATTTCTTTCCTCGGAATTTAACATTTTAATAGAATCTGGATCTGCTCACTGCTTTGAATAGAGATTGATACATTTGTGTATAGCGTAATTGTCACAAATGACATTCCATTTAGCATAGATTTGGGCTGGGGTTTTTTTACACTTTCCAGCCCGAATAAAATGGTCATTCTTCTAAATTACTATATTGTCTCAGGATTTATGGGTCTGTCCTACCTTTTGGGTTGATTTGATAAATATAGATTATAGAGCATTTTTTTTTATTTTAAAAGTTAATCTGACGCTGGGAGAGATGCTTCTACCAACACCATCTAAACCCACATAGATTATTTTATAGTCTGGCACACATTTATGGTTTGATTATTACATTTTGTAAACCAAGATGAAGTACTTATTGCAAAGTGAATGGGTTTTTGCATTCAACATCTGTAACTAATGAAAAATATGTTATGTAGTACAACTGTGATTCCAGAAGGCATCATGTGTTGTTGCTGTTTTTTGCAGAGTCATTTAATACAGCTTCAAACAGCATACCCTCCAACATTCCTCAGATGAAAATAGAGAGATTCCATTCTACATCATTATTGCCGCTTGAGCATTACCTCCTGGTCAGGTACAAAAGTTATTAGAGGAAACAAACAAAACGGCAGCATTTTAAACACAGAAATATTTGAGCTTATGTATTGCATTTAGGGAAGCCTGAGGGGAAAAGAAAATCAATAATAATAATAATAATAATAATAATAATAATAATAATAATAATTTATACCCCACCCATCTGGCTGGGTTTCCCCAGCCACTCTCAATAAATACAACTAATTAGCAGTGATACTGATATAGAATGGAATGTCCCTACTTTCTCCCTCCCCTCCCTATGCTGGAAGGCCTTATGCAGCTGAGGGTGGTGGAGCTAGAAGAGGAAGCATAGGGATGGAGGAATCTGTCTGTTTGAGTTTCCTTCATTTTTTACTTTTTTCAGTTTTAAATTTAGTTCCATTTATTATCACATCACTTTGCATTTTAAAAAAATGCATGAAAATCATACACAATCTCATGCACACTTCTAACATATACAGTTTGGGGGGGTTGTGTTTTGAGCAAGTTCTCTCTCTCTCTCTCTCTCTCTCTTACACACATACAAAAGTATATGCATAGTTCTCTGGAGCACAGCATCACAAAATCCAGAAAACTGGATTTCAAAGAATAGCTTCATTTTGAATCATGTATTGGTTTGGAAGTGCAAATTAGATTCTCATTACAGTGCAAACTGAACTACATAGCTAGCTATTGCTATAAGGAATTCAATGGGCCTGTAGACTAGCTATGCATACCAGAATCACAAATACATTTTGCTTCCAAAAGGCAGTTTATCCATGTTAATAATGCCTTACTATACTATTTCATAATTAAAACAGAGTTGCCTGCACTGGAATCCCAAAGATATCCTTTCTGAGTGCCAACCCTCCTGTGAAGCTTTATAAAGAATTAAAATTTGGTGTGGCATGTCAGAGCCTCAAGTTGCTATGCATGCTCCCTTGCTGATTTCATGTTTGACTTTGTCCATGTGAAATCTGCCTGCTCAGGAATGCAAACAAAGCCCTCTCTGTAGGATTTTCTCATTTAATATTAAAGCTGTATGTTTTATGTTCAAACCACGAAATCCTTGTTCTGGCACCATCCCCAAAACTAGAGATCTCTGTATCCAAGCAAAAGGGGAGCAAATGCAGCTTTGGGAATTCCAGCTTAAAGCAAAGCTTGGGAACCTGTGATACCACCACCCTGATGTTCCTGGACTCCAGCTCCCACCATCCTTCTCCATTGACTATGCTTACTGGAGTTAATGGGAGTTGGAGTCCCAACAACATCTGGAGAGCAGCAGAAGTCCCCCAGCTCTGGTTTAAAGGGCTGGAAATGATCCTTGGAACTCAAGACAGAAAGCACTTCCCCCTCCACTCTGTCCTGATCCATGTCAAAATGAGCACACAGGGCAGACATTTTAGGAGTTATAAACTCTTCCTGGAGCTTTGAAGTGTTAGATGTGTCCATTACTCATTCTAACAAAATGCTCGCACACCTTTTTAATCCCCGACTGTCAGTCCTGTTCTTTCTCTAAATTATAATATGGGAGAAAAGAGCTGTCTGCCTGGGAGAGGATATTTGGTTACTAATCTCACCTGAAAATCCAGACCTTCCTGAGCAGAGAAATGGATGTGGAAAGGGCATCTTAATGAGAGAAAGGAGGAAAACCAATGTGCTAGGATAATTGTGTGTTTCAACACAGATGCTTTTATATGCAATCTCTATCCCAGGATGCTATAGCTTCTGGTGAATGGAGAAACCATCATCAATACGTAATATTTGTATGGCATTTTCAGGTGTTCACAGTGCGTTATGCATTCAGTATCATTGTCTCCCATATTGCAGGTGAGGGGACTGTGGTTAAGAGAAAGTGTCTAAGGCTACTTAATGAGTTCATAGTAGAGGGAAGACACAAAGCTGGGCCTTCCTGATTCTCTTGCCACTATGCTGCACCAGACCTCAGTAGCAGATGAAACTATACAATCTGCACCTTTGGGGAAGGAGAAGGAAATGCCTGCTTTTAAGCACATTATTTCTGTCTTAGGTAGCCACTTTCTGATGAATATAAATTAGAGGAAAGATGTGCAGAAGCAAATGGTTGTAGATGGAGCAGCTTGACCAGGAAAAAAGAGCAAAGCAGGAAAAAAAGAACAAAACTGCTGGAACAGGAGAAAAAGATGAGGAGGCGGATCACAGGAAAGTACTTGCTAGCATCATGCAATTAAAATGAGACAGTAAATACACTGAGAAGGCTTGATGCCTTAACAGTCTTTCAAGCTATGTACTACTTACACACTTAAACACAGAGAGACAAGAACATGAAAGTACATATATATATGTCTGAACAAGGACACAGAAAGATCTAAATTGCATGCTGTGTGCTAAACATTAATAAATTCTGTATTTCAGACATGAACTGTCTTCACTTGCTGTGATGAACATAAATTGGATCTAGATTAAATTAGTTTCACTTAGGTCATTGAAATTAATGGGGGGAAATGATCATAAGTTAAGTCACATTAATTTCATCTGGAATTAATTTAAGCTACAAACCTTATCTCACTTACCTTGGAATAAGCCCCACTGCATTAAATAGGACTTACTTCTGAATAGACATGGTTAGGACTATGCTGTTAGGTTGGTTCCAGCACAGAAACATTTAAAATGTCTAATTTCCTCTGATCTGAAGTCATGCAAATGTCTGAAATATCACTCCCTGGAACCCTGAACAAGAGTGAGGATATGCTGTAACTGTTGGAAGTGGGGTGCTGCTGTTCAGCCCTAGAGTTCTTTAATATTAAGAGTAAGCAGCATATGGTGTGTGAACGTTTGTTAGAGAGCAGACTTTACCTGTTTTAATCACACACAGAGAGATGCTTGCAGTGAAAGAAAATAACAAAGTTGTTTATTATTGGAAATACATAACTTTGGGCTCGTCCACACTTCTGCTTGTTCTGCCGCTTTCCCTGGGGAAAACTGGCTCTTTACTGCTGAATCAGAGCAAACATCAAATGGGCTTTCCACAAAGTGACGTTTACTGCAATTCAGCGGTAAAGAGTGTGTTTTCCTGGAGGAAAGCAGCGAGCTACAGCTGCTTCCCAAACTTCCAGCAGTGACATTGTGCTGCTGGTCCCCACTTGTGAAGGCTATTACATAAGGTCCTGGTGTATGTTCTGTCTCATAATGTTGCTATCTATGCGAACTCAGGACAAAAGGGAGAAATGTGGTAAGAGGAAGGCACGCTTGGCAAACCCTCACCATGATCAACTCCTGCCCGGAAACCTATGTCCCCGCTGTGGAAGGACGTGTGGATCCAGAATTGGCCTTCACAGTAACTTACGTACTTACTGTTAAGACCGTGTTCATGGAAGACAATCTTACTTGGCTACGAGTGATCGCCGAAGATCTATGCATGTGGAAAGAGAGTGGAAGGTATGGGGAGGAAACCACTAGCATGCTTAATTAGATGCTGAAAAAGCCTGCCAAGGATTTATGAGGCAGACACTGCAATACACCGGACATTTAATGTGGGTGAACAAACTGAATCTTAATCCAGACAAGCAGAGGTACCCTTGGTCGGTCAGAAGGCAGAGCAGGGCCTGGGGATTCAGCCTGTGGTGAATGGAGTAACAGTCGCCCTGAAGACACAGGTTTGTAGTTTGGGTATGCTTCCAGAATCAACCCTGAGCATGGTTGCCCAGGTCTCTGCAGTGGTCAGGAGAGCATTTAAGCAGTTAAAGCTAGTGTACCAGCTCTGCCCATTCCATGAGATGTCTGATTTGGCCATAGTGATGCACACCTTAGTTACTTCCCTGTTTACTGTAATGCACTCTAAGTTGGAGCTGCCTTTGAAAAGTGCTCAGAAACTTCAACTGGCTTGAAGAGATTGCTGACCAGTGCTGGTTACAGGGAGCATACGACTCCCTTGTTAGAAAAATTTCACTGGCTACTGGACTGTTTCTGGGCACAATTTCAAAGTGCTAGTTGTGACATATAGTATGGCTTAGGTCCAAGCTATCTGAAAGACCTTATTCCCTCATATGAACCTGCCTAGCTTTTGTGATCTTCAGGGGAAGCCCTTCTCATGCTCCTGCCACCCTTGCAGGCACAAGGGGTGCAAGAAAGGGCCTTCTCAGTGGCTGCTCCCAGACTCTGGAACTCCCTCCCTGGAAAAGCTAGACTGGCTCCCTCCTTGTTGTCCTTCTGCTAGCAGGTGATGACTTTCTTGTTCCAACAGACTTTGGGGAACTGATTGCTTTTAATGAAAAGGCTGGTGCCTGACAGGAATGAGCCAGCTCCAAGCGAAGGTTTGCAGCCAACGGCAGAAAGCAGCCAGGAACAGAGAGGCTTAGGTGTCAGGCAGGCAGGGGAGAGCCAGCAGCTGCAGACTTCAGCTCTTCCTGACCTTGATGGGCAAGCTGATAAGGCAGCAGCTGAGAGCAGGCTAGAACACAGCCAAAGCTCACAGGAGACACAAAATGGCACAAACCAACTCAGAGACAGCCTCTCTGAAGGTTGGAGCTGATCCACTAAGTCCTAAGAGTCAGTGAATGGGAGGGCTGCTAGACAGGAAGCAAAACAAGAGACATAAGGGCTGTACTGTATGTTCAAAATCTTCTGTTGATGCCAGGAGTCTTCAGAAGGGTTCACCTTGAGTAATGGTACCAGAGACTTTCTTAGAGCCGTCCGGAGCTATCTGTTTGTTTTTGCAATAAATCCTCCTTTTGAATTACCTACGCTTACCGTGTTATCAAGCTGGGAACCTGGACTCCTGACAGTGCCATGTTGTTTCTATTGTAATTATATGTATGGTTGAATAGGTCGTCGTCGCCCCCCTCAAATGTTTTTAGCTGTGATTATCATTATCTGTAAGCTGCCTTGAGTCCCTGTCTGGGGGCAAAGGTGGGTTATAAATATATATATTATAATAATGATGGCAGTAGATAAGCAAGCTTTACATTCCACCCTTCCATGCACAGCAGTACCTAACAAAAAATATGTCATGGCTTCTGAAGGACAGTTAAGCCTGTGCTTGCTTCGCTGTGGCTTTCTGGGTTGTGAAGTTGCTTAAAATGTCTCACTAAGCATCCCTATTGAACAGGGGGAGGGAATGATAAACTCCAGGATGCTAACAGTCACCCTAGAGCAGATTTTTCCACCTGCGCTTCAGGAACTCAAAGCAGAATTACTGTTGCTCCTTAGAAAGCTCTGGCAATAATCACAGCATAGAAAAATAACCTTACCCAGCAGGTTTGTCAGCCACAGGGCCAAATCCTCCTTCATCGGCAACAAGTTAGCCTCATGTCTGCTAGCCAGCCACTGGCTATACTGGTGCATATCGGAGAGGCCAGGGCCTCGGGCCTTTGGGCTGAGGGAGGTGCACATCTTTTAACCACTGGTGCTACCTATTTTGTAGAAGTAAAAAAGAAAGAAAGTATTAGTATAGCATGCTGTGTGAAGACTTGTAATTTTTAGTATTATATATAGCTGCCAATGAGTCAGATTCAATATGAGTGTAATGCCAGACAAACAGAGGTTTGCTCCATGAAACGATGTACATGATAACAACCAGTTTGCTTTTAATAATAATAATAATAATAATAATAATAATAATAATAATAATAAAGTGTTTTGCTAGTGATAGTCTAGGAACATGGGCTAGGTGGATACATTTGTACTTACCTTGGTATGCATGTTGTCAAATATCTCTGCAAGCAGGGATTTAAAAGATTCAAATAATTAAAAAAAGAGATGATTAGGCAAAGGGGCAAATTGAATGGCAAAACAGATATGATAATAAATAGAGATTTCCCATAACATGCTTAATTGGGGGGGGGGGGTATTGCCATATATAAAAATGACCTCAGAACAGTGCCAAAGGAGCTGCTCAGTGACTTATGCCTGTTGAGTACCGTATAGTAATGCCTCTTTTGGCAATAAGCAGCATAGTAATTCATTCATTCATTTAAAAAATAGTCTAGATTTGCAAATGTGATTTCTGATTCTCTTTGGGTCTTTCCTCAAAACCTGTTTTGTCAGGAAAGCCTTTGCAGAGTCCTTGTGACACAACCTAGCCTGCACCACCCCTGGGCACTCCTACCTAAGTCTCTAAGACAATCTACAGATAGGAAATGGAGCAGAGGGGAGGGGTGAAGAGCAGTTGAACTTATTAGAATAACCGGGTGGACTTGGGAAGGAGCAATAGCTAGAGCAAAATAGGCCTATTTCTCTCATTTCAAAAGCCAGAATGTCACTTTATCAACATGAGGCCTACCAAGCTGAGAAAGGGTGAAATGACAAAGATCATAACTTCTGCAGAAAACACAGATCATTAACACAGATATCTGGGGACAGTTGCACTAGAAGTGCTAATCAGGTTAAGATCAAAATATATGATGTTGAAGTTTCTTAAGTAGCCAAAGGAAAACAGGGGGGAAAAACAGTAGCCTGAGAGCCTCCCAATTGCACAAGTAATGGTGAGGAGGAGAGATACTTTTTCTACTATCTCACAACTTTTGCAACTTTCCAAGGCTTTATCTACTATGTTTCTTTCTTAAATGTAACCTCCACCAGGGAGCCAGTGCACATTTCTATTGCTTATCCCACAAATAATCTTTCAAAACTAAGTATCATGGCTGATGGCTGTTATCCCAGTCAAAGATGGGCGAATGCAGCCTCACCTTAGAGCACAAGGTGGAGGTGTGTGTTGTTGTTTTTTTTAAGGCTCAAGAAAAGGCCATGTGCCATTATGAATTAAAGGGGAGTTTTCAGATTCTAAAGAATCAGTCAAGCTAGGAATCTGGATAGTGTCCCAGTCAATGGGCAAGGTCCAAAAAGCAGCACGGTTTTTCAGCATGCAACAGGATTAGAAGCTAATAATCCAGCATGTTACACAACTCAGAGCAGATGGATTTACAAAGGGAGCCAGTAGTCTCTCTCAAAGGACCACACTTTCAGGTTTCTCTGTAAGCATCAGAATGGTTAGTGCAATTGCCAAACAACTGCAGGGTACATGCAGCACCACTCAGTCTCCCTGCTGTGAGACGATAATGGTATTTATAAAATATCAACATTTCACTTATCATGTAAACTCACACATATAAAGCTACCTATAGCAGAGAAAGGTCAAGCTTGTTTTCTCCTGCTCTGGAGGGTAGGACCTGAACCAATGGCGTCAAGTTACAAAAAAAGAGATTCCGAATGAACATCAGGAAGAACTTTCTGTCAGTAAGAGCTGTTTAACAGTGGAATGGGCTCCTGATTGGAGGTTTTCAAGCAGTGGCTGGCTGGCCATCTGTCATGGATGCTTTAGTTTAGTTTCCTGCATTGCAGGGGGGTAGATTAGATGACCCTCTGTATGCCTTCCAGCCCTGCAATTTTATGATTCTATTATTTGCTGTGTTTTATACTGTTAATTTGCAAGCTGGTTAAATCTCATTTTATCATAAATGCTCAAACAAGTCTCTCTCTCTCTCTCTCTCTCTCTCTCTCTCTCACACACACACACACACACACACACACACACACACCCTTAACTGCAAGGCAATAATACTGTACTGGCTATTCATTGCCTATCTAGAGTACTGTCTCTGCTATGTAAATGAGTTAGGAAATTTGAACGTTGCCCATAATATTTGAACATCCAGAAAAATGTAGACAGATCATAGAACTTAAAGAATTGCAGGGTCGAGTCCAAGCATCCTTTGACACACATGGGGGGTGGGATATCAGCCGGAGAACATTTTAAGTAGGAAAAATAGCATGGGGGAAACAGATTTTTAAAACCCTTGTAGAACACCATAGTCATAAACTGAATTGGGTCCCTTGCAGCTGTTTTGATCTCTCTTTTAAAAAATCTGGTAGATTAAATTCCTACATGAATGAGGCTCTATTGAATATGTAAAAACAAGAGGCAACTCTGCAGGACATTTGTGTTTTTCTAACCTGTATTTTGTTATGAATCTGAATGATCATTATAAACTGTGACCCAAAGCTACAAAAAAACTGCAACCAGCCCTGTTGGTTTCAATATGCTGCTTGTGGTGCGTAAAGCCCTAAATACCTAGGAAACCAGTTTCCTTCCCCTATCATACCCCACTCGGTCTTTAAGATTAATCACGTGGAACCTCCTTAGAATAATATCCATGTGCCTATGTGTAAAATCAGCTAGCAGAGGACATACAGATGTTGTTTTAAGTGGCTGTCCTACAACAATGGAATTTCCTCTCCCTGGAGCATTTTCCAGCAATGTTGCAAAATCCCTTTTTCATTTGAGCTAGTCTTGGCGAGTTGGATTAGAGTTGGAGTAGAGATCTGTTTTAGCTGAACTGCACATATATCAATGCTGCTTCGTGTATGCATTGAAGCAAAGGATATAGTTTTACACCTTTTTTCCCCAGGCAAATAGGGACAATCTAGCCATTCACCACATCACTGGAGCAAACTGAGTAGGGTATCATGTGGCCACGTAATCAGGGGTGTCACACTGAATTTGGAACTTTAAATAATTAAAAATAGGCCACTTATACTAAGGGGAAAATATGGACCCCTTATTATCCTACCCATGGCGCTGAATTTCCAGACTGGGTAAAACAAACAAAATTACTATGCATTATATTTTGCTGGCACCAAACATCAGTTCCATTTGCACTATGTATTTCAAGCAATATCACACCACTTTAAACATTCATGGCTTACCCCAAAGATTCCTGGGAGCTGTAGCTTGTTAAGGGTGCTGAGAATTGTTAGGAGACACATAGTCCCCTCTGAGAACTTTTAATTCCCTATGAAGAGGGCTTGATTGTTAAGCCACTCTGAGAATTGTAGCTCTGTGAGGGGAACAGTGGGTCTCCTAAAAAGTCCTAAAAAATCTTTGGAGGAAATCATGTTTGTTTAAAATGGTATGATATTGCTTTAAATGTACAGTGCAGAGGGGCACCATCCCCTTGTGTTTTCTCTCTTAAAGACTACTGGCTGGTTTACCTTTGTTGCCTTCATAAACTCTTCTCCCATACGCAAACATTCATTTCTGGAACTGAAAGCAAAAGCAATGGAAGGAGGACAGATTTGAACTTAATATGGTCAAACACTGTCCAGAACATATGTTCCCATGTTTTATGGACAGAGCTCACAAAATAGAGTCATAGAATCACTGAGCTGGAACAAAGCCTGTAGACAACCGAAAACAACCCTCGGGTTGATGCAAGAAATCCATCAGCAACACAAACAGTCCAGCAAGGCAGGGCCCATCAGCCCCTTAGTCATTAGTAGATTGGCTTAATTGCACTTGCTGCCAATACATTTCTCCTAATGTTCAACCAAAATCTACCCTCATGTAACTTTAGCCTATTGTAACTATTTCCCTTCTTGTTTGTTACAAACCACAAAAATGATAAACATTGCTGCTACTAAACTGAACATAGCAGCACCTACAGCATTCTGTTTATCAGAGCTCTCAGATGTGGTCCACTAATATCATAGAATCATAGAATCTTACTGCTGGAAGGGACCCTAGTGTCATCTAATCCAACCCCCTGCAGTGCAGGAATCTCAGCTAAAGCATCAATGACAGATGGCTATCCAACCTCTGTTTAAAAACCTCCAGGGAAGGAGAGACCACCACCTCTCATGAGAGTCTGTTCCACTGCTGAACAGCTCTTACTGTCAGAAAGTCGGTGCATTTATGCTTAGAGTAAAACACACTGGGCAAACTGTTCTGCACTGCTGTTACTCACCTGAAAGCTCACCATGCTAGTCATTAAGGGATGGATTAAGGTCCATTGATTCCAGTGGGTCTGCTCTGAGCATGACCAGGATTGGATACTGCCCATTATTATTTGAGTTATGTTCTACTCTTATTTCAAGGTGTTCAGGATAGCTTACCAAGGTGATATTTTTATGCTGGAGAACTTAAAATCCTATGAGACTAACAGCAAAAGTTTTACTTCATTTAATTTTGCTACAGTTCATCAGTTCAAATTTTATTTCTATGGTGCAACCATAAAATAATGTGTGCACTTCTGGTTGCCACGTCTTAGCAAATTTATTGGAGAGCAGGAAAGGTTCAGAAAAGGGCAAACTAAATAAGCAAGGGGCTAGAACAGATCCCCTATGAGGAAAAGTGTGTGTGTGTGTTAAAAAGGCAAACAAGGGACGTCATTGTAGAGATCCATAAAATTATGTAGCATGGAGAAAGTGCATAGAATCATAAAATCTTGAGTTGGAAATGACCCAAGGGTCATCTAGTCCAACCCCCTGCAATGCAGAAATCTCAGCTAAAGCATCCATGACAGGTGGTCATGCAAGACAAAAGCTTTCCTCCCTCTCCCATAATACCAGAATTGGAAGTTATTCAATGGATCTGAATGTTTGAAGATTTGGGACAGGTAAAAGAAATCATGTCTTCATGCAACACATAGTTAAAGTATGGAATTTGCCCCCACCAGATGCATTGATGGCCACCAACTTGGATAACTTTAAGAGAGGGAGAGACAAATTCATGGAGGATAAGGCTACAAGAGATGATGGTGGCATGCCTCCAAATACCAGTTGCTGTGGAATATGAGTGAGGAGAAAGCTACTGTGCTCACGTTCTGCTTGTGGGCTTCCCATAGGCATCTGGTTAGCCACTATGGGAAACAGGATGCCAGGCTAGATGGGCCATTAGTCCATGAGGACTCTTCCAATGTTCTTATTATCACATATCTCAAAGAGCCAAAGAGAGCATGCATGTGAGTTCACCCACCTTTATCCTCACAACAACCCAAGGTCATTCACTACAACTAAGCAGGGATTTCAACCCCAATCTTTCTTGTCCACATCCACTTGCTTATATGCTCCCTTATATGCTCAGGTCTTCAGTGGAACCACTCAGGAAACTGGTTAACTCAGTTGGTTAGAGCATGGTGCTGATAACAGCAAGGTCACAGGTTTGATCTCCATCTGGGGAAGCTGCATATTCCTGCATTACAGGGGGTTGGACTAAATGACCCTTAGGTCCCTTCCAACGCTACAGTTCTATGATTCTATGATGAATTTCAAGATCAAACTGCAGAATACCCTCATGTGGTTCTGGATTTTAAGATGAATAGGACTTCTCGAAAATAAACGCATTACACACTTAGGTAAAGACAGTATGCTTCTAGAGAAATTGTGACATATGATGAACTAACTCAGTCCAGCAAATAAAGACCAACAACAACGACTTTCCTATTTATATGCCGCCCATCTGACGGAGTCACCCCAGTCACTCTGGGCTGCTTCCAACAACATGTTAAAGCACAGGAAAAACCTCAAACATTAAAAACCCTCCCTTGACATACTTACCTCTTCAGTGTCTTAATACTTCAGTAACAGGCCCCTCTTCATGTTTCCTTCACAATGGAGTTTTACTGGGAACAGGACTTTATTTACACACAGTTGAGCTGCACCTCCTATTTATGCCATGTGTTCCCTCTCTTTCCCTCCGCCCCACCCCTCGGACAGTAACAAAGCATCTCTAATTCTTAGCCTTATTGTCTGAGTAAAGGATTTGGGGCAGGATAGTTTACAGTACACCTAATGGCATGTAACAGTTTCAACAAGCTGGAAGGTTGCATTCCTCCCCATTCACTCCCACCAAACAGTGAGGTTTTTATGTTACTAGACAGTAGTGCATTTAGTCTTCTGTGTATTGTAGCTCAGCCCAGTAGCTTGCCAGCCCAGTAATTTAAACTGTCTGCTGATGTTTGTCAGTAATCGCCAGGGGTAAGCAAGAGAGGTCAGGTGACCATTTGCTATCATGCAGCCCAGTTGGGTTGTGGTGGTTGTTTTTTGTTGGCACTAATTTGCAAGATTTTTTTTTTAAATAATCATATCAACTGTGGATTAAAGCCACATACAGGTGGAAGAAACTGGTTTGTTCAAGGACTTGGTAACAGCAGATAATGTGCAAATTATCTTTTCAATTTAGCCCTACATATGCAGTGACCAATGACGTAGGTTTGGTACCTTACATCACACTCCTATGTAATCCTATACCTACTTACCTGGGAGTAAGTCCCCTTGCTGTGAATCCAGTTGAACTTACTTTTAAATAGACATGAACAGTATTTCACTATTTATCACCCCCAATGCTAAGTAACTACTCTTGCTCAGGCACTTTCTCATTGTAGTGAAGGTGAATCTTACAAAACCAATCATAATGCACAAACTACAACAAGCTGAATGTTGTGTTATCCATCACCCGCTAATCTGAACTGCAATGAATGTTAACATTTAAATAGCACTTTTGAGTGTTCAAAGCTTTTCCTATACACTGTGATCCTTCAAACAATGCTGTAAACTGGCCCGGTATTGTTATCTCTATACCGCAAACAGGAAAGGGGAGGGATGAAGCTGAGGTGGCATTTTTAATGCCAGCTGTGTCCCTCATGACAGATTTCAGCCAGAGACTTCCTACTTCACATTCTTAGCCACTACGCAGCCCTGGCCTCCACCATTTGTCAAACTATAAAAGCACAAGTCGTATCAATCAGGGTGGGGTAGACAGCATCCACTTCCCCAGCCAAGGGAGGATGTGGTATTGGCATAAACTATCAACTAATCTGGGTTACATTTGTCCATAAATTGGAGTATTAGACCAGCAGCAGTGGAACATTACAGGTTTAGGCCACACCTGCACTATATATTTAAAGCATAATATTAGAAGGCATGGCTTCCCCCCAAAGAATCCTGGGAACTGAAGTTTGTTAAGGGTGTCGAGTGTCGAAACTATATCTCCCTGGATTCTTTGGATTCATGAATCTTTAAAGTGATATGATCCCACCTTAAATGTGCAGTGAGATGGGCCCTTAGTCGATTCTGTGTTGATCACAGAAGCATTTTCCAGGTTATCCCACTAGAAAGACCATAGCTGAAAAACAGAGTGCATGGTTTGCATGCCTATTGGGTCGCAGATTCAAATGCTGGCACTTCCAGGTTTTTGTTTGTTGTTTTTTTAAAGACCTAATAGTGGGTGAAAGCAAATATTTCTGGCAGAAAGCCAGATTAGGCAATACTGGGCTAAATGGGGGCAGATTGCATAGCCTAGCATTAGTTAGCATCCTACGTTATGGGGGTGGGAGGGAATGTACACCCCAAAACAAGGACCATATAATAAATAGCTTTTAAGGGTCAAACTTTTGGAATGCAATTCATAATATTTGAGGCTGCAAGATTCCTTGTGGACTAGAATCCCATTACTTTAAGAAGTAGAACACTATTGCACCTGCCAGAGCTATCCTTCCTCTGAACCATTTATTGTGATTAAGCGAGTGGAGACTGGCTGCGTGCCTTTTAAAAGTACTGCTGTGGTGATTCCCTGCAATGAACCCAGCTCACAGTAGTGAGCAACAGCTGCAACTGTATCATTCTGCCTGGCCCGTGGCCCGAACTGAGCCTCCCAGCAAGCTTTGCTTTTCATCGTCTGCCTTGAACGTATCTCTAATCAGTCTCTAAACTGTCAAAGAGGGAAAGTTTACATAATTTAAGATTGCTTTAATAACTGTAAATATGGTGCATGGACTTTTGAGGCCACAGTACAGTCCTGTCAAGGTTGTGTGTCAAGCAGACGCTAGACTGGCCAGCCCTAGTTATATGCCACTGGAGGAAAACAAGAAGAGATCCTTTTCAGAAAGTGACTAAAAGCTGCAGAGCAGCACAGCAGCAACCACACTAATTAAACAGAGGGGGGTACCAGCTGCAAGTGCAGAGAATCTTTGGCTTGCACAGTAACAACGCTGGAGAGCATCCATTTTGGAAAGAAATGAGCAGAGAGGGATCAGAAGCCAAAGTGAAGTTCAGCCGGGTCTAACATAAGTTTCTGCTATCCCTGCTAGTTCTCATTAACACAGAAAAGGCATTAGAAAAGAGCAAAACTCTTCTGACTCTTTGTCTCCCTCCTGGTTTGGTTCGCAGCGTTGATGGATTTCTTTTCAAACAGGAATGAGGAAAAATCACACATTTTGCAGTTCTATGCCGCAACTTGCCAAGAAGGTTGCTGGAAATGAGAGAGACGTGGGGATCCGATATTCATAAAACAGTACTTACATTGTGCTCACACAATGTATATAGATTAGCTAATGTAATTATTGTTGTAAGGAGATTTGAATCTCCACACAAACGGAGGCTTACGCAGGCAGGATAACATTGCCAACAGCTCCTAATGATGAACGAACCAAGGTTTTGCTTCTAAGAGCAAGTTACGGATCTAGGCAACGTGTACACATCACCTTGGATTCAGTCCAAAAATTTAGATGCAACCCCAGTTATAACTTTCACATGAGGTACTTTGATGCAAATAACATCATGGCGTCTCGGGCGGTCAATGGCTACTAGTCATAATGGCTATGTTTATTTACTGTAAATCTGAGCCATAGGTAGCTGAGCACACAGGAAGCAGTATGCCCAGGCAGGGAGTGGAGTAACAGAGGCAGATCCATTGCAGGTGAAGAATCCATTGCCTGAGTGAAGAAAACCAATAGATGGAGAGTGGAATGATGGCCCAGGAAAGCTGACTAGCGAGAAGAACAGGCAGTTTGATAAGCCGAGGCACACAGAACAAGAGAGAGGATTGTTGCAGCTCAGTGGTAGAGCATAGGCAGCTCAATCCCAAACATCTCAGCAGGGACTGCATCACGTTTATTCTTTCCAGGACTGAATAAAATGTTGGTGTCCAATAATTCTCAAACGATAACAGCACAAGATGTTTTTAGTTGGTGGCTTTTATTAATTTTATTGGAGCTTTTCTGTATGTTCCAAGTGATTCTGGAACTTGTGGCCTTCCAGATGTTGTTACACTCTAATCCCTATCAACCCCATTTGTCAGATATGATGGGAGTTGTAGTCTAATGGCATCTAAAGGGCTGAAGGTTTCCGATCTCTTTACTAGACCTCGCTAAGCTGCTGCCAGACAGAAAAGACAGCACCAGACCGCATGGGCCATTTGGCTGGCTCAATATAAGGCAGCCCCTTATGCTATATTAAGTTATCAGAGACCCTGTGGGGTAGGCAGAGGGAAATGGAAGATGAGAATCTCAAAACGTTAGACTTTCTTAGTGAACAGAATTAAAGCCAGACCTTTATTTATTTCTAGCAGTTGTAATAGTTTTCTACCAAAAAGCACCAAAAGCATACTATGACGCTGTCATAAACTATAATGCTACAGAAACACAAACCCATATAAATAATACTAGAAATGTTAGGAAAGAATAATACTGGGAGTACAAAACAGCAGAGGCAAACATCAGTAACTGAAAACCTGCTGAAATAGAGGCACATTTTCTAATTTTCTTAAATTTAAAGTGGCTCCTCTTAGGTGGGGCTCCTTAGGAACAGGAAGCAACTACCCTATGAAGCAACCCCCCCCCCCCCGGATCTTCATTAAGGAGGTGGGAGGGTTCCAATGGAAAAAGGAGGTCCCAAAGGGTAAAAAAAAAGTTATTCCATTGGCCCCTGAAGGGGGGCCTAGTACCAAAGTAAGATACAAGACAATCAGGGACATGTCTTCATTAGTTAAAAAGGCATACAAAAATATGTTTATTAGGAGGAATGCACATTAAACTGCTGACAAATTTTCATGAGGGTTTAAAAAAATGTGGAAATGTTGAGGACTTAATTTAATACTAGGAAAATGAGAACTTTAGAGAACTGAAATTGACATTTTTTTTCCATCCCTACACTGAGCAAAAATTGGTTATAGATCAACTCCACCACCTTATACTGAGAGTGGAAGACAATACGGCATCTGTGCAGCCACTGAAGAACTAGAATACTCTTTACTAAGAGCCTGCTGCTCAAGTTATCCTTGGAACTTAGGCTACGCCAGAGAATAAAATATAAGAAAATACAAATTAACTCTAACTACATTGAGGGTACACAAGATGGATAATCTTAATGGTTATTTCCCCTCCCACAACAATAACAAATAACTGGATAACACATAAGCTCGCTCATATTCAGCAAGCACAATTATATTTCTGCAAGGAAATTCAATCTTTTCTCTCTAGTTATTTTATTATCCATATAAACCATACTGCAACCAATTTAGCTCAGAGTTCTGGAACTCTCCCAGATTAGCTGGAAGCATGCTGCACATGTTAAAGGGAAGGAGGAGTGGGGAGGAAGAAGGCGAACCGCCATCTGAAACTCATTAATCAATTAGAATTTTTAAGGGCTTACATCAAAATGTGATCTATTCTGATAAAGTAAACTCCAGTTCACAAGCAGCCTTTGTCCTTTGTGTTATGAATACATTTGATACAAAGTGCATGGGGTGCTTAAAGCACAGTGGGACAGGAACCTGGCACATGGCTGCACACTGAGGCTTAATACTTATGTAAGTCTTGTGGGTTGGAAGCCAACACCAAAAGAAATTAGCAAATATATTTATCTTTTTGCAGCTGGTCATTAAAAGCCTGAGAACTTCCAAATTCATTTTTCTTCAGTAGTTTTACCAAGATCAGCGTAGAACTGTTTGAGAGTAAGGGAGTCAGTGTGGATCAGGATACAGTTATGTTTGCTTCAGGTTGAGCATTTTCAGGTTGCGTCCCGCGGCAACACGGAAGTATCAGAAAGGGTTACTTCTGGGTTTCGCCGCTCGCACATGCACAGACACGCAAAATGACGTCACACGCATGCACAGAAGTGGCGAATCATGACCCACGCAGACGCAGGTTGCATTCCTTTCAGGTCGCAAACGGGCCTCCAGAGCAGATCCAGTTCGCAACCAGAGGTACCACTGTATTTGACTGTCTCTCCTGGTAGGAAGGTCTAGCACATGTATGGAAATGATGTACCAATGGTATTTAATGCCAGTAAAATTAGCAAAAAATGTATAGAACTGCTTCAAATGTTTCTTGGAAATGTAAGAAGAAGGAAGGCATGTTCTACCACATGTGGTGGACGTGCAAGATAACAAAAGCATTCTGAGAAATGATTTATAATGAGTTGAAAACATGTTTAAAATAATGTTTGTTAAAAAAAACAAAACCAGAGGCTTTTTTATTAGGAATTTTAGGTGCAGAGATACCAAAGAAGCAGAAATGATTATTTATGTATGCAGCGACAGCAGTGCGGATATTACTGGCCCAGGGATGGAAAGAAGACAAAGTCCTGACCAGAGATGAATGGCTGATGAAGATGATGGACTATGCCGAAATGGCGAAACAGAACGGGAAAGTCAGAAACCAGAAAGAGAAGAACTTCAAGAAGGAATGGGGGGGGGATTATAATGTATTTAAGAGAACACTGTAAACAACTAAAAACTTTGGCAGGATTTGAGTAATGCTTGTAATGTATTAAAAACTATGGTTAAAATGGACTGTTTAAAAAAAATAGAGAGAGAGAAAATAAGAGAAGCAGTTGGGAAAAGATTGACAATGGTAACCATGGAAGGACGGAGGGAAGTTGAAGGATTCAGGGAATCCTAAATCAGGCTTCCTCAACCTCGGCCCTCCAGCTGTTTTTGGCCTACAACTCCCATGATCCCTAGCTAGCAGGACCAGTGGTCAGGGATGATGGGAATTGTAGTCTCAAAACATCTGGAGGGCCGAGGTTGAGGAAGCCTGTTCTAAATGATTATGTTCATGTTTAATGTTTGAAATTTAATTTGCAATGTAAAACTTAACAAAAAAGATTTGGGGGGGGAAGGAAGGTTTTGCACATGGAATGGAGTGGTTAATCTGAGTCTGTTCAGTCTTGGGAATGCTTTTTTAAATTTTTTAATGAACTGCAATGAAATACAGTTTGCATGCTGCAAGCACAGGTATATTTCTCTCTGCCTCGGATGATTCCTGTTTCCCAAGATCCAAGGATTGTCAAACAGTATGAAATGCAACATGTCTCACATCCAGTTCTGCATTTCTGACTGCTATAGTGGATATTGGACTATGCAGATACAGTACTGGAACGACAACGGCACCATTGAACCTATGAGTCTGCACTCTGGATCCTGCAGTTCATTTGTACAGACCACATGTTTTAATTTCACCTTGGCACACTGCAGTCAACCAAACCAAGGACTTCAGCCTGGCACAAATATTCAGTTACCTATTTAGAAAAAGGGAAACCTCCATGCTCAAGCTGCCCCCTCCCTATCTGCCACCAGGCTCTGATCCAGAAGGGGCCATCTGGGTCAACCCAGGGACCACCTGCCCCCCCACAAATCCAATCCCAAATGAGTTAAACATATGCTTGGGAGGGGAAGATGCTGCTGCAACTCCTTCTCCTTCCCTCCCGATCAAGGATGGGGGTTAAGTTGTGCAGGATGCTCCTTTGCAAGCTTGCTGCTGTGAAGAGGAATTGAGCCTTCAGGATGCTGCTTCACAAGTGGCTTGCATCCTGGGAAACACCATGCAGGACCAATTGCAGGACCATGCAACAGTTGTTGAGTGGAGGCATAGATCCTGCAGAGTGCTGCTTCTGAAGCAGCTCCTTTGCAGGAAAGCAGGGGCGTCTTACCCATAGGGGCTAGTGGCATAGGGCACTACGGTGCCAAGGAAGAGAAGAGGCTGGACGTGGCACCTTCCAGCAACAGCTTGCTGCCCTCTGCCCTGCTGCCCTCTACCGCGCCCAGAGCCTCCTCCCTACTGGAGGAGCCACCCTCCAGCCTGCCCGCCGGGAGGGAAACGTGGGTGGGGGCATGCTGGAGGGATTTTTGCACCATGGCACCAGATACCCTTAAGACGGCCTTGCAGGGAAGGCACCCACAAAGAAGAGCCCTGCACCATGCAGGATCACAACAGGTGTTGAGTGGAGGTATTGATCCTGCGGGGCATCAGGCAGAAAGCTGCATTGGGCTCCTCCCATCTCCCATGAAAGACCCAGACAGCAGTCAGATAGGTCTTGGCCTTTCATAGCACTCCTGATGCATTCCTCTCCTGCTTGCCCGATAGCCCATCCCTGGACAGCCCCAGTTCCCTCTGTGTCATCCAACCCAATCTGCAGGAATTGGTGGCTGTCTCAACCAGACCTCATCCAAGGCCTGAATCTTAATTCAGTAGGCTCAATCTGTGGGAATGTAGGAGAGGAAATATTGATTAAATATTATCCCTCCTCACTCACGCTAGTGAGCAAGCAACAGAGCACATTCCCTTGAAGATTGCTGGAAGCAAGTTGATGGATTTGTTAGAATCATTTAAGCTGAGCAATCCAGTCTGGCTTGTTCCTGGTAAGTTTCCCCTTTTATTTCCCTCTTAAAATAATAATAGCACGACAGTCTTGTTTAAAAGTAAGAGTAAAGTTTACTTGCATTCAGTTCACAGTAGTATTCTGAAGGCAGGCTTTTTTCTTGTGGTTACAGTTACATTTGTAGAGAAAAGAAGTTTGAGCTACGCCTCAGATTTTCTACCTTGTGACTTCCATCCATGTGCTAAGAGCCAGAAGAGAGAAAGATGGCAAAAGAGCAAAAGAGTCCAAAAAGGGAGGAAGATGGCTACATGGCTAGCCCTTTTGTAGGGTCTGCTAGGGTCACACCCATCTACCTGGTCACACATGGGGGTGGGGGGAGACTCCAGAGCAGGTATGAGAGGAAGTCCTCCCTGTCTGGAGCCACATCTCCCTGTGTGTCCACTCTAGGCAACAGGACAATGTTGTGCTTGACTGCTTCAGTGATAATACATCCCACACAATCTGACTCAGGAATTAGTTTCTGCTGAATCCAGAGCACAACCCTAGTGTTTGGTTTTAAGTTAGCTTCAAATCACATCTTTGAATTCAAAGATTTAACCTGCACCTTTCATAACATTTGAAGCAACCTGACAGGGCAGCGATGATGTGATAATCACATGGTCAGACTGTCCTAGTTGGCTCCTACAATTTGCGGGTCTCTTCTACTGCTACGTTCATGGCACAGAGCCATTTACCAGCATCTTATTCCCATGCTACTCAGATCATGTGAGAACATAAGAGCAGTCTTAGTCTCAGTGGCCAACCAGATACCTCTGGGAAGCACAGAACCAGGTAACACCTCTATTCTGTTATTTTGCTGCTGCAACTGGAGTTCAGTGAATTCCAATTCTGAACTGGGAAGTTGCAAATACCTCTCTTAGCTAGAATCAACTGATTTATTCTCCTACATAAATTTGTCTGATCCTCTTCTCTAACTTGAAAGCGGTATCCACATCTTCTCATAGAGAAGGCCATAGTTTAATGGTATGATGTATGGAATATTTAATTTTCCCAATCCTGACAGTTCCACTGGATTACTTTCAATTCTAGTATTATAAGGGGGGGGGGGGACTCTGTCTCACCATGCATAATTTTATAAATCTACCCTGTTCCTTCTTGGCCAACTTGGCCCTTCTAAAATTTAAAAGTCAACCATTGCAGGGAAGCTGCGCTGAACTCTTTTCCAATTTTATTGCCTTTTTTTGACATCATTTTTTGAGACATCACAACCAGAAGACCTGGGTCACTACAGAGAGAGGAGGCCAGAAACATGGTTGGCATATTACCAGACTTGGCAACGCCATTGGTAGAGGTGATGGTGGCTCAGGTAGAAGCTACAGCAGGAGCTTATTGTTATAGATAATACATTTCTCTCCCATCTTTCTTCCAAGGAGTAGGATACATGGTTCTTCCCATGCTCTGCATTTTATCCCCACAACAACTCTGAGAGGTAGGTTAGACTGAGAGGCAGTGACTGACCCAAGGTCACTTCAGATAGTCAAGTGGTGATTTGAACCCTGGTCTTCCAAGTTCCTAGTCCAGCACTCTAACCACTACACCACAACTGAGTCTCATAAGCTGCTCCCATGTGGCCCAGAACTTCAGTAAAATAGGAGGGAAAGATTGCCATGGACTGGTTGGCCACAGAGGAATGGTGGGAGGAACCCGCTGGGGAACTAAGAGGGGAAGAAGGCTCAGAACCCAGGGATTGGTGGAGGAAGGAAAGGATGTGTAGCTCATTGTGGGAGGGGTCACAGCTCTGTAGTGGAGCATTTGCTTTGCCTGCAGAAGGTCCCTGGTAACAATTCAATCCCTAGCAGCTCCAGGCATGGGCATAGCCAGGGGGGTGCAGGGGGCAGCTGCCCCCCCTAAATCAAGTAAATAAATAAAAATACTTAAACTGACCAATGGAATCTCGATAGCTTGGTCCTCTCTCCCCCTGCCCAACATGAATCCTGGCTACGCCATGCCTCCAGAGAGGGCTAGGGAAGACTTCTTGCCTAAAACCCTGGAGAGCAACTGCCAATCCGTGAAGGCAATCCAGAGCCTGATGGACGATTGGTATGACCGCTTTCTGGTGTTCTTAAGCCTTCTCCATTACTCTACAGCATGTTCTAGAGGTGAACCCTGCCATGAAAAGAGGTCCTGGGGCAGATACTATCCACCAGGAAGCCCACTGCAACGCTAGCATCTGTTTCCATCCCACCATTAACAGCAAACCTGTTGCTTTTCCTGCCGCTCCCTAAGGAGTCTAGATGAGACCGACCGACCTCCACCCACCCACCCCGCTCCTCCGATCAGCGTTGCGCCTGCAGGGCCCGAAACCTCGGCAAGGCAGGCGCGCCTAGTCCCCCCCATGCCGCTCTACGGCCCCTCCAGCCTTGCAGGAGGCCAGCGAGCTTCCCATTCAGTCACAGCCCGCCACAAAGCCCATCACAATTGGCACGCCGTCGGATCGCCATCACCGAAGCCCTGATCCAAGATTTAATGCGTTTTTTGGAGAAAGGCTGATAATAATAATCATTTAAAAAATCTCCCCCGCTCCCCCCTCCTCCTTGCAATTCATGTGCATGATGGCAAATGCGAAGCTACGCAGAGCTGCGTTAGAAGGTGGGGGAAACCTGCAATGCGACGGGAAAGGCAGGGAGGAGGAGGGGGGGCGGTGCAGAGAGAGAGACAAGCTCCCTGCGTTTCCTATCCAAAGCCAAGGGAGGCAAAACCCTCCCCACTGAGCGGGGAAAGCTCTCCTCCCCCGATCCCGTCCCCCGGATCCCCCCGCCCGCTCCGGGAAAGAGCTTCGATCATTTTTCGAGCGGGTGGGGGGCAGCAGCAGTCTGAAGAAGCCCGGCGGTAACCCGATCCCCTGCAAAACACATCAAGAATAGAGAGCCTGTCTCGCTCGCTTGTCTGTATCTCTCTCCACCGCAGGGGAGTTGGAGGAGGGGTCGGCCGTGGAAGGAGCGGGGAGGGCTGGGCCTTAAAGCGCTGTCCCAGCGGGGCTGGACAGGGTTAACCTCCAGATCCGCAGTTAAGCGAGGGAAGCGCTGTGCCCAGCGACCCCGCCCCCGCCAACACTTGCTGCAACGCTCACTGCGGATGTTTCCAGAGAACAATGCATTTTTTAAAAAAGTAACTATATTTCTTTTTTGCGCACAGCGTGATTAGCCCTGCGGCAGAAGGCGGTAGATTTCCTGTAGATGTTCTGTTTCATGAACGATCGTTTCTGCGTTCCTTCATTCGCAGTTATTTATTTTGCTTTGCCTGCTACCCGAACCCCAACGTCCTAGACGTGGCGGGCTATCAATCTGAACGGAACCGCCTCAAATCGCTGCAGCAGGGCAGGGTGAAGCGCCCTGCGTAATCGTCCTACACTGCAATCCTACACACACTCACCAAGGGAGCAGTCCTGCTGATCACGAGTGGCACTTCGGAGAAGGCGTGCCTAGAATTACGCTGCAGTCCTAGCCACACTTACCTATAGCCCTCAAGGAGACTTGAGTAGGCTGTCAGGCACTGATTAGTGAATATCCAGGCTCAAACTGGATATCCCCCCCCCCCATACAACCGTATGATGGCCTAGACCCCAGTGGATCCAGGAGGGTGTGCGAAGAAACTCCAGGTGCCTAGTTACTTATCCCTCTTTGGACCGGCTACAAAAATCTAATTTGCAGAAATCCTTGTATTCCATCCCACCTTGGATGGAGCTCTTCTTCTGACGATCTTCTAGATCCACCCGCCCCGCCCCCTTCCTTTCTGCAGATCGCTAAAGAAATCTGAACTTAGCTTCTTTAACAATACTTTTACCTCCTGGCGCAATGTTGCAGATATAGGACATACTGTATATACAACAATATTTCCCCGCCTCGTGCGCATACAGGGCTTAAAGCGAGGGCTTCGCTCTATACGCGACGAGCCCGTTCATTAAGGGAAAAGACAATGCCAGCATTCATTGGGGGGCGGAGATTGCTTTCTCTTATCTGCATTCAACCCTGACTTTCATGCGCAAAAAGCTCTGCTGCAGAGCGCGAGCAAGCTCCTGAAAGTGGAAACGACGACTCTTGAAAGAAAGCGGCGCGCACCACGCACCGTTCCCCTCTTTCCCTTTCCTGCCAACTTTGAAACTTTGTACTAAAAATGCGATCGTTCTCAACTCGCAGAAAAGCAGACTCCCGCTGCACGCTTGTTTGTAAACTTTGGCGAGGCGAGACTAAGCCCGCCGCGTGGGCGAGAGGACTAGAGCGCGTTCCCTTCTTGCCAAAGTGCCTGGGAAGGTGAGCCGCTTGCTCGCCAACGCCTTGCAAGGCGAGCGAGGTGGACAAAGAATAGAAAACCCTGGAGGTGCGGACCGAACAGGGATAAAACGGCTCCCTTCTTTTCCTCTGCAGTCTTCTCTTTTAAACTGAACTGCAGCAGTGAAACAAACAACGCGCCGCGCACTTAAACACACGCCCTCCCCTTGTTTAGATCAGCTGCAAAAAAGGAAAGAAAAAAAACCCACCCCCGTCAGATGTTTGTTAATGTTTCTCGGCGGCGGCCACCAGAGTTCTTTCCCCCACCTCCCCGGCTATTTATTAGTAGCCAGCCAGCATTTCACGCCCGCCTCTCTCGCCCTTTGCAAAAAATTCTCACTCACTTTCTGTGCGCGATGCCCCAAAGCTCTTCCTTTGCAGTCCGTCCTGCTTTCCTCGCCTGAGCAGCCCGGCAGCAGCAGCACTACTGCCACTCTTCATACTTCTGATCTCTCTCTCTACTTGGTGCTCTCTTTGGGAAACCTTTTTTTTTCCCTCGCCAGAAACAGATTTCCTACATTTCATCAGTCCACATAGACTGAACGGAAGTTTAACGCTTACTTTTTTCTGGCGGAGGGAAAGGGGGGGGGGCGTTGAAACAACGACACGGCAAATACAATTGACACCGGTTTACCCAGCCTTGAAACGCAGATATTGAATTACAAACTATTGGCAAGGACTTTGGGTGGAGAAGGGTCCAGCTCTTATTTATGCTGCTTCCAATATTCTGGTGGAGGGGAAGGAGGGATGGGTGAGAAATACCCTTTAAAAATAATAATAAGCAGGCTGGGGTTTATTGAAAAGCGTTTACTGCGACACCACAGTATGTTGTAAAATGTTTCTTTTGGAGATGGTTTAATTTTTAGCTTTGTTTCCTAAAAAGATCATTGGGTGAGAGGCGCATCCCACTGAAGTCAGTGGCAAAGTTCCCACTGATTTGAAAACACAATAAAGTGTTGTGGCTGGTTTGCTGTAGCATTAACTTTCATGGGCATTTTCCCCCTTTCCCAGGCATTTGATAAAGCTCAAACCACGTTAATCCACTTACACATTAATTCCACATACACTTTCTCTCTGGTGGCTAAATACATGTTGGTGTGTGAAGTGGGATGTCCACGTGAAACCCTCCCACTAATTAACATGGTACAATCTCCTAGAAAGCTCTCCTGGATAAGAGTCAATTAAATGAACAGCAGAAAGATTTGCACAAACAAACCTCCCTAGAGCAAAGCGGGGGGGGGGGGGGATCTGTGGCCCTCCAGATGCGGTTAGACTACAACACTCATCAATGCTGGCTTGTGGTGATGGGAATTGGAGTATATCAATACAGTGGTACCTTGGGTTACATATGCTTCAGGTTACATACGCTTCAGGTTACAGACTCTGCTAACCCAGAAATAGTACCTCCGGTTAAGAACTTTGCTTCTGGATGAGAACACAAATCGTGCTCTGGTGGCGTGGCAGCAGCAGAAGGCCCCATTAGTTAAAGTGGTGCTTCAGGTTAAAAACAGTTTCAGGTTAAAAATGGACCTCTGGAACGAATTAAGTACATAACCAGAGGTACCACTGTATCTGGAGGACCACAGGCTCCTCATGTGTGTCCTAGCCTCCTTGAGTCAGGCTTGTTTGTGTCCCGCTCTGCCATTCTCACCAGCACTCAAAATCAACAGCCTAAGACCATCACTTCACCTTTCTTCATGGTAGGGCTGCATCTGTAGGTCTCATGCATCTCTGACTCCTAAGGAAGTGCCTTATATGCAGAGAACTGCATCACTTGACTGAATCCCCAGACCAAGACCTGGTTCACACAGAGCATCTGGTTGGTCACTGTGGTAACAGGATGCTGGACTACAGGTCTGCTCCAGCCTATGACTGCCCGGTACCTAAAACTATCCAGTCCAAAATACTGTCAGTATATACTTGTGGACTGACAACAGACAGTTTTGTGACATGGTCAGTTCCTGGCAGGGCTGTCTTAAGCATATGCGGCGCGGGGTGCAAAGATCCGCCAAGCACCCCCCCCCTCAGGTTGCCCAGTCCCAAGCACGCAGGAGGGTGGAGCCGGCTGGCCACCTCAGCATCTCGCTGGCTCGGTCGCCCCCGAACTCACAGCGCAGAGCCACCCGCAGCAGAAGAGCACGGCGCAGCGCTCCAACTGATGGGCTGGCTCTTCCCCGGACTCAACTCTTTGGCCCCAGACTCTTGGCCTGGCACCCCTGAGAGCCCGGCGCCTGGGTGCTCCACACCCCTAGCGCCTATGGGCCATGGCCATGGTTCCTGGGCTCCAAATGCTCCAATGTGTAGCTCTTATGCAAATACTTGTAGTTACAATGGACTAATCTCAATGCCTTTGCCTTAACCGGCTGCTTGCTTGAGACATACATTTGCCTTTGGAACAGATGCATCTATGCAACATCCCAGGACCTTTCCAAGCACATTTTAAACAATGTTGTTCTTCAGAGCATTCTTTTAGTTGCACTGGTCCTCTCTAGCACCAGTACACCCGTAACCAGTCTTCATATACTGTAATGGAAGCTGAGATAGCCTTGCTGCAGAGGGAATTGCCTCGTGGTGATGGGATTTTAAAATACTGGAAATGTTGAGCACATCTTTTAAACACAATGTGATGGACATGCTCTCTGGAGCAGAGCCTACAAATTGGCACTGCTGTTATGAAAGAGACCTTTGCATGGCACAACTATATCTCATATGGATTGCAGAGCAGAGTGCCAATGTAACCCAACAATTTCTGATTATACAAGTCCCAACATTACACAGATCTTCTTTCATAAACAATAGTTTGGTTAGTAAAATGACAGTGTTCTTCCACATTTGGCTCTACTCACTTTTGTTGTGCTTGGGTTATATTGCAATTAGTGGAACTGCCCCAGACTTGATGGGCTATAAAGTTGCTGCCATTTAAATAAGGAGCTTGGTGCTCAGTAGGCAGAAAATTTGGGGACACTTCGGCGGCAGCTGTGGTAGGATATTGCAGGAATAATGGCTTAAAAAATTGTGACTTATTATGCAAATAGTGACTCTGCATACAAATTCTTCCATACACTCTAGAAAGGGTGCATGGAGCATATGCAATCATTAGAGCATTTCATCTCTTTAACCAGGCAGAGGGCCTTCTCGGTAGTGTCGCCCACCCTGTGGAACGCCCTCCCATCAGATGTCGAGGAAATAAACAACCATCTGACTTTTGGAAGACATCTGAAGTTTTAGGGAAGTTCTTAATGTTTGATGTTTCATCATGTTTTTAATGTTCTGTTGGGAGCCGCCCAGAGTGGCTGGGGAAACCCAGCCAGATGGGTGTGGTATAAATAAATTATCATCATCATCATCATCATCATCATCATCATCATCATCATAGGATTTGTAAACCACTTTCCAACAAATGCTTCCAAAGCATTTGTACAACAGAAATGCCAAAAGTCAACATATATAGCAAAAATGAAACGTACATAACGATTTAAAATACAGGTCTTAAAAGCATAAAATTGCAAAATTACACACAGAGTACAATATCAAATGGCCAAGCTACTGTTCACAGAAAGCCCTCTTTACAATATATGTTTTCAATAACTGCCTAAAAACGAAAGGTGTTAGGTGCTTGTCTAAGTTCCATCAGAAGCTGATTCCATACAGCTGCAATTCCAAGAGCATGGCACCAAGCATGCAATTCCAAGTTCAAAATGAACACTTGCCTGTTGAGCACACTTCAGTTTTGGGTGTGAATTGTCCTGCTAATGTTGTAAGTGTAATACTGCACTCTTTGAGGCTTGATCTGCAAACCAGTTTAACCCTAGTCCAGCCAGCAACCCCAGTCTACCTGGCTGCATCACAGCATAGGCCAATACCTTACTATAAATTCCTATGAAAAGAAATGGTGTTTGAGCTATTCACTTATAGTAACCATCCCACCTGGTCGATACGTAATCTTTCTATAACCTTGTATATTCCTCTTTTGTATCCTGACTCTTAGATTGTAATATATTAATATATTTTAGCAGGAACTCTTTGGACAGCACATAGTATTTTAAATGTTTTAGAATAAACTATAACTTCCAGCCTTAAGACCATTTTGCTTCTTTAGAGCTGTGTGTCTTCTGCAGCTGATTGGCTTGGCTCCAACATTTTTAATATCAAACATTCAATGCAAAAAACATACAACAAACTGCTTTAAACATAGAGGATGTGTTCAGATGTTATGAGGTTGAGTCTAGCCTCTCCACCAGGCTCACATACTCCCTGCTCCTTTCACAAGGCTGTGAGGAGGAGATTAGAACCTCCTGTTTCTATTTAAGAATAAGCAGAGTTCAGCACATCCTCCAAACCCAAAAGTGTATGTAATTAATATTAACTAAGGAAAGTGAACATGAATCAGCTTCATGAACTATGGTTTTAAGTTGTCCTGTTTCCAATAACCATAGTTAGGATTAACCATAGTTTGATTTGTGCTTAAACAACACAAGGCAAACTGTAATTAAGCAAAAATCAGAAAAGGCTTCTGAACCGCTTACAGCCTCACCAGATGAGGAAGAGGAAGTATGTGAGCATGGAGGGAGGTTAGGCTTTTTGTCATAACATTAAACTATGGTTTAGCATTACATCCAAACCACCGTTTTCAGTTAAGAATCAAATACGTGGCTAGATCACACAATTAATCCGTTTTATTTTTAATACATCAGCAACTAAAACCATCTTCTATAACATAAAACAATGGCTGCCCCTAACAAAATCCACCTAATTAGTTTCTTGCAATGGCCCCAATGCATGTAAACAGATTTGAAGTAACCCAGACAGATTGCAGACCCCACCTCCTCTGTTTAATTGTTTCCTTTTTGCTGCACAAGAAGTTTGTTCCTTGCAAGAGATCAGCTTCAGATGATAAACTCCAGCTGTTTTGCACTACAACTCCCATCAGCCCCAGTCAACACGGGAGTTGTAGAGGGCTGATGGGAGTTATAATCCAAAACATCTGGAGGGCACCAGGTTGGTAAAGGCTGCATAAATAAAATAGAGATGGCTTTTTCTACCATACTTCTTCCCTGACGCCTGAAGCCAGATTGATTGAAGCCATTCCTCCAAAATCCACATACAAATAAACTGACAGCTGCCTTGGGGACAGAAACATGGGTTTCCAGCAGAACTGGAGGAAATTGCTTTTTGTAATAGTTGGAGAAGAACTTAGTCCATCCACTGGCACCAGCCATACGCCTCCTTGCTATCTATATATTGCTGGCAAATGGTCTTTTAAACTTGATTCTGTGCACTTTGAAGTACACAGGATCAAGAAAATCCAAAATTTTCCAGAAAATGCATGACTTCATACTTTGCTCAAGAAAAAGCCTGCATTTGGAATGAATCTCTGAACTTATTCCAGATTCCAGGCTATAAACTAGCCAGTTATGTATATGTGTATTTAACTGTAGAGCACGTTTAAAAAAAGTTGGAAAGGTTGTGCAGCCACATACACACTCCCCCTTAAAATGGTGGATAATGCGTGCCTTAAACAATGGTCCAAGACATATGGCTGGGAGGAGAACATGCCAAATTGTCTATATTTAGTTAGTCTGTACTTTTTTTCTCTCTTGCATGTGATACATTTACTGAGCTTTTATTCTTGCTTTTGCTAGCAGCCATCAAATGCTAATGCATTCTGCAAAATATAGCTTAACAAAGGCTAGTAAATCTGCACAACTCAGAGCAAACCCTATAGAAGAAGTCCTGGTTAGACCCGACTGCCAAACATACAGCTGAAATCTACATTATAAGCTACAAATAATGGAGGGATTTGCACTTCAAACAAAGTTTGCGCCTTTTCTGTTTCTTGTGATTGCATTTTGTCTCCAAGTTTGGCGACTCTTCAAAGGACAGCTTTTAATAAGGTTTGCAGAGGAAATATAAAAAATGTTATTTAAGATGCTAACGTCTTGCCTTACATTTTCAGGGTCTCTCATGATCAACCCCAACATTTTAAAATGTAAGAATGGGAGAGTTCTTGTTACTGAGTTGGTCCAAGAGAGTAACTAATAATACATTGGCCTAGCCTCTAAAAAAGGTAAAGGTAAAGGACCACTGACAGTTAAGTCCAGCCACAGACGACTCTGGCGTTGTGGCGCTCATCTCGCTTTACAGGCTGAGGGAGCTGGTGTTTGTCCACAGTTTTTCCCAGTCATGTGGCCAGCATGACTAAGCTGCTTTTGGCACAATGGAACACCGAAAGCAGAGCAGCACACGGAAACGCTGTTTACCTTCCCGCTGGAGCAGTACCTATTTATCTACTTGCACTGGCATGTTTTCGAACTGCTAGGTTGGCAGGAGCTGGGACTGAGCAACAGGAACTCACCCCATCGCAGGGATTTGAACCGCCAACCTTCTGATCAGCAAGCCCAAGAGGCTCAGTGGTTTAGACCACAGCGCTACCCGCGTCCCATGGCCTAGCCTCTACCGCACTACAATTCAAGTCCTTTTTTTTTTTAAGGCAGAGATTTTTTCTTTCATTGAAGAGTGTATACTTTCCTGAATTAAGAGACCCTGCAGACAGCAGAACACTGTTGTCAGAGTGGCCAACCAGAATCCACCGGGAAGCTCACAAACAGGACCAGAATGCAACAGCACTCTTCCCCTCCTGCAGCTTCCAGCAGCTGGTATTCAGAAGCACACTTCCTCAGTAGGAGTAGAGCACAGCTCAGGGTTAGCGGCCAGTGATAAAAAGAGGTTTGTTATAATGCCAATTGAACATTGTTACGTTCAATAGGGAGCACAAGAAGTACAATTGTCCAATGGGAAGCTGGCTAGGGATGCCTCATTTGTGGCTAGTTCTGCCTTATTTCAGTCACTTATTTGAAAAGGGAGGGGGCCAGTATAGGTTGAAGCAGTTTATACATCTGTACTTTGGGGGTCAGCTGTGCTCATCCATGTGCCTGATATCCTAAAGAAAACCAATATGGATGTACTCCCTAGTGCCACTGGATTGCAGCTTTTCTCTGTCTAGCAGTTCCGTCTTCAACTTTTGTGCCAATGGACCTGTTTACCCATTTAATGAGATGTGAGATGTGATGCCCCCTTGATGTTGTGGACTACAACTCCCAAAAGCCCCAGGCAGGGTGGTCAATAGTCAGAGGTTATGGAAGTTGTAGTCCAAAACATCTAGAGCAGCAGCATATTGGCTATCCATGGCTAGACTAGCAATGGTCTAAACCCATAGGATTGCAAGGCTCAGGTTTAAAGAAAACTCTGCTTTTCCACATGAATATTCTGAGGCAACTGGGAAGCCAGAAGAGCAGCTGAGACATTGGAATGGAAAGAGGCTCAAGACTGTCCTTGGATCAAGGCTATTCATGCCTTGTGGGCCCAGGTGCAGAGCAGCCACAGGCAGGGAGGGGGCTGTGTATAATATAATAACAATGAGATACCGGACAGTGGTATTGGGACTACCACAACTGTATGGACTACCAATGTCAGCAGGTTTTGGCATAGGCATTGAGTGTGTATCCTGAAATCAAGCAGTCCATCTGCTGGTTGTTGATTGGTGGGGTTGGCCAAGGTTAAGGGGCACGCTATGATGTGTTTCATATCTGGGCTATCCCCAAGTTCACCATTTGGGGTGCTATGGCCCATCAGCCTCCAATCTGGGTGTCTGGACATGAAGCACCTGTCACAGCAGCTGGCCTATAGTTGAACCAATGCAAAATTTAAATCTTCTCAGTCACTAAAATTGGGAAGGATGCCATCATAAATCCAAGAGAACAATGTAGGGTTAGCTACAACTCCTATTTTCCATTTTGTGTTGTTGTTGTTTTGCAATTGAATTAATTACTTTTTCCACTTCCCATTAATAAAAGCCTTCCTTGTCTTGTATTTTTCTAAATTTTGCTGCTTATGAGTGATGCATGGAAGTTCTAAGAAGGCATGGGATGCAGAGAAGAGAAAAGAGCTGGAATGAAAGTTGTGGAAATCAAACAAAGGGGCTGTCAGAAAAAGCTCCTATAATATCTCACCCTTAGATATAGCAACAGTCGTACCTCTGCATAGTTTATGATGTTGTACTGATATGGCTGACATTGGATCCCTTTCCAAGAATCTATTTGTTGAATCAGTTGAGTCTGGGCATTGTGTTGTTTTATTTTCATTTATTTGTACTTTATTAGCTCCCATTACAGAGTAAAAAACAACAGCAAAGCACTCCTACAACCATGTTGACATTCATTTAAACAGTACTTTAAAACAAACAGAAAGCAGAACAGTCATAAAGCAGCACAGAATAAAGAAGAAAATATTATTCTCATGCCAAAAGCAGATGGAAAAAGAAAAACTTGCAGCTGGCTACGAAGGGCCTGCAGCAAGGAAGAGTCCAGGTAGATGAGCCTTCAGATGTTTAGGACTACAACTCCCATCAGCCCCAGGCAACATGGGAGTTGTAGCTCAAAATGTCTGGAGGACATGGAGATGCTAAGGTAGATATTTCTAGGAAGGGGGCTGAGGGGGTAGGTACCACCACTGAGAAGGCTCTAACTTATATCCCTGATAATCTAACCAGCAGAGGCTGGTCTGTTAGGTTAAATGGGGCACTGCCCAAGCAGCTTCAATCTGCCCCCAGCCAGCCTCCATCTGCCTGCCTTCTTGCAACCTCTTCAGGAAATGGCTCCACCAATCACTGGCTCTGGCTCCACCAGCTGTTGGTCTCCATGTCTTCCACTCTTCTGGTCCCAAGGGACACCAGCCAGCACTGAATCGCATCTGTGTTCTAACATAAAGTCAATGTAATCATTTCTCTTGAACTATCTGGAGAAATGATCACATGATTTATGACAGCCTATGCTACACTTTCTTCTTCTTTTTTTTTTTTTTAAAAAAAGGCAGCTCTTTTGCCAACCTTCAATCCCTTTTCATGTGTTCTCCCCTCACAACATGGGAACAGGCATCCTGGCCAATCTATCATTCTTCTGTGGATTACTGGCATGATGTATATGAAGTGCTTCGAAAACCTGAAATATCCTGCACATAAACAGTAAGTGTGATTCTGTTTCACAATCACATTGTTGCATTATCTAAGACTCAGAGCAACTGCTTTTCTAAGAAAGCAATAAACTACTCCTTTAAAAGCACATGAGAAAGGATACAAAGAAAAGAAAGCCTGAAAACGTTACCATTCCAGAAGAATGCAATTTTTAAAAACTTGTAGAAGGCAAAGTAAAGCCCAGTCAGCTTGCCCATCTGCACTTCCTTTATCTATAACCCCACATTTCTGCTTTTTATGTTACTATACAGTCTCTTCCTTGCAGGATACAAATCTAAGTTTCTCATAAACTCATTAATATTTTTGTTTCAGTTTCCTTCCCCAGTAACGTGTTCCAAATGTTTGCTAGCTCTTGTGTGAAATTGACCTTGTATTTGCAGCATTCTAAAGTATTTTTTTAAAATGACAAATCTGCTTCTAATGAAGTCAGTGAGAAAAAAAAAGTATTAATTTCAATAGGAGATAGCATCAGGTTCTAATTTTAGATTGTTTCCTTTTGTTTTTGAGCCTTTCACGTGTGTGATCCAACTTTTTGACCCCATTCCAAATATGGATCCCATTTCCATTACCAGATGAAGTCATCGTCCATTTAAACATTGCAGAGCCTAAAGAGTGCTGGCAGGTCCACCTTCCTCTGGTCCTAAGCCTCTCCTGAAGACTTTGGTGGCAAGTCCAGCCATCTGTAGTCTCAAAGAGAAATTCCAACCCTTGAAAAAGAGCAGGTCAAGTTTCATATCTACAACCAAATATTACTCCACCAATGGCAGTGCACCTCTGAGATGCATTTGCAACATCAAGACCCACTAGGTCCTTGCTTCGTCTATATGGACTGAGCAATCACATCTCCCTTATCCCGAATAAGAGGAAACTCAGCAGGTGTATATATTACTTTCAGAGTGAATTCACTACCCGCGATGTATTAAGAAGCTGAACAAGTTGGGGCCATCAAAGCTTCCCCACCTTTCACCCACTTGAGTGATCATAGAATCTTAGAGTAGGAAGGGACCCAATGGTCATCGAGTCCAACCCCTTGAAGTGCAGGAATCTCAGCTAAAGCATCCATGACAGATGACCATCCAACTTCTGCTTAAAAACCTCCAAGGAAGCAGAGAACTAGCATTCAGTGTGCTGCAACATCACTGAATTGATGAGCCCAATTCATCTGGTGAGCTCTACTTCACAATAAAAATAGGGATCAGGAAATTCACCATGGGAATGCCGGTCTTCATGTTGAAGTAAGTTATTGACCAACATCTTTGTGCCTCTCTGAAAGTAGCCAAATCAATATTGGGGTTCTGCCAAGAACTCCATTGGATACCATCTCGCAAGATTTGAAAGCTTATTCGAACAGTCCTCCTGGTATTATGCCGCTTGAAACATGTGCATAATTGCATATTCAAATACTCTTCATATCAAAATACCCCAAGTGGGGAAATCTGAATGTGGAAAGGTAGCACCTCAGCACTGTCATCTCTTTGATATTTTAGCTTTCCATTTCCATGTGTGTGTATTTTTTCATTTTTACATGGAAACCCACACAGACCTGGAAGGACTGGACCAAAATTTCTGATCATTTAGATGTGCTATTACGAATACTGAACAGATTACGACAGCAGCAGCAGCAGCAGAATGAACTGGCCCTGAGACATTTCAGTGAAGCTGCACAGCTGTTATTGAGGATGACTGCAAAGCATCTTCGGTTTCTCTCTCTTTCCTTTCTGGTAAATGAGATTGTTTTTCTATGCATTTAGGACCTGCACTTCAAGCACGTTTTCCTAATTTGCTGTTGGCTGAGATTTTGCTGCTTATTGCTCTTAATCATATTCTGATTTACAAACAATGGGCATGCTGCTTACCCAATGTACATTAATAACACATGCTGCTGAATATAGCAGGTTCAAATTTCAAGCCAGCTCTAAAAGCAGATGTCCAGAGAAGCCAATAATGAAGACAAACGGAAAGCAAGCTACTCATTTAACTCTTGAATGTGATAGGCAGAGTTGAGAGTGAGAAGCCATGCTCTCCCATTAGGAATCCTTTAACTGAAACTATTACTTGCTTTTAAGTTATCGAGAATTCAGACACTGGGTCTTCAAATCTGTGATACAAAAGAAGAAGAAGAAGAAGAAGAAGAAGAAGAAGAAGAAGAAGAAGAAGAAGAAGAAGAGAGGAAAAGGTCTACAATTGCAATTGCAATTCTGGTTCTAAACGCAGCATAAGGGGTCTCTATAGTATAGTGTATTTTATAGTATAGTATAGTGTTTTTTAAAATGGGGTTTCAGAGTTTTTAGAGGTTTTTATAGTATAGTATAGTATATTTTAAAATGGGGTTTCAGAGTTTTTAGGGGGTTTTGAATGTTTTATGTAGTTTTTCAATTTCATTGTTCTGTATGGGACAATGAAAATAAAGATATCGTATATCGTATATATCGTATATATCGTATATAGTATACAGGCACATGAAGCTACCATCTTGCTGAAGCTAAGCAGGTGATTACCTGGGAAGCACAATTATGCCTTCTTGAGTTCTAAGACACAAGCAGGGCAGAATGTAAATGTAAGAAAACAGGCACATCACTGAACATTTTCAAGCACAGTAGCAGTGCAATTCTATGCATGACCATTCATCATCATCATCATTTTATTTGTATGCCGCCTTTCCACAGTTAAAAGCAATGCTCAAGGCGGGTTACAACTTGACAAGATTTACATAATTACAAAAGTCATAAAAAATAAATAAACCACATCAAAAAATACACAACCAAATGGAAAACAATTTCCACATAAATCAAAATCTAAAACTAAGAATGCAGCATTAATATCACAGTTTAAAATGACATAGGTAAAAAATAACAGCAATTTAAAACTAAAAACTAAAAAACAGAGCCCTCTCTGCCCAGCAGCAGTGGCAGCAGCCCTTTGTGGAGCCTGTCGGGCCCTATCCTAGGCCAAGTGGTGAGTGGCAGGACGGGGGTCCTCAGGCGCTCAGCAGAAGGAAGCCCTACCATATTGAACGGGAGATGCTCCCCAGTAAATAGTTCCCACTGAAATCAGTGGGACCATTAACTGCTTATCAAGTCCCTGTGTATAGCTTTTTTACTTTCTTGGCTAGGTTCCAGAACATGGTCTGAGTCTTGGGGGTATATGAAGCTGTCACATTGCTGAGGCTAAGCAGGGCTTGGCCTGGTCAATGCCTGGATGGGCAGCTACCTGAGAACCCCATGTGGGCTTCCTTCAGTAGTAAAAGTACTATTTTAAAAATGATAAGGGTTAGAATCGGGTGTCTTGGGAAGGAGAAATATTTGAAAAGGGAACGTTTCTGGATCATCTCCGGTATTGCTTACTGTAAAGGCAGAAAGAAAATGACTTGTGTCACACACACTTTTTCCTATTAAAACCCAATTTAATGCCAATTTCTCCAGGCTTCAAGACCGAGCATACATTTTTTCCAGAATGCTAAGATTTAGGATCCATTTTTAAATTCAGCAGAATCAAGCGCCATTACTTTTCGTGAGCTATTCTGCTTCAGTTTGCAGATGAGGTTGTTGCAGTTTTTAATATCAGCTCTGATCTATTGTATCATAGTACATGGAATACCCCTTCATGGATCACTGCCTTGTCATGGCAAAGGGACTCGAATAACTTCAAGAAGCCATGAGCTATGCCATGCAGGGCCACCCAAGACGGACAGGTCATAGCCAAGAATTTAGACTAAATGTGATCCACCTGGAGAAGGAACTGGCAAACCACTCCAGTATTTTGCCAAGAAAACTCCATGGACATAAAAAAGGAGAAACTCTGAGAAGAAAGTGAGTGTTTCCAAGGCATGCTCTGGTTCATGGGGCCACAGAGAGTCAAACATTACAGTACTAAGAAGACTAAACAACAACAACATGGAATAATTGTATTTATATGGTCATTTGAGTACTTCAAGAAAAGAATTGTGGAGAGGTCCATAACACTTGGTGTTTGCTGTATTACAAACATAAACACTATGTTTTTATGGTAATGAACAAAGAAATGCTATTCAGAAGTCTGGTTTGCTGTGGACAAACTCTTGGTATTGCCTTCTGCTTCATGTATCTGCAAAGAGGCAAATTAATGAACTGCCCCTTGCTATGATAGGAGGACGTAACCCCCAAAGTGCAAATTACATTACAGTCAACAATCCTACCTGCCAATGAGCTCACCTTTGGAGAGTGTTCAGAGGCACAGGGAAAGTGTTCAGTGGCCTTGGGAAGCCGTTTGGAGTTTTGACTATACACGATTTTGGCTTTGTGCACTATCCCTGGAACATAACCCCCATGTAAGTTGAAAGTAACTTTGCCTAGGAGGCTGAACATCCGGCACTGCTTCCACTCCTGCAGCCAATCGAAAGCTGTGCCTTGGTTTCCAAATGTTTCGGAAGTCGAACGGACTTCAGGAATGCATTCTGTTTGAAAACCAAGGTACGGTTGTATTTTAAACGACACACCAGCCCCCAGCTCTAGACATGACAGGGGCAGACCCAATCACTGCCCTCCCATGCAATTTTGGCTAAGAAGCTCTCTATGTCTATGCCAATCGCAGTATCTGTATTGCTATATTGATTCACACAGTCTATTCTGTTTCCAAAACTTTCAGGTTCAGAATGATCAAATACACCATTAGATTTTGCAGGCACCTTTCAGCTTCCCTTGAACAGATGAATGTTTTTCTTCTTCTTTAAATTGTGCATTAGCTTGATCCTACCATTTGGATGATTTTGCACAGAGCACTCTTCTTGATGTGTGAGGATTTGTGCACATAATACTCTTTTTATGGTTAATGAGATTAACATACAAGCCCTGCCACCAATTTCAGAGTATTCACTTAAGTCATGAAACACACGCCAACTCAAATGATTTCAGCCATCCCTTGCTCTGTACATTTGCCCCATAGTGAATGGATGTTAATATGGAAAGTTGAATTCCCCAGCAAACAAGAACCAATGTGCTCCGTAGCAAAGGCTGAAAAACTGATGTATATATTCTGTGGTTTCCATTTCCTTGGCTTTATTGTTTTTATGTAAATTCTCCCAGGACATTTCAGGTTATATGTCTGGAAAGCTTAGCTATCCAGCAGAGGAAAGACTGAGAGAATAATGAGAAATGTGCTGGAAGAATGCACATAAAAAGCTTTGGAGAAATGAAAATGGAAACAACAGACACTTAGAAACTTATTGCAGATTAATAAAGAAAAAAAAACCCCTGTCTCTTTGTGTCTGTGGGTGGGGTGTGTGAGAGCGCATAAGCACATACAATAACTACAGATTCTATCAAGGTAGCTGTGAAGTATCAGGACATTTAGCCTGAAAGAAACTCAAAAGGTATGAGCAGACACAGAAGAAAATCCAAGTAGCTTTTGCCATAAGAATCTTCAGATGCTCCCATCTCCCCCAGGCTAGTAAGAAGTCTAGGGGCAATTCTGCAGCATTTAGCTTCCTTCATAACAAAGAATGTGGCCACTTGTGGTATCTTTGTATTGTTCATTTTATGAACAAATACACTAGTGGAAGCAAGCAGACACTTTTAGCTGGCAGCAAAACCACTGATCCTGATCGTACATTAGAGTTCCAAACCAACAGTGTGGACCCCCATAGACCAATCAGGAATCAACTGGGCAAGTTAAATGCATAGCTCTAAACTCTGCTGTCTTTCATTTCCAGATTCAAACTATCTGTAAATTGCCCATTGGACTGGGAGGTGGAGGAGATTGTCCAGCAATTAGTTGCCAATGAATGAACTTCAAGCTATCTTCCCCAAAATTTTCTGGCAATAACCAAGCAATCAGCTTTCTGCTGAAGTCACAGTTGCCCTGCACCGAATTTTATACATGTAAAAATATCACACTTTCTAGTGTAAAAATATCACTTTAATACCAAGTCAAACCTCTCCTGTGTAGGAAAAAAGTCTTTTGTCTCACACATTAAAAAAAGGAGTTAAGAACTCCACTCCAAGCCTCTAATCTACAATTTTGTTTCAAGACCATTCTGAATGAATTAATGTTTGGCTGATGGATCAGAACACACTTGTTTACTTTTCCTCATTTCAAATCTACTGAAAAAAAGTGATCACTGACTCTGAAGCATGCCTTATGTTGCTTATACTAAATGACACTGGAATATACTGAACACCGTGGGACTTGGGCTGTGTAAAAGGTAAAGGGACCCCTGACCATTAAGTCCAGTCGTGGACAACTCTGGGGTTGCTGCGCTCATCTTGCTTTACTGGCTGAGGGAGCCGGCGGTTGTCTGCAGACACCTTCCGGATCATGTGGCCAGCATGACAAAGCCGCTTCTGGTGAACCAGAGCAGCGCACGGAAACACTGTTTACCTTCCTGCCGGAGCAGTACCTATTTATCTACTTGCACTTTGACATGCTTTCGAACTGCTAGATTGGCAGGTACACGTTGCCAACTTAAAACACAGCCAGGCATTCTTTTTCTCAATTTGGATCAAAGCTGGTTTGGGGGATAACTCATCATTTGGGGAATAATTGTATTCCATAAGAAATGGCAGGCTATATTTGGGTTGTGGCTATTGTTGTGTGTTGCATCACTTCCCAAAGCAGATGCACAGTAAATGGAAGTGTGTACACAGCCCTACTTCCAAGTAAATATTATAGACTCATCTACACATGTTCTTCTGTTTAGTACTTAGAGGGTATGCCAAAAGCAATCCTAAACTGAAAAAGCAGCCATCTGCACAGCAATAGATGAAGCAATTCCTTCTTGTTTTCTTAATACAAATATTGTACTGGTCTAGGGGAGGAGAGGTGGAGTTGGGGCTGCTTCATACGTACATATCAAAAGCAGAACAGAGGTCACTTTCCTATCATTTTGCCTAAGTTACGTTGGAATGTTTCGAAACTAGAAAAGGTGGGCAGGCAGGGCCGATCACAAGGGTCTCTTGCAGCCTAGTTGTTGCCTGGTTGGGAGAACAATAAATGAGTGAAAATGTGCCGTGTGTCTAGCCATATGGTTTCTGCTTCCAAATATTGTCATGGCTGTGTGGGAAGAAGCCACAGTTTCCATGCCACTGCACTCATTTATAAAGAGCCTGTCAGACAAGTTTAAATTCTGGGTGGATTCTGTTGGCTTATGAACACAAGTGATGAGATATATATATGTCCAAAAATAATGTGAATATTTTGTTTGAAACCCGAGTTTAACATAAAGCAGAACTCAAGCAAAATAATGAAGCTATGAAGTTGTGCACAGCAGTCTTCTGCTGTTATAGTTCACTGGAATACTGGAGTGTTTCCTTTTTATAGCTTGGAATTGGTTTTTTGAGGCCTCTAATCCAATGACTCCCTTGAGGGACACACATTATCTAACAAAAGAGTACTTTCCCCTTTATTGATCAAATTTCACACATTTGGCAGGCATTCAAGCAGTTGTGAAGGCAGCACAAACATTTTAAATGGCTGGGTTTTCTCATATTAAACCAGACGTTATGAGAAAAGGGACAGGATCCCCTTTTCAAATTTCTTGCAGAGGATTCTGTACATCAGGGGTGATGAAACTGTGACCAGAGATAATGGGAGCTGGAGTACAACAACATCTGGAGGGCCAGAAGTTCCCCATGACTATATGTCATTCAACACAAAACTACACATGTAGTTTGTCGTTTACACTTGAATATTCTCTATGTGTGTTTTGAAAGGAAGGTCAGAATCAACAATGAAACTACAGGGAAGCTGGGGGGGGAGCTTTTTCATAATTGAAATCAGGAGTGGGTTCATTTCAGAGACTGTAATAGGTCAAACAATGATCTGGTGAGTTTGAAGCATTGGCTAGCAAATCTTAAGAGCAGCCTTCACAGTCAGCAGAGCCCTTCAAATGTTCTGGACTACAACTTCCACTTGATGCAGTACCACTAAAACTGGGTTTCAGTTGCACTTTAATAGATGCATCTCATACTAAATTTAAAAAGAGGTGTCGTAAAATGCCCAATTGTTTCACTGCCACAGGGATGGGGAACCTGTGGCCCTCCACATGGGCATAGCCAGGCTTCGTGTTAGGGAAGGCAGAACCTCACTTAGTTGTATTTTTTATTTATTTACTTGATTGGGGGGCAGCTGCCTCCCCGCTACACCCATGGCCCTCCAGATCTTCCTGGATTGCAACTCGCACCAACACTCTGTTCAATTTCTTTAATGTGCTTTAATTATTGTTCATGACTACTATTGTAATTACTGTATGTCAATCTTCATGTTGTAAGCCACATAAAATGCTAAACCACTGCTGCCCATCTTGATAAAGATGTGGCTACATGGAGCACACATGATAAACAGAGTATACCACTGAACTGACATTTTTAGGGGAAAGTGAAAGGGGTGAACTTTGTGAAAGGTTGACATTGAGTATGTGCCACACACAGACTTGTTCAGAGGACCATTCGTAAGGCTTGCTGGTGAATAATGTAAGGGCTAATCTGAACGAGTGGCTCTTTGATCCCTATTATTATTATTATTATTATTATTATTATTATTAAAATCTAACAGCAGGTCGCCCACAGTCAGTAGCTGTCTCCTCCGCACTTTGGGGTTAGTTTTCAAGTGCACTATTCGGGGATGCAGGGACTGTTTTCTGAGCCAGGTAGACAAGCCAGGAACTCAACAGTAGTTCAAACGGGGCTCAGACAGCAGGTCCTTCTACATGGATTCTGTAGGGACAGAGGACATTTACTGGAACGAGGCTCAAATAATCTATCTCTTGCACAACAACCCTCTAGCTTTGTGCCGTCCTGGGGCATCTGGTCTCCGCCACCTGACCTGCAGCCTTCGCAGGTCCTCAAAAAAAGAAAAAAAGACGGAATTGTCCTGTGATCAAAAGTTACAGAGCAGAGAAAGAGGCGTGGCAATCCTTTCAGCCCGCCTGCTTTAAACAGAGAGTGGCGTTTCCAACGCCCAATAGCAATCCAGGGAAGAGTTGCCTTCTGATTGGCTAGCCTCACGAACGTAAAGGCGGGCCTCTCCACCGTTCAAACCGGCGGCGCCAAGGAAAGAAGGCGAGAGGAGCTGCTGTTTCCCCTGCTGGGCCCGTCGTCATGGAGACGCTCCTCTCCCAAGCCGAGCTGCTGCCCAGCCTCTTGGCGGCGTCGCGCTCGGGCCTGGTGCGAGGCTGGGACGCGGCGGCCGTGCGCCGGGCCCTGAGCTGGGGCCGCTTCTTCCAGGGGCTGCACGCCCGCCTCCCGCCCGAGCGCGGCATCTGGGCCTCTGTGGAGCGGCGCCTGCGCAGCCGGGGAGCGCCGCTCGGCCTCGGCCACTTGAAACGCTGCCCGGAGCTGCTGGGCCTGGCGCTGCTGGAGAACCGCGCGCTGCCCTACGACGCCTGCCGCGCCCTCCTGCGCGCCCTCCTGCACGGTGAGGACGCGGAGCGCCGCGCCCACCGCCTGGCGAGGCGAAAGGCGGCCGCCCAGCTCCTCCTCCTCCTCCCTTCGGCGCCTTCTCCTCCTCCTCCTCCTCCTCACGAGGCCCCTCCGGTCAGAGCCCAGGGGCAGCTGCTGCTGGCGCGGCTGCGGGAGGAAGGCGGCGAGGAGGGCGCCCTCCTGGAGCAGCTGCCCTGCGGCCCCGCGCTGCACAGGGCCGTGGCGGCGGCGCTGCTGGAGCCCGGAGGCGAAGCAGAAGCCAGGGCGGCGCTGCTCCCTTGGCTGCTGCAGCAGCAACAACAGCAGCAGCCTCGCCTGGCCGCCTTCTTCCGCCTTCTGCCGGCCTCGTGGGCGGCCTCGCTTTGCAGCCGCCACCCCGAGCTGCGCGCCCCTTACTTGAGCCTCTTGGCGGCCTGGGGGAGCCGGCTCCGATACGACCCGCTGCGCGGGGAGTGGGGGGCCGGCGGCCTAGAAGAAGGCGCGGCGGCGCCTTGGCAGGAGGTGAGGGAGCGTGTCGGCTGCCTCTGCCAAGGGCCGGAGCCTCTACGCAGCGCGGTGCTGGCGCAGCTCAGAGACCTGAAAGCCCAGGATGGGGGCTTTGAAGTGCGAGGCCTGAGTGTTTGGACTGATCTCCTGCTGGACGTGCAGGCGTCTGCTTGGAAGGAAAAGCTCCTCGCGCGAAGCCTTCCCCCGTCAGCCAAATCAGTTGAAAATCTAGAATGAAAAACAAACACTGTACCTAAAGGAAAGATGACTTTGTATTGATTCTCCATTCAGAACTACTCACTTAAGATCAAGTTGCCTAGAGGTTCCCAGTGTCTTAACACTTTTTTTGTTTTGTTTTCCAGCAGAGGATTGCTTCATGTAAAGGAATGTGTTCCTGTGTATTCTCAGTTTTAGGTTTTCACTCCCAAGTGTAACAGTGCAATTAAATCACATAGAATAGATCCTCCCTCATGTGTTTTGTCATCTTCAGCCCTTCATTATAGAGTAAAAAGAAAGTTATTCTATAAGAGTATAAAAAACAAATGCTAGTTGCACCTTACATGCTCAGAAGTGCATGTTGAAAAGCACATTATTATGGATGCAATGCTAGTGATTTATGTATGTGTAAATGTTATTAGGACGAACCAAAGTGATGCAAGAGAGTGTGCAAGCATTTGAGTTCTGCAGAACACTGTTTCGACACTTAGGTTCATGTCAAACTGAAATGTTCTCAATGGGCCAACATGGCTTCCTGTCCTTTTTGTATGTCTCTGTAATGTGTAGGTGAGACTGCTATGTCTACCAAAAGATTAGAACAAAGATTTGCATCCTGAATTCTGGAGCAGTCACAAATTGTTACAAAATTACCCAGCACTAGACATTTTTAAAAGCTCACACAAGTAGTACTCTACATGTTGATACACTGTGGACATTGCTATGTAGGCTCTGCTATTGAGCTAAACATAGGGAGGAATATTACCTGAGGTAGTTGTATTTCCCAGTCAGTTATCAGCAACTTAATCAGTATTCATGACTTAACTGACTCATATTTTGGTTGTCAGCAGTGATATAGGTGAAGAACCTCTTGTAAAACATACTGTGGCAGTGTGAAGTGTGTCTCCTGTCAATGCTCTTCTACAAATACAAAACACTGATTTGTTTTGACATATTGTATTGGATAGGTCCACTTAAGAGATTTCCTCTTACGTCCATAGAGTAGCCACATGTGGGCCCATAGTCTTTTTCACTGTTTTGTTTTTTTTGGTGACCATAGCCAGTTGAGACCAGAACTTCAACATTCAGTAAAGTAAAAATGGGGCTATTGCTACGACATATGTGTGTTCATGTGTAATTTGCATGATTATTGCCTATATTTAAGTGGTCTTTGTGTAGAAATCGTTATGATCCTTGATTTTCCTTGTATTGTTGATGGCCTGCAGTTGCAATATTGGAAAATATCCCTGCTTGTTAGGCTGGTCAGGAAGTCTTTCCTGCTTGCTTAGTTCTAGTTGCCTGAAATTATAAACACTTGTTCCTAATTATGTCTTTATTATAATACAACTTTGAACTTCCATGTAATAATCTGTCTTCTATGGATAGGTCTGGGACGCGGGTGGCGCTGTGGGTAAAAGCCTCAGCGCCTAGGGCTTGCGGTTCGAATCCCCATGGCGGGGTGCGCTCCCATTGCTCGGTCCCAGCGCCTGCCAACCTAGCAGTTCGAAAGCACCCCCGGGTGCAAGTAGATAAATAGGGACCGCTTACTAGCGGGAAGGTAAACGGCGTTTCCGTGTGTGGCTCTGGCTCGCCAGAGCAGCTTCGTCACACTGGCCACGTGACCCGGAAGTGTCTCTGGACAGCGCTGGCTCCCGGCCTATAGAGTGAGATGAGCGCCCAACCCTAGAGTCTGTCAAAACTGGCCCGTACGGGCAGGGGTACCTTCACCTTCACCATCGATAGGTCCAGTGCAGTGATCTCAAACTGATATATGCATTAATTAACACAGCAGAGACTGGTCACATCACTTCAGGTTTTCAAGCTCTATATTAACATTTGCCTTGTACATCCAAAATTTGTGGGTGGTATTTGACTCATTTTTACTCAATAGACCCATTGAAATTTGTGAACGTGACTATGTTAGGGTAGGGTTATTAATTTCAATAGATCTACTCTAAAATCAGTAGAATACCACCCTGTGTATATAATAGATATTAAGCCAATGCTATTTGAATTGTACTCTCTGTGTGAGGAAAGATGGGTAGAAATTAAAAAAACAACCCTGTATTTTTGAGCTACAAAACAAGGAACCATCTAAGTACAATAAATTATTAGTGTAGAACTGGTTCCAATCAATTTCTTATGTATAGTGGCAAAAGTGCAGAAGTTCTCAAAGCAGAATGTAACCATTTTGTGTCTACTTGTGCCCAATGATTTGTTGCCTTTGTTGTATTTGTGCTAATAGAAGGAATACATATGTGTTAACTTGGAATAGACAGAAGTTGACTTTTTTGAATCCAAGTAATGAGATTAGAAATAAATGATGTAAGCCTTATACTCCTATAGTGACATATCTTTTTCCACTATCAGAACATGCCTTGGGCTGCCATTCCCTCTTGGGCACTCCACAGAAATACTTTCTTGTTCTTGGGAAACCATATTTTGTTTCAGTATCCTAGCCAACAAACTACTCTGTCTTGCAGATAAAAAAAGGCTTATCATAGTCACACTTTCATATGGGCTAATCAAATTGTACTCATTAGGGTTTACTTATGAGTAAATATGCATGTTGCTCTGTGGTTCACTGATGCATATCAGTGCTTTACTTTTTGAAAATGTTCCATTATAGCTGCTGTTTCACATTGGATCTATTCAGCATCCCTAAGCATGTTTACATCAAAAGAGAAGTTTCGCTGAGTTCAGTGGGACACAGTCCCCTGGTATAAGTTTGCAGCTTTGGTGCTTTATCAATCTATTGGAGATTTGGTTAAAGTTGTGGCAATTTCAGGTATGCACAGTTTGCTTTCTTTGGCATAAATCCTAGATTTAAAGCTACTCTGATCATTTCATTTAGTGCCGTGTGTGTGTGTGTGTGTGTGTGTGAGAGAGAGAGAGAGAGAGAGAGAGAGAGAGATGCTGAGCTTGTAAAGAAGTCTCACTGCAGTTGTAACACTATGGAAAGGTTACATAGCTATCAACCCACAGCTATGAGTTCAATACGGTTGCTAATGTGTTGGCTTCAAAAAAGCACTAATTAAGTATGATGTTATTAAAAATAGTTTTCTAGCCTTGAGTGCAGAATATTAGAGCATTAGCAATGCAATTCTATTCGTTGGGTTTACTCCCAGGTAAGTGTAGCCTAAGCCTTTTTATTCTGCCATGTCAGAAGCCATAACATGATCCCTTAAAGAATTATTCTGAAGAACAGGAACCTGCCTCATACCTAATCGGACTGTTGGTCCCTCTAGGTCAGTATTGTATTGTCTACACCAGGAGTCGGGAATCTTTTGCAGCCCAAGGGCTGCATTTCCCTCTACACAACTTTCTGAGGGACACATGCCAGTGCTGGATGGGGCCAGAGACAAGAGTGGTTAGTTTCTTCACATGCAGTAGGTTAGTTTCTTCACGTGTACTCTCTATCCAGGCAAGCAATAGGCATTATTGGAGTTTGATAACATATTCCAGCCACATCAAAACACTTGGCATGCAAAGCAGGGCCCAGAAGGGGTGTAAACTGGGAAGAATTCCAAGGGCCAGTTAGGCAACCCTGGTCTGCACTGGTAGCAGCTCACCAGGGTTTCAAGTAGGAGACTTTACCAGCTGTGTCTAGAGATGCTGGGGATTGAACCAGGGACCTTCAGATTGCAAAGCAGATGCTCTTACCATGAAGCTACAGCCATTCCAGCTAAATAATTCCATCACTTAATTCTAGCAAAGTGGTATGTTTGGGTTGTGTGTAAAATGCACACATGCATAAATTTTATAGGTTAGTAAATTCATTAATTTCTTATTAATGTAAATGGTTTAGGTTGGAACAATTGATTTCTCTTGGGCTTTAATTGGATATGATCAATCGTGAATCACAAGTGAAACAACAAGGTCATTCATCAGCTGCTTAATGTTGTAATGGGCTATGCTTGCCCTTTCAGCTGAGAAAAGATGGAGAGCCCTAAGGGAATGAGATTTAAATTATCGTGCTGCTGACAATTAAATGTGTGTACTGCTGTCTCTTACAGCCTCATTAGTCTTAATACTGGGGTGAAAGCTGCTGAGTTCAGAACGGGTCCATAATATGTTATGAGAGCTTTGTAATTTTATTCAGCGTTTTTAGAATTTGAATCTCCCTTATGCTTATCAAGATAAAAAGCAAATCCATGATGCACCAAAACAACTGGTGTAAACTGATGGTTTGGGCTGGCTTACTTTTATGGCATCATATCTCCTTTGAACCTTGCATGTATGTGCTTTAAACCTACAAACAGAACAGTGAAGAAGTGACATCCCACTATCCTATCCATATTAGAGATAAGAATATATCCATACCAAAGTTGGACTGTTTCCACTACAGGACAGAGCAGACAGAATCACCTACATTCCTTCTCTGCAGCCATAGATGCAAGCACATATTATTTCCATTGGTAGGAAAGTTCCTCTTTACCAGATCATTTCTCCCCCTTTGGGGCAAGAATCAGACTCCTGGCAGGGCTAAAGTCTACATACCTCAGAAGCCTCTCCTTTTCTCCACACCTCCCACATTCTGCTTGTGTTTCCTGATGAATCTCTCCCCTGGACTATCATCATAGTTTCAGTTGGCCAAACCATCATGAAGGAAGCTGCTTTGCACATGGCATGGGACATGCGATTTATTTCTAACTAAAGTGCCTAAAATCTAGACTCTGTACAAAAATAGAATGCAGTGGAATCTCTCTTAGCAAGCCTACAATCTTAAATAAAAACAGACACAGGAGGGTGCAGAAAGCAAAAAGGAATGAAGGAGAACAGGTTGCCAATATGACCACAATAAAAACGCAAAAATAACATTGAGATGTTAACAAACAGCATTCCTTTAGGGAAGTGGCTGGACTGCTGTGTTTTAGGTGTAGATAAGAGAATCAAGTATGTTCAGCAATGGAACTTAATCCATGACCGTAGTATGAGAGACTGTGACTTGGCCAGTCTACTTCACAGGGTTGTGATGATAAGTGGTTATTGTGGGTCTGCTACCCTCAGTTTGGAGGAAGGGAGAGGTACAAATCTGACAAATAAATGTACTGGGCTGCAACAGGACAAACCTTTCTACTGCTAGATGGTGTAGAACTTTGTTTTCGCTTCCATATCCTTGTGAACAACTAAAGTGCTCATTTCATTTCAAAATATCTCTGAGGAAGCTAAGGATGTTCCAGTGTAACTAGAGAGAGAGAGAGAGAGAGCTGAGGACATTCTCTTGTGCATCAAGTGCAAGCAGTGGGAACATGGTATCCATGTGGGAGAACCATTCTGGGTTGCTTATTTTCCAAGTCTGATATGACATACCAATTTGGGAAAATATTTAGTGGATTATTCTAGTGGTATACAAATAGGGATTCGCAAAGTGTGGTCTGTGGACCACAAGTGGGCCATGTTTTTCATTCAGATAGTCCACAATGAGAGTTTTGTAGAGGAGCTATGTGCAGGTGAAGGATGGGGAGCACAGCAACTGTTCCATCATTCTTGGATCCAGCGGAATGCCTGGAAGGTGGGTGGAAAGAACAGGAAGTGGCAGAGAGAGGAGGCTCATGCATCCTCAGAGGAATAAAATCACAGCTGGCCGCATAACACTGGAAGGTCTCAAGCAAGAGAAAAAGGCTGACAAGACACTTTAAAAAGAGGAGAAAGTCAATACATACTTAAGCATCTTGCACAGTGCAGGGCAATGGCTAAACAGGCAGAAAATCATCATGTGGTCCACCAAGTCCCTCAGCAATTTTCATGTGGTCAGTTGGGGGGGGGGGGATCACTGATGTAGAGCATTTCTTTAGCTTATCATTTCTTAAGCTATTCAATGCTATTGTTGGCATCCACCTGTCCCAAGAGACAATAGAATGTTCCTCCAGGGATGAAAGTCAAACCACTGCATTAGCAGCACTGAAATGACCTCCCTGGAGTGCAAGCCTGAGCAGTGTGTATTGAGGTCATGGTAAAGGTAAAGGACCCCTGGATGGTTAAGTCCAGTCAAAGGCGGCTGTGGAGTGGCAATGTTCATCTCGCTTTTCAGGCCAAGTGAGCCGGCGTTTGTCTACAGACAGTTTTCTGGGTCATGTGGCCAGCATGACTAAACCACTTCTGGTGTAACGGAACACCGTGACGGAAGCCAGAGCTCACGGAAATGCCATTTACCTTCCCTCCGCAGAGGTACCTATTTACCGGTATCTACTTGCACTGGTGTGCTTTCGAACTGCTAGGTTGGCAGGTGCTGGGACAGAGCAAAAATCACCCCATTGTGCAGATTCGAACCGCCAACCTTCTGATCAGCAAGCCCAAGAGGCTCAGTGGTTTAGACCACTGCGCCGCCTGCTCCCCTGGAGGTGCCACTCACTCCCCAGACAAGTCCTCCCTTTCTGCCTCGCTGATGTGCTCCAAAGGAAAGCAGAGCAATATATTTGGTACCAGCTTGGCTGCAGGAGTTGCCAGAAGGAGACGTACAAGGCACCATCCAAGTGTGTTAGGGACTCCACTCTGGATTCGTGTAGGGTTTACTCCTGAGCCTTTTCTTCCCCCAAAGATACCCAACAGGACAGTGCTATTAACTATTTTAAAATGTTATTGCTTCTTCAAGCAATTGTAGTTTGATGAGGATAGGGGGTAAAGTGAATAACTAAACTTCAATGCAAGACTGCAGCAGCATCATTTTTATTATGAACGTAAGAAAATCCCTGCTGGCTCAGGCCAGAGGTCCATCTAGTCCAGCATCCTGTTCTCACAGTGGGCATGCAGATGCCTGTGCGAAGCCAGCAAGCCAAACCTGACCTCTCCCTGCTTGTGATTCCCAGGAGCTGGTATTTATTCTCTGAGGCTGCAATCTTAGATCAATTTTCCTGGGACTAAGGCCCATTTAACTCCATGGGATTTATTTCTAAGTAGCCATGTACAGAACTGCACTGTAATTTGATCATAATCTGGTTGCTGGGTTTAAGAGAGGCGGTGTTTCTCCATACTGTGACAGGTATGTGTTAACTTTCTCCCAGAATAAGAACTGATGGCATGGCTTACATCATTAGGAGAATAATGTGACAGGCACCAAGCACATTGTTGGAATGATGAGATAGGTTTAGGTGTAGGAATGGCTAATTTGCTGGAAGTGCATGAGACGTCTTGCAAGTCAGCATAGATAGGGATGCATCTGGATTTACTATAATAGCCAAAGCAAATGGCAAGCGTGGCCCTTTTATTAATTGCAAGAGAGGAACACACTGGATCCTGTGCATGACACCAGCAAATTGGTCCCAGTAGTATCTGTTATTTTACTCTGTCATTATAGCCTCTAGCAAAGACACTATATTTGAGCAGTGTATGGTATCTGCAACCTATTAAGGATGCTGTTCCCTTATTTTATAGTTTAGTTCCATGAATACACTTCTCCAGCAGAAGATCATTTACCGCTGAAACTTTGGAACACAGAATTTTTAAAGTGCAATTACTTTTGGTTTATGAGCCAGCTGTTGTGGGGTGGGGGAAGGGAAAAGATTAGGTTGTTTTTGTTTTTCGGTTTACATTAACCCTGCAGTTCATCCTATACGACTTGCTCTTTCAGCACCAAGAGGAATTGAATTTAGATTTACAATGTGTAATCTATTAATATATGTGCAGGGCATAATCTCCTAATGCTCGCATATATTTTTAGTTGTGTGTGATGGTTTTAAGAATCTTGACTTTAATGGTAGCGAAGTGTAGTATTAAACCCTTTATTTATGTGAGGCCATGCAATTTATATTTAGGGTCCCCCCCCCACTCCCCAATCTTTCTTTGCTATGATGGATTGATGCGAATTGCACACAAAGCCGCAAGGCCTTTATTTAAAATATTTTAATTTAATATCTAAGTGAACCGTGTGCCATGGAATATGAATGCTTTAGTTTAAGGATGATGTGTATCATGAAAAATTACAACCCACTCTATTTATACATATGTAAGTCTAAAAGATACTAAAGTCTCAAAACTATATCTGCTCAGGCCCCAGATGCAGTTAACCATGCAGTATAGCAATATAAATTATGCCTTAGAACCGTAGCTCAGTGGTAGAGCATATGCTTTCCATCTCTGGGTAGCATTGGGAGAGTCCTACTGGAAACTCTGGAGAATCGCAGCTTGTCAGTGATAACGCTCAGCCAGATGGACTAAATGGCCTGATTCAGTATCAGGTAACAATCTGTGTTCCATTGCTTATGTTGATTCTATGGCATAGTTATTCCTATACATTTTAACCAAATCCTATGTTGATACCATTGCATCATTGTAACTGTACCACTTGTGTATTGCCAGAAGCCATATGGGAACTTTCCTCCAATCAGTAACTTATTTCCAAACAATGATGTGGGACTGCTTGTTTCATAATCTTCTGCACCCAACTCAAATTTCCACAGTAGAAGTTGAACGTTTGAAACTTGTATGCATTAAGTGACTGCTTACGATAATTTTTAGGGGTGTGCATCGGCTCTGTGAATACCTCCAAGAATGAAGCAAAGCTTTTTTCACTGCCACCACTGCTATGCAGTAGGCGCACATATGTTGGGTCTGTGTTTGGGCATATTCATCCTGAGAGATGTTTCGTTGGAGCATTGGAGAGGACACCTGGGAGAGATCCTGTCAAGAGCATAAATAGGAGTATTGACTGTGTCAGGTGAATAATCCCTCAGGGTATTCAAGAATCCATGAGATTCCCTAAGTCTCTGAGGGCAGGCCAGCTAAATAGTCCCTCATCCCTGCAGTGGGGTGCCACTATTGTCAAGCAAACCTTATCAGGCAGTGGTTTATTCTTGACAACAATGGAGTACTGCCTTCACACCCTGTTACAAGAACCAGATCAAAGTTGGGCCTTTGATGTACTGAAACAGCTCCATGGTTGTTATGGAGACACAGGGAGATGTGTCATTGTAAATTGCTTGACCATTTCATTGTGGGGATCCTGGTTACATTTGCCTCTGAGGAATTCTGAGTATAAATGTTGGAGAAGTTCTAGTGTGCACTTCTGGAATTATCTCATCTTTGATCACTATGAGAGGTCCATTCTTTTTTGTTTCCAAGTCTTTTCCTCGTCAACTTAGTCCATTACTTGGGAACAAATGCATCTGGTAGCAAGGTCCATGAGCTTTCTGCTTGTAAGTTAGAGATTTCTCATGTGGAGAAAGCTCTGGAAATTTGGTTTACCCTCAGAAGCAAAATGTCCCCTGTCATCCCACTGATCTGAAAGACAACATTTGGTTTGGACTAGGTGACCCTCAGGGTCCCTTCCAACTCTACAGTTCGTTGATTCTATAAAGCATTTTGTTCAGCATTAGCCTAGAAACAACTGCTCAGATTATCACAGGCCCTGAAGATGCTGTCGGATCTCAGATGTTTACTTCTAAAGGATGGATGGGCAAACTGTGGCCTTCCACAGTTGAACTACAACTTCCATTAATCCTTGGCAGCATTACCAATAGTCGAGGTAGTGAGAGTTGTGGTTCAGCATTATCCTCCTCTTAAGGCATATTTCTTGGTCATTATCAATTTAGAAACACACCCTGAAACCTTGTTTCTGTGGTTAATTCCAGGGGTAGCTGTGGAATCATTCAGTTATATCTCTTTGATCTTACTGGATCATGATTTCCTACGCATTAAGTGTTGGTGATTTTACTGTGAATCTTGCAGAATTTGTAGAAACAATGTGTTCCTGTACTTCACAGTAGAATTCCCAAAAGCTAGCAATCTCTTGATAATTCGGATGGGAAAACTCCAGCCTGTGGGCAGATGCAGTCCTTGAAGATTCCCACCTTGAGATCTGGCGGGATTCTTCCTGGGGAAAAAGAGTGGGAACACAACATGCTTTACAAAGCTGAAAACTCACCCTGTATCTCAAGTGTTGTTTGTTGCCTTGAGCCCCATAATTTCATCCAGTGTTGAATGTGAAATGATGGCAGCTTATAACTATTAAAAAGGGGTGGGGAATAGATACCTTATATGTATGTATACATCATTAAAATTACGGGGGAATATGCACAGACCCGTAAATCTCACCTCAGCCAGGCCCCTATTCTTCTGGCTCCGTTTTTTTGAAAAGTAATTAACTTTACATAACAGCAGTAGAAAATAGTAGCTTTTCAGCTACAATGAAATGTTTAAATCAGAAAGATTTATGAGGCCCTGGGAATTAGTGGCACATTATGGCGCTGAACTGAAAGGGTGACCTGCCCTGAAGGAATATAGAGAAGTAATAATGTTCTGGTCTCATCTGTCAAAGAAGTGTAGCAGACATTTCTTTTATATATATATATATATATATATATATATATATATATATATATATATATATATTCTTTATTTAAATTTTCAGAATAGAACAACATATGAATAGCAAAAGATATGCAGTGTGTGATGCTGTTGGCAATATGATACAGCCCTGTTGATGTCATATTACATTTCTGCCTTGTTTTGTGAGTTGCCTGTTACCGTTCCAGATTGGAGAACACAGGAAAAACAGTCTTTGGAAATCTCTACACAGTTCAGATTCCATGGCTTTCCTGTTATTGTTTGACTTATTTATATATACTATGGATACCTACTTGTTGTTAATGTGTCTGCATGTCCTCCCCTGCCCCCCGCCTTCAGTATCCAAAAATTTAGAGCAAGTTTCTCCAATAAGGGCATTTGCCACTATTTAGCATATCACTGAACTACCGTAGTTTTGCTCCTGTTAAATCCTGCCAAAAGTGACCCGCTTGCAGCCACCAACATATGTCCTCTCAAGATTTTCTGTAGAAAGATCAACAGTGCCTGCTGCAGTGCTTTAACAATATTTTTGCCACCCGTATTAAGATACTGTAGCCGACAAGGATCACTTTTTACATCTATAGATATTTTGTAGGTCAACAGATCCAAAGTGTAAATCTTCCAGTGTATCTTGAGGCTGCCAAATATTGAGCTTCTAATAGTGCTCGTCTTCCTGTTGTCATCTTCTGATGGCAGACTTTGTCCAATATCGTTCCTTTTGATCATGATGAAGTTATGAAATGAGCTAGCTGACCAGCCTATCTTAGTAAAGTAAAGCAGTATCATGCGCAGGGCTATTTAATGACTGCACTGTTACACATTTCCTGCTATATTTTATTAACTTAAAGGTGCTGCACATTCTAGTTTGTAAGGTTATGATTCTCAGATTTGTTTTGTTACACTGCATTTGATATTGGTTTTGTAATATAATTATAAACAGATTAGATTTTTTTTTATCTGTCTATTGGTTTTCAGTGCTTTTATTGCTTTTTCTTTACTCCCACTGTGTCACTATTTGAGACAAGTAACAGAATTCCCTCCTCTAGTGTTCCTATGCAGTTTTGTACGCCATCTTGAAAGGGTGTGTGCATGTATGTAATACTTAGGGAGAGGATGAGTGTCTCCAAAAGCCCCCAGGGGTCCCATATACAATCAGTACCAATCATCCCAAATAGATGGCACAACATTGAGAATTGTATCCAGTTAATCAGAGTAGGCCTACTGAAATCAATGAACCAAAGTGAAATATTCCCAGTAATTCCAATGGGTCTACTCTGAGTAGGATTATCTTTGGATATAACAATTATTTTACTATTACGTATTTAGTGCCAAATTGTTAGAGATTTTGTTTAATCCCTAACAAAATACCACCCATAATCCTTTCCTATCTGTCAAGAGTGTGTGCATATCTTGAGGAAGGCAATTTTTATATTCCTTTTTAAAAAGAAAAATCTTTGGCCTGTTTCACTTGTGCACTCAGCAATTAAGACATTTTCTTTTTGTGGTTATTTGACCATGTATTCCATAGTTGATTACCTTCTGATTAAAAAGCTTAAATTTGGCCTTTGATACATCTGAACAGTTTCAAAGACATGATGATTATGGATTTCAGTGGCAGAGAAAATTACTTTATCATAATGTCTGGAGCTTGAAACTGAGGAAATGTAATTGCTTGTGGGAGCTTTAGGGATAACACAGCTTCAACTACCTACAAAACTGCTCACATGCTGTCCTCTGGAGAGAGAGGTTCAGGGAATTGTATATTCTCACAACTCCAGATGGCATAATTTTCCTCTTAAATTGCAGTTTTGTGGATTTGAGGTTTGCTTATGGCTTACATAACATGGGTGATAATAGCATAAAAGCACTCTTTTCTGGTTGTGTTTACACACACACACACACACACACACACACACACACACACAAATAATGATTGACCATAAGCAACTTGGAGGACCCAGGAGTCACAGTGTTCAGTTCTCCATGTCATCTGTTGGGGGAGCCAGAGAACCTCCCAATGCCATGTAATGGCTTAGAGAAATAGGACAGATCCACACCATACATTTAAATGTGGCTCCCCCACAAAAAATCCTGGGAACTGTAGTTTGCTAAGGATCTTGGAAATTGTAGCTCTGTGAGGGGAAACGTGCTTCAAATGTGCACGGGATGTGCTTTAAATGTATGGTGCCCATACAATGGGACAAGTCATACAACGTAGCATGACATTTCCTTACCCCATTACCTTTCTTTAACTTGGATTTGTCCTTCATTAGAAGACTACTATGTATTAGAGACCTGTTTTGTATTGGTTTGTTCTTTGACTTGCATAGGCATACTCTTCCCCACACGCTTCCAATTCTTGTTTGAGCATGTTGAATAATGGAATACTTGGATTAGGTCTAGCTACAGAAAATGTTAAGCCTGAAAACCATTTCCAGATTGCATGATTCCAAGCAATATTCAAGGTAGCACTTTATCTGAAATACAATGAAGGACAATTCTATTCATACTTGATGACTGATTGGAGGTTTGCAATAGTAATGCCTTTTCAGCTAGAGAACAGAGAGCCTATCTGTTGAAGGATTTCTTCTCATAAAGAGTTGCATTTTTGAGAGTTTGTATAATATCACCCTCCTAATTGAGTATCATAAACCTGTATGAAGGTTGTTCTTTGTTATCAAGTTCCAAAAGCTTTCATAATCTTGTGCCCCACTAGCATTTTGCTTACAAGGTCCTCCTAGGCAGAAAATTAAATGTGGGATGGACTCTCTTGTATAACGAAGGTTCTGAACTGCAACTTCTTACACTTAATTTATACAGTACCTAGAACTGAAATACCTTCTCACTGTGTTTGCAGTTTTGTATAATGTTACTTTTAAATTCATAATCCATGCTTTGAATATTTGAGACCAATGCTATGCAGTGCTATACTAAACACAGCCATTGTGATTCATGTATACACTAAAACTAAAACAAATCTCTCTATTCTGTACTAAAAAAGAAAAAGTCAAGTTATTTGTATTTTCTTTGTTGGAAGCTGTCTTGTAAAGGTTTAATCTTAAAGGCGTCCTCAGAATATGTTAAATAAACAAATAATGCCTTCAAGGTATCACAAATATAATTCTTGTTATATGTGCCCTAATGTCCCATATCCTCAAACAATCAGCAATCCTGGGTTAGCACTATGGGATTGGGTTTCCTTTGAGTGGGAAAGTGATGCATATGGGATCTTTGGAGGGGAGACAAAGGGTTAACGCCCCCCTGCCAGGGTTGCGTTATGGCACCTGCATGTGCTTTTCCCTTTATGCCAATGCCATGGAACTCATATTTATGATACATTTCCTTAATAAATAAAGCAAAACAGGTGCTACAAACCAGTACATTGATAGTGTGGTTTTATTACTGCTTTGATAATACCAAAAATGTTAGCAAGAAGATGAGCTCCTTTATCTTTATGGAACTGTGAAAGTGATATCGACTGATTTCAAACTTCTGGGAAGAATATATTACCTTGGTCCTCAAAGCAGCTAACTTTTTTATTTCACCAAAGAGACAGCATATGAAAAAATTCTTAAGAAATCTCCAGCCATTAAAAAAAACAACCTAACTTGTATATATTGAACTATTACCGTGTCATGTCTGTAAATCATGAGGATGTTATAGCAAGTGTGCATTATATTAGCTCATATGTTATCAAATTGCTCCCTTCTTTGCTTGTATTTAGGATTATGGGGCCCCTTGCCATCATACGTCAGCAGTGTGGGAGCCCCTTCCCTGTGGTGATCGAATGCCATTGCAATAAGCATCTCTGCATGGGTAGAGTAAATCACACCAGTCCTTCCTTGAAGCTTCATACTCGCCTCTTTTTATATAACAACATGTGGAAATGTAAAGTGTCCTTTGGCAGAGATAAACTTGCAAAGGCTTGCAGGTGAAATTCCTTCCTATTACAGCCTACCAAAGGATTCAGAATTTGCCACTCTAGATGTTGCCAACATTTATAACCTGTGTGTTCAGGTTTTGCTGTAGGTAAGGTCCAGAATGAGATTATGCATTAATCCTGGGAATTTATTCATTTAGACTGGCTTCCCAAAAGTCTCAAAGAGATTTAGAACACATTAAAACATCAAATAAAATAATCTAGAATAAAACAAGACTGTGTTTTAATTTGTGTAAACTGCCTTGAGTCCCAGTCTGGGAAAAAGGCAGTAAGTAAGTAAGTAAGTAAGTAAGTAAGTAAGTAAGTAAGTAAAATTTAACACATTTATTTATCATTTGGCAGAATGTAGGCCAAGTAGCGGGATCAAAACAGCATTTAAAATATTCACGGTTGTTTTCCAAGCACACTTTCATGGAACCAAGTTCTGTTGAACTGCATGGGACTTCCTTCTGATTGCAAATATTCCATAAACATTGCACCCAAAGAGGTTCACAACAAAGGCATGATCAAACAAAAGTACAACACTGTCCGTGGCACAGTTCAAAGCAGTTTTGTAATAAAAATGCAGAATCAAATTATATCAATGTATTAAGAAGCCAGAATTCAAAATGAATCAGGGCAGTGGTGTGGCAACAGCAGTGTGAAAGCTTTTAAAGAGCTGCAGAGAAAGGTGGGACCAGCGTTCAGCCTTAGGTGTTTGCAGGAACAAGGTACGGTATTCCATCCCCTCTAGCCTAACTTTTAAGCGGAAGGTGTCAAAGCACTCTGATTATGACAGTCTCTCTACAGAAGGTGACAATGCTCTGAAGTTCATACTCATTTGTTGTGGAGTCTCAAGGGGAGTTCTGAGACAGGGCATACTAATGCAGATTGTCTCTGTAATGCAATAAAGCACAGAATGCTGAAATGGAAGAATCACAAAAGGCCAATCAATGCCTAGCAATCCCCTGGAAACCTCCATCATGAATTCCAAATCTAGAGGGTGCTTCACAAATATTGCTGTCTTTAATGGAAACCATAAAAGCTACTTACAGATGATACTGTATGAGAGACATGCTTTCAAAGATCTTCATATATCAGCCATCTATTTTCACTTCTTTGATGCTTAAAGCACAGTTGTACAGCTGTTGCTTACTTAAAGAACAGCCCAGATAGGAACAATGGAAGATTTTTCTATACATGCAATTTCTTTGTAAAGAATTCATTCCCTTTCCAGGTGCACAGACAATAGATGTTGCCAATGAATCATATGAAAAAAAGCAGTGTGCAGGGAACTGATCCTGAACATTGTGCAATGAAAGGGGGGGGAAACTGAGATGGAAAAATTGAGAGCATTCCTGTGTTCTTGCTTTTTGACATTGCCTTTTGAAGAGCATCATGTAGAAGGGCAGGGAATATTAGCAATCAGAACACTGCAAGGGCCTTTTCTAAAGGGTAGTCTCTAGGTCCAAGTTTCAAAGGCACTGGAGACCAATTCCGAGAGTAATAATAATATTTTTTTAAATTTATACCCTGCCCCTCCTGGTTTAAAAACCGGGCTCAGGACGGCTAATAAAACATTGATTAAAATGTGACTTAAAAACAGCATAAAACAGCATAGAATACAACATAAAATGCAGCATCAATATCAATAAAATTCAAAAATTCAGGGGTCATTATTAGAAGGAAAAAACCAAAAAACCCCAGTCAGTAGACATCGAACGATCACCAGGACTAACTGGCCAAGTTGATCCTACTAGGGCCAGCAAGGAAACCAGGAAGAATTTAAATGTGGGGTCCCAGAAAGGGTTTCTTCATAGAAGAGGGAAGGGAAAAGGGAATAGAGGATCAGGCGAATTCAAATTGAAGGCCAGGCGGAACAGAGTCTGGGGAAAATATGCCAGGCTAATGCTAGTGGATATCAAAAGGACTTCTCATAAGACTGCAAACTTTAGTTGGCTTGGAATAAAACATGCTTTGCATGTATGAAGTCCTGGGTTCAGTCCCTGATAATTTAACCCTTAATAGATCTTGATAAGAAAGCTTAGCAAGGCCTTCCCACATGAGACTTCAGAAATATGCTGTCACCTCTGGCTAGTAATGGACAATGGATTTTGCCATGGGCTTAGGTGAAGGGATGGATGAAGGCCACAATTAGCATCTGGATGCAGAAGCAAGACTTTAAAGCAGGGATGGAGAGATGCTGACCATTCCATGTGTTCTTTGAGGACTACTTCTCTCATCATCCCTGACCATTTGCCAATCTAATGGGAGTAAGAGACCAACACACTTCAGGAAGACCATGGGTTCTTCATCTCTGTTTGAAGGTCCTGGTTCTAGCAGGGAAAAGTGACCATGTGAGCTCCACTTCAAACTGCAAAATGCCTTTGGCTAGCATAGACTCTTTGCCAGAAGGATTCCCTCTTAAAGAATTGCCCCAAGACAAATTAGATTTCTCCCGTGCCCCCATAATTGTTTTATTTGTAACGTAGGCTGCAGATCAATGTAAAGGTTAAGGGGAGGAGAGGAGAGAAGCCAATAATGTTCTGTACAAAAGCAACTTCTTAGTTCCTGGTGTCCTTAAGGAAGAAAGAGAAAAGAAATTCAAAGTACAACATTATTATAATACAAATGATGATGACCAATGAGAAGAATATGAAAAACTGGTGAAAAGAAGCTCTCAGTTCCAAAAGGCACATGGATTCCCTTTGCAATTGGAAAACACATCAGTTAAATATTGAACAAAATATAATAAAGGATTAGAAGCCTTCCGAATAGTAATAATAATGGGTACTAAATTGCAAATGTGTTTGTACTTCGTTTCTCATGTCAAATAACCTTTTTCATATATGCAAGAATGGAAGATATTCAAACATAATATTTGCTTTTCTTTCCTCCTGCCCTCCCACCCTGGAAAAAAATAAAAATCTTGTTGGCATAATTGACAATGAAGTCAGAACAGAAGTTATTTCTAGTGTGTAGCTTAACCAAAATAAATGAAGTCATGTATCCTGTTGAAAGGTAAGTGGTTTGCTCCTTTTAAGGCTCCTGAAGTGCCTGCATCCTGCAAATAGAGGTATTTCCCCCTCCCTCTGTTGGGATTTTTCTAGCCTTGCTGCAAAATCTTGGATCTGCTCTATTGCGATCCCTTAGGACCACCTGTCAACTGAAAAAGTGAGTTGGGGGAGGGGTACATGACATATGCATTTTCCCAAAGTGACCTGTACTTAGTGGACAAATACCTGCTATGCCACTGAGCAACTGCTATGAGAGGGCTCTGATTGTTCTTTTCCCTTCATCCTATTAAAAGGTGGCTTAACATTTGAAGCTTTGGTCCCTTGAATTTTCACTGTCAAACTGAAGTGATGTTTACTCACAGCACAATGCCCCACTCCCTAGCCCATAAAAAAAAGGGGGGGGGGAATTACGGTACCAACATGGGAATCAGGGGCCCAAACCTGCAATTTGCATTGTGGGGGTGGGGGGGGGAGAGCTCCCATTCACTTCACTTGCAATTTGCAGGCATGGGTGGCCCAATCTCAGTTGGGACCTATGGTATTCCCCCTATGCTAAGGTCCTGACCTAGGCTAGCCCTATTCACTATTTTTTAGGGGGAAGAAATTATTTTTTATTACTAACTTTTTATTATTACTATTATTACTACTATTATTATAAATTTTATTTATGCTTTTCAGGTTTAGACATTTCACCAATTTTACATTAATCTTAACATTTCAAACCTTGACTTCCACCCCCTCTTTCTGCAGTTCCTTAACTTTATTTTTAATATCTTCTGTATATCCAAATTAACTTAATTTGCTCATTTATCCATCTACTTTAAATATATACTGTTATAAAGCTGCAGGTTATTACAATAATCCTGCCAATGTTCTTACCTGTTTACAATTTATCTGTAAATATTCAATAAACCATTTCCATCCTTTATAAATGTTTGTTGTTGTTGTTGTTGTTGTTATTTGTTAACCACATAGAAGTTCTATTTATAACAACATGTTACATAGATTTTGTTAAGTTAATAATAGTATAAATAAATAAATAAATAAATAATAAATAAATAAATGCCACATGTAGTTTGGCTTTGTGGCTAATCTATCCAGAGATGTTGGGTTCAATTCTTAGTGTGTAATGTTTAGATAACCATCATTCATTCTGCCCTACTGATATATTTGTTTGGGACATACAGTACACATACACACCTGATATAACACTTGGCGTACTACGTCCTGTATCACCCCACTACAGTGTGCAATGGTCCCTTTAAGGTACTGTTTTTAGAAGGCTAAAGAATACATCAACTACTGGAGAAAATGAAGATGTCAACAGGTGATGTTTGTGGATTTTATTAAGGGTCCCCTGCAGTTTCTCCACATAATTTGTCTACCACGCCTTACGGACATACCCACAAGAACAGGTACATCTGAACAAGACAGATGAATTGGCCTCAAAGCTTGGGGTAGTCCCTTAGAGGCACATGCCAAAAGAACACTCACTCCTCACATCATTACGTAGAAACAAAATGTTGCCTTTATGTTCACTTCTTCAGTGTAGCTTTGTTTTTCATGACTGTAACAAAGGTGGGGGGGAGTGTTTTGCATTGTCTGAAATGTAAAATGACCACTCCACACCCTCCGCAGCCCTTTCAGGAAATCCTGACTAAGACTGGTATCCACCACCTTAACAGTTTTCTCTTGTTTAACTGGAAATTATGCAGTTTGCAGTACAATGTTGTGCTAAGTTGGGAACCTATGCAGTGGTCTTTTTCTTTTTCCTCTAGGGGCCAGTTTTCCTAGCCTCAGCCTTAGCTGGCTTTAAGCTTGTCAAAAAAGAAAGAAAGAAAGAAAGAAAGAAAGAAAGAGAGAGAGAGAGAGAGAGAGAGAGAGAGAGAGAGGTTATTAAAAATGTTCCTGCCTTTCAGTAACTGGGCTTGCTAGGCACAACAGTGCAATACTATAGGGACCCTTTCCCCTATTTAGTCATGTCATTTGGCACATTGCCTATAGCTAAGAATGAGATACCATCTGTTATGTGTTCAGAATGGTAGTCTAGTGAATTTCAGCTCCTTGCTTTTTACAGCCTAAAACAAAAACGGATTATACCACCTTGTTCAGCATTCACATTCATTTGTTTCTCTCTATTAATCCTCATTTAAATGGTTTATCATTTTACTTAATTTTTATAATCATTTAGAAGATCATTTAGAATGGCAGAGGGCTGAGGTGCTTATGGTGACTGGGCTATTCTAATCCTTGTTGAATTCCCTTGATATTTTGCTTCATTGCCTGTTGAGTAAAAAGCCAACCCCCCCCCCCAAAAAAAAAACCAGGGAAGGGCAAGGGAGGGGGGAATCCCCTGAAATGAGTGACAGGGTGCTAATGTGCAATAGTTATGGATACAGTGAGACTACCAGACCGCTTTCAATTTCAGATTTTAATAATTTTTACATTAGACAAAATCAGCATATTAATTTGCTACAAAAGATCGTAATATAATAAAATGCACTCCGAGCAGTCAGAAAACTCTTGGCCAATTCCTTAAAGACTTGAAATGGATATTGTGTGTGTAGTATAATTGCTTCATAACGATATGCTCAGAGATGGTTTGTGCCACAGCGAGAGGGTCTGAATTTCATTCCCCCAGTGCTTTTCATAAGCCAGATGAAAACTACTCTTAACAATCCTACGCATATCTATTTTGAAGCAAGACCCCTTGAATTGAATGTGATATATTTCCAGGTAAGTGTGTATAGGATTATGCGCATAGTTTGTTCAAAGGCGTGTGTGAGCATTTGCATTTTGTGAATGTAGCAGCTCTCCCCGTGGCAGCCCCTTGTACCCTACCCTTTCCTTCCTCTTCCAGCCATGGAGGTGTTCAGTTGTATTCTAACTACATTCAGTTAAACAAGGCTAGAATTGAAGCACTGGCTCTTACCCTTAAAGCCGTCAGTGATTCAGGACCTGGATATCTGAAGGCCCTGCTTGTATGTTATGGTCATCTGAAGAGGTCCTGTTAAAACTATAAGATGAACCTTGCTCAATCAGACTGATGTCCAGCATTCTCTTCTCACAACAACCAACCAGGCATGAGTGCAATTGGCCTTTCGCACTTGGCATTCAGAGGTATATTGCCTCTAACACTAGAGTTAGGGCACAGCTGCCATGGCAGGTAGTCAATGCTAGCCTTGTTCTCTATACATTGGTCTTATCCCTGTTTAAAGCCACACAAGTTGGGGCCATCACTATCCCTTGTGGTAGTGAATGCCATAGTTTAACACTGAGGTCCAGTGGCGAGGCCTTCTGGTGGTTCCCTCACTGCGAGAAGTGAGGTTACAGGGAACCAGGCAGAGGACCTTCTCAGCAGTGGCGCCCGCCCTGTGGAACTCCCTCCCATCGGATGTCAAGGAAATAAACAACTATCTGACTTTTAGAAGACATCTGAAGGCAGCCCTGTTTAGGGAAGTTTTTAATGTTTGACGTTTTATTGTGTTTTTAATATTCTGCTGGGAGCCGCCCAGAGTGTCTGGGAAGACCCAGCCAGATGGGCGGGGTATAAATAAATCATCATCATCATCACCATCATGGGCTGTGTGAAGAAGAAACTCCTTTTGTGTGTCCCAGAATTTGGATTCATTGGCTGACCCTGAGTTCTAACCTTATGAGAAAGGGAGAAAAACTCAATATCCACTTTCTCCACACTATGCCTATATGACTTTGTGTCCCTGCAGAAGATAGGGACATCACACAGCACAGGCCTTTTCATCTGCAGCACACGGACTGTGGAACTCTTTCCTGCAGGAAAACTGGCTATCTACCACACTGGACACATTTAAGCACTGGGTGAAAATGACATGCATTTTATGGTATTGCTTGCTGATCTTTTTAAGCTGTTACCTTGTTGGTTTTGCTGTTGGATTGGTTGTGCTGTTTAGTGTTTTGAATATCAGGTTGTCGTTTTAACTGGTTTGGTTTTTGCTATTGATTGTAAGCCACCTTGAATATCCTTTCTGGGTAGAAAATATGGGATATAGGTATTATAAATCAATAATACAGATAAGAAATTCTCATTTCTAACATGAAATGCACACTTTATAATTATCTATCTATCCATTGCAAAATATGTAAAGAAAGAACAAGCAATGTTTCATTTCTATTAAGTGATTCATACGGTAGAATTCTCATAATGCTAGATTCTAATATAAATAAGCTCCATTAGTATAGTTCCACACTGAAGTATCCCTAGAGCTAAACCATCGGCCTGACCTTCTTATCTGAATGCTAGTTTTTCTGAGAACAACAATGCAAAATCACATATTAGTACTAATTTGGCACTGTCTTTTCCTGTCACAATTGTTTTTACAGCCAGCTCTTTGTTGCCCTTCAAACAGATGCAGTGGGATTTTATAGCAAATGTCTTTTCTGGCTTTCTCTATATCTTTTCCTTTTTTTCCCCCTTTCAAAAATCCCTGGATGTTTAGATAAGCTTGACAGTAGCTCATAGGCACTCTGTATATTTGCTTTTATTTTGCTTTCCCTTTCTGATTGTCATTCTTTTAAGAACAATGGGTGTGTATGGGCCTCCTCTCATGCAGGTGCATTTATGTTACATTCTGCAAGCATAGCTACATGCTTCTAGCTGCTACTTTACCTGATAGAAATTGCATTGGCACACAAAGGCAAATCTTTGCAAATGAAAGGTAGTTTTAAGGGAGATCATTCAGTATCAAAACTTGCATGAGCATTATGGGGAATGGAAAGATCCAAATCATTTACTTGCAATGCTGAGTTGTGACTAACCATTGATTTAACTAAACACTTTGAACTATCAGCCTCAAGAACTAAGGGACTGGAAATCTAGATCCCAATTTGACGCTATGTCTGTATTCTAGCAGTTACTGTTCAATGACTGTTTGCTTATACATTTCTGTTTTCTTTGTATGCACAAACAGAGCACCAATTTGTCAATCAGTATTTTAAGCCACCCTTCCCAGTTCCACTTTTCTAGAAAATTCATTGTAAAATAATTGGGTTTAAATGCAGCTTTGAAACAGCTCATAATTTCTACCACTAGAGAGCACTACAATATTAAAAGCTTCCTTGCCTTTTGTGAACATTTTCTTATTTCCTTATTGAAAACAGAATTGATTGGCTTTATAATTCTGCCCCTAATAAGATTCTAAAATATATAATTGGGATTATCTTGAAAGGTAAAACACCATTCAAAAGATGAAGAGAGTCCCTCTCTCCACTGACTCACACACTTAATTTAATATTCTCCCTGCAGCATTTCCCACTTTTCCATTTAAAAGTGTGTGTTTTTTCTGAGGCATTAGAAACTGCTGCAGCAAACATCAAATGAAGCCCCAGCTGTGCACACCATAAATCAACACATGCATAAAACCTTTGACTTGCACCCTAAAGATTAGGAAGATAAGCATACCTAAAATTTACCGGTAAATATGATCCAGACAGCTTATGAGAGCAGTATTTGGTTCCGTTAAGATCTTCAGAAGGCATCATAGCAGACAGACTACCATGACACGCACATTTCCATGTATTCACCTATGCACACTCACAGAATTCTTATTGAACCAGTACTGTTCAAGTGTAGCATTCTTGGTACAGTGCTATAAACAGGTAAAGGTACCCCTGACAGTTAGGTCCAGTTGCGGACGACTCTGGGGTTGCGTGGCTCATCTCGCTTTACTGGCCGAGAGAGCTAGTGTACGGCTTCTGGGTCATGTGGCAAGCATGACTAAGCCGCTTCTGGTGAACCAGAGCAGCGCATGGAAATGCCGTTTACCTTCCTGCAGGAGCGGTACCTATTTATCTACTTGCACTTTGATGTGCTTTCGAACTGCTAGGTGGGCACCAAGCAATGGGAGCTCACCCCTTCGTGGGGATTCGAACTGCCGACCTTCTGATCAGCAAGTCCTAGGGCTCTGTGGTTTAGACAACAGCGCCACCCGCATCTGTGCTATAACCACTTGTAAAACAGACAAGGGAACTGAATCCCAATAACATACAAACTTTAATTCAAAGGGCTAAATCAGATGGCTAAACAGATATTAAAAGCAGTTTCTAACATAATATCCTCCACATCAGATATGATTGTTGTGGGCACTGATCCAGTTCTAGTGATGGGTAAGTTGTCTCAAATTGTAGCTAGTGATCCAGGATGCCATGGGAATGTCCATGAGCATTGATTATAACAGCTAGTCATCCATCATGAATCCCATCAGCATCCACATCCAAAACACATATCTAGGCAGTTCAATGAGTACGAGATTAGCACTTCTTTGCTGGATCTTCATTGCAAAACAATAACATGAACCAGATGGTTTCAAGCAAGGTAACTAGAAGGCCAAAGCACTGATGCTGCAAAAAGTAGACTCAATATACCGTAATATATGATATTACTAAAAGCGTCTTTTTTATTCTTTCTAGTGCAAGATCAGTGATTTCTTTCTCTCTTTTTTTAATAGTGTTCATACAGTATCGTGGGAGCCTGAACTAAGAAAAGGAATTGCTTTTGGTGCTCCTAATCATATTATTCAAGTCCCCTGCCCAAATCCAATATGTCTCTTGGCTGTGTCTTAATGGTTCACATCTGTGGCAATAAATATCAAATGCATGGAGAAAAATAGTGAAGGAAACTCCATTGTGATAATGAGATTACTCTGGAAATAAAGCGCTGGATTACTGAAATCTAATTTGGAAGTGATAAAGTGCATACGATTGCCAAGTAATTATTTCTGCGGAGTCCTTTTCCATGAGGAAAAGGTCTGTGATTAGACATTACACTATGTTAATGTCACTGGAGCTTGACCTTGGTGTGAATGGGCAGAATATTTTGTGGCAAATAACAAATCAGCATTCAATGCTGTATTAAGACTGTGAATTTAGGGCTCAGGGTTGTGTTGGTCCCACAACATCAGAGATAGGCCCAGATGATACAATTTATTGAGTCAACTGTGTTTGTCTAAAGTTTGGGGGTGGGGAGCAGCCTTATCAATGCTAGTTGGTTGTCTTCAGCCAATTTGGGGCATTTGAAGACTATGCTGGACTAGTGGTTACTAATTTCCTGTGCAGGAGCCCTGCATCTCTTTCGTGTGTGTGTGTGTGTGTGAGTGTGTGTGTGAGTGTGTGTGTGTGTGTGTGTGTGTGTGTGAGAGAGAGAGAGAGAGAGAGAGAGAGAGAGAGAGAAAGAGAGAGATATTCATTCCATTGGTTGATAGGGCAGTAGAAATACGTTCATCTTAAATTCAAAATCATATTGCACATTTTGACTATATTTGCCTGCAGACATCTTTTATTTGATCTTATTTGCTTTCTTTAATTAATGAAGCCTGCAGGCTCAATCATTGTCTCATGATGAAGAAGGAGAAGGAGAAGAACTGAAAAGTGACAGTGTATGAAATTTCCTGCATGTGACTACCAAGTGAAAGTCTGAAAACTCAGGGATCTACCCGTGACTGTTGGTTGCTATTTAAATGTGATGTCCCAAAAGTGGGACAGCATATGAACAATCATATATATGTATTTTTGAGACATCCATTCCCCCAGTTAAAGACATCATACAGTCTTTAGGATTCAAGATGGCACCATCAACACCATTACTTTTAGTGATGCTTTCATCCAGTCAGAAAAACCATGATGCCAAAATCAGGAAATACAATGGAAATGAGGCCACCAGCAAACTAGCTGCACAGAAGTATCAAGGAGGGAAGTTATTTTCACTGGGTCTACTGGACATGGGGAAAATATTAAACTCCTCCATCCTTGTGTTGTGATTCTGATCCCTGTGCACTTATTTTTAAAATAAGACACATAAAATACACACACATACCCTTAATGTACAGTATTGTCTAGTTTTGCCCTGCATCTGGATAACAGACTGAACTATGTGAGGGGCATACAAAATTCCCAAGTACTTTTATACTGATGTCTCATATACTGGTAAGCCTGAACTGTAGCAAAAAGACTTCTCTCAGCCTTCCATTTCTCTCATTCTAGCAATCTATCTTTCAAAAAAGAATTTATATATTTTTTTTGCTTCTAAAACATTCACCATTTTAAATTAGAGGTTGTACAGTTGATTTAAGCCATATAATAATAATTTAGCTAATATCTGAATTTTAATAGTGCCTAGACAATACAATCAAAACATTCTGTGTTTGGGGTAAGCAGTCGCTGCCCCAAGAACCACACACCTGTTAAGCTGTAGTATTTGGCATAATGGCTGCTACATCTCATTGATATTAATGGAATTATGCTGGCATAAATCCAAGTACTCTGACGTCTGTTTTATGAATTGCTGTAAGAATTTTAAATGCATTAGAAATTAAAGCCAGTAAATCTCTATGTGTCAGTAGATTGAACATTTGATCTATGAAATCAAGATGGCAAATGCAGCCAACAGATCTAAAAACACTGGTATCAATATAAACATGAGTTCTGGTGAACCAGGCCTAGAAGTTTATATTACATTTATTTTATTTTATTTTAAATTGGATCCTTCTATCCAGCTTTTGTAATATTAATTACTATGCATAAAATCATATGACAAAAACTGAAATCTAACATTGATAAGAACATAAATATCAACAAAGCATAGAATTGTAGGATTGGAAGGGACCATGTCCAGTCCAACCCCTTGCAATGCAGGAATCTTTTGCCCAGCTTGGGGTTCAAACCCATAACCCTGAGATTATGAGTTAGGATATTTCCGTTCCACCTTAAAAAGGGGACAGGCTGTTGTGAGTCACGGCCTATGTATTTCCTGCTCACAGGAAGTTTCAGTTTGTCTCTTGCTTTCGTTTCTCTCTCTGTGCCTGAGACATCGAAGCAGGCAGTCATGTTTTTTTCTTTGTTTTGACCAACGCTGAATAAAGTTGTAAATATGCTCTCCTGAGTGCATCTTTCGCTGTACAAACTCTGCTGATAGAGCGTGCACGAGCTGTGGAATGTGGCAAGTAATTTCTGAGGCTTTGTGTCGCTAATTGACTGATACTGTATCTACGGGAGATCGATGGATCGTCCGGAGGCGACGTGGAACCATGATGGCCTATGTCTCCCTGGCAGTATCCCAACAGTCCAGTCCAACCCCTTGCAATGCAGGAATCTTTTGCCGAACTTGGGGTTCAAACCCATAACCCTGAGATTATGAGTCCAATGTTCTACAAAGCAGAGTAGTAGCCTAATAAGGAAGCAACCTTGGCAGTCACTGTTCATTCCTCACCTGAAACAAAGCCATTTTGAGCTTCGTGGTAGGAAGAACCCACCACCTCCTTACTAGGCATTCTAAATCAACTGAAGTTTCTGAACAGTTCTTCAAGTGCAGCCCCATATACAGCACATAAATGTAATCTAAAAGAAATGAAATAAAAATGTGACTGCCTAAACAAAATAGATGCACCTTACCTAGTTTTAAGTACTGTATTAAAAAAACACAAATACTAACCCCACTTTTTTTAGGTGCTTTTGGCTGCAATCCCATATGTTCTTACCCAGCAGAAAGTCACATCAAATTCACTGAGATTTACTTCTGAGTGTAAGTTTATAGAATTGCATAATTAATACTATTTCAGATGTGTTCCTATAATGTTTCTTGGGAGCAATTTTGAATTGAAATCAGCAAGTCTTACTTTTGAATAAGCACATACCAAATTAGTCTGTTATGGTATTATTACAGGGCACTCTAAATGCAAAGCACTATGGCACTAAGTTGGTTGCCGTATTTAAAAATGTGGAAATCTGGGCTTTCAACCGCAGTATTCCGCCTATGTTTTATGGTGGAAAGTCAGTCTATAAAACTGATTTAGTGTTTTTTTTTTATGCTACCATTTGCTTTTAAATGAAAGAAGTAGATGACCTTATTATTCTGTCTGTTCAAAATTTGTAACAACCCTTTTTCAGTGTGATCTGTATGTCCATAACATCAGCATAAGTGACTATTGCTAGTTGGGTTCAACTGAAGAACCTCTCTGTGAAGTAAGTTCCATTGAGATGAAGAGACCTTGATTCCAATAAATGTGTCTATGGTCAAGGTGTCAGTGCCATAAAAACTAAAGGGACTCATGCTATTATTTTGTACTTGCTTACCTGAGAATAAGACTTATTTTACTTAATGGGACCTACCTTTAGGTAGGTATGCACAGGACTGTGCTGTAAAAATACTTTCACAAAAACTATATGCTTGTCAGAATATTAGGTAGCTCTGGGACTTGGCAGTGAGGCTTGGACTGGGGTCTCTGCTTGGAGCCAGTTCAATGTCCAGTGAAGCTAGTCCTGGGCAGAAATTTGTTTTCATGCCTACCTAATTCTTCCTGAACTGAAGCCATAAAGAAGAGCTTTGGGGCTGAATTATGCTTTGAAAACCCATGCCCCCTATTCTCCAAACATGGGGGGAGGATGGAGAATCATGATCATCGTAACATTATTAAGCTGTGCACAGTTAAACTATGAAACTCACTCCCAGAGGAGGCAGTGATGACCACCATCTTAGATGGCTTTAAAAGTGGATTAGACAAATCCACAGAGGAGTCGGCCTAGCTATGTTCTGCTTCCACAGTCGGAAGCAGCAATGCTTCTGCATTCTAGTTGCTGGAAACCACAAGAGGCTGAACCCTGTCATTCCTGTTGGCTCTGGGATTCAGCCAACTGAGACCGGATTCAAAATTAAGCTCAGAGGCTAATGAGGAATCTTATTAATTTAAGAAAATGTTGCAAAGTATCCAGAGGGGGAGAGATGTTTGTGGCCTGTGTGAGCCAGAGCTTTTGGTGATTCTTGTGACCCGAGTTGGAGGGATGTGGGGTGAGTTTATTATTGTCCCAGGCTTTTGAACTTGGTATTTCTCTCTCTTAAAAAATGTCAGAGCGGGCCTCTATTTCTGCGTCTTGGCTGTAAGGATTTATTAATGCTTTTACAGATTTCAATCTGCCAGCCGCGGATACATATGAAAGATTTTCTCAAGGCAGTTATGAGACTCTAATGGGTTAAATTAACCAGGCAGTATAAATGTAAGCTGAACATATGGTCCAGGCCCTTGGAGGGTTTTGGAGAAATGTCTGGTAAAACAAGTAAAGCAGATCCTTGGAGTGTGTCAGTGTGAAAATGCCCCCTCCCCTCCCCACTTGTTTTTGGGTTTTTTTACCACCGAGAAAAGATCAGGTTGTCCACCATAATTTCACCTGTCTGCCTGTTCACAATGATACAGGAGGATAAATTCTGCTTAATAGAGACGAAGAGGAGGAGAAGTGCAAAGCCTACTGGGGATACTGGCATGAGGCAGAGGAAGGTGAGAAACCTTGCACAGCTCTCTAACTCAAATGGAAACAAAAGAAAATGTGAGGTGAAGCAAAAGGGAGGGGGACACAGTTCCCGTGAGCATCCTTTTTTCCTTCTCTTTGTCCTTAATTGTAACACTTCAGACCTAATGAGTTCAGTAAATGAGATATATTGAGTTCCTTAAATGAAATGCCCCACCACTGTAAGACTTGTCAGACTGAAATCCTTTCTGGGAGTTTTGTACTTTAAAAAAAAAATTAGCCAAGGAAGCAGGTCTTTTTTTTAATGCCACTTGGAAAAAAAGAATCGTGAAATGCAAGTATATGTTTAGAAAAGCAAGGAGTTCCAAAGCTTTAGGAAGGCTCAGGTGGCCTTCTGAAATCCTAACCTCACTTACCTGGGAGAAGGGATGAGAGAAAAATTCGATTCATTTCTAATTTACAGCAGAATTTGTCAAATTTCAGAAACAATATGGAAACCAAAACACAACTGTGCTTTGAGATTTGCACATATCCAAAATTTAAGATGCAGTTCTCCAACCAAAGAATGTTTACAAAAATGCATATATTAGGGGGAAATGTGCAGAACAATTAATATATTAGTGAAAATAACATACAGAAATACATTATATTCAGAGAAATTGCTTTCAAAAAAATACGTACAATAGTCAAAACTGCATACAGAAATGTGTTTAGCATTCTAGAGAATTTTCATGAAGATTTTTTTTTTTTTTTACAAAAATCACAAAATGCTGCAAGCTAATGTGGTTTGATTATATCTGATATTTCTTCAGCATTTATTCTTATATGTTTGCAGGGAGGTTATATGACAATGAGCATTTATCCTGCCTGTGGGTAGATTTGTTGTTCCCAGGTGGTTGTTTTTCAGTTACAAGAACCAATTGCTGAAGGACCAAGTGTATTGCAGCAGAAGTGTGCTATTTAATTGTTGTTGTTGTTTAGTCGTTTAGTCGTGTCTGACTCTTCGTGACCCCATGGACCAGAGCACGCCAGGCACTCCTGTCTTCCACCGCCTCCCGCAGTTTGGTCAGGCTCATGTTTGTAGCTTCGAGAACACTATCCAACCATCTCATCATCTGTCGTCCCCTTCTCCTTGTGCCCTCCATCTTTCCCAACATCAGGGTCTTTTCCAGGGAGTGTTCTCTTCTCATGAGGTGGCCAAAGTATTGGAGCCTCAACTTCACGATCTGTCCTTCCAGTGAGCACTCAGGTCTGATTTCCTTAAGAATGGATGCGTTTGATCTTCTTGCAATCCATGGGACTCTCAAGAGTCTCCTCCAGCACCACAATTCAAAAGCATTAATTCTTCGGCGATCAGCCTTCTTTATGGTCCAGCTCTTGTGTGCTATTTAATTAGCTAATTACAAACATGGATGGGGGGAACTATGCTTTTATACCAGAGTATAACATGGTAAGAAAATACACTATTATAAAATATGGCAATAAAATGACCCCAAATACATCATTGTGAAAACAGTTACACCAGCCTTTGCCAAATTGATTCCCTCCAAATGTTTTGAACTACAACTCCCATCAGCTCCAGATTCCACAGTATAGACTGAATTGCATAGGGAGGGGGGAATGTGGTGGCTCATAGCTAATCCCTTTGACAAGTCTTACAGTTTTGACAAGAGCATGCATCCATATGGGAAGCATTCTTAATACTCCAAAGGGACACTGAGAAACAGCCAGCATCTGACTTGGAGGAGAGAAATGTCATCCTTGAGACTCCTTATTTAGGGCTTGGAAACTACAGATCAGGTGTGTTAATGGGATAATAATGCTGGCTTAACATCTCTCATGCCAAGTGTTTGTGTCTGCCCAGTAAAGAATACAACTGCACACAAAAATTATGAGTGTGAATGCATATTGGAATATCTACAGAGAGGGGCTTACCTCTCCTAAGTTTTCTTAAATCAAATATATAAAAAGAAAAAAAAGGGGGAATCTATTTTCAATACTAAACCAACAAAAAAAATCATTTTCAATGGGGAAAAACCCCTATCTTCATATCTTCTCATATTGTGAAATCAGTTACACGTGGTTTTTGATTTGTAGACAATAAAACACTTAAATACCTCGTTGCTTTCAAATAAAGTTCTTTAACTGGCTGTTGGAAAACACCCAGAAACAAATAGGCTGTAAAATGCACTGGACTCAACCACTTTATTTCTAGTGTCAAGTCATGCTGCTCCATTCATGCTTTAGATTAGAAGCAATCAGTGACCATGAACCCCTCAGGCTGAGTCCTGCTCTCTTGCAGGGATTAGGAATCTGAGACCTGTCAGCCAAATCAAGCCATCACCCCATTCTCCACCTCGACCATAGAGATATATTTGATGAGCATCTCTAGCCCAAGGGCGGCTGGGCACAGCCCTCCAGGCATCCGTCTAACTTCCACCTCTGGATAAGCCAAGGTGGGCTGGATTCCCACCCCACAGCAAAACCAAAGTAAGTTTCCTGAAATGGCATGATCGTTCCGGAGAAAATGATTAAGGTTTCCTGCTGCTCAAGCCTTAGTTAGTCAGGGCTGTATGAGGGCTCTGGTACTGCGGCAATTACATCATGATATCACAAACCCAACAAGGATGTAAAAGAATATTCAGAATAAGAGGGTATGGAGTTTGGGGTGTGTGCATGTGCACACACAGGAGTCTTGGTGTCACCAAGCACATTCTAAATGGGAAAAGACCAGCAATTGAGACCCTGCTGAGGTAAGAGTCACATTTTTCCTAGGTAAAAAATATACTGCTAGGAAAGAATCACTGGAATAGTAGGGAGACCTTCATACATGGACTTCATGAGGCATTTGTTCTGAAAAACAAAACAGGATCCTTTAAAATAAAACAATTAGCTCAATAAGTGGGCCTTTATTTTATGCACTATAACTGATAATCGAAAAAATGCTTCAATTCTTCTATCTTTTTTAAAATAAAAAAATTAACATTTTGCGGCATGATTGAGCATTTAGGTCTTAAGGGAGCATGGGAAATGTGAATAGTTGATAAGCAATAGACGAGTACAAATGAGATAAATGTTATTTTCAGATCAGAGTGTGTTTTCAATGAGACCTCTAAATTGCCTCCTTAGACGTGCCCAGTACTTTACAATTTCTGGCTCTAAGCCACTTGCATGCAGTCAATTCATATGTTAACATGCAGGCTTATGCATTCTTATTTTTCTCTAATGAGGTTTCATAGTATATTCTGATTTGCTGATGTTTACAGAGAATTAAAAAAAATTGATTGGTTACTTCCCTTCCCAGCAATTCTGCACTTTGATTGGCCCTTGGCTGGTGGCTAAGCAACCAAGCTGAGAGTCTCTGGAACAAGTGGCAGCCCTCAGAACAGCAGGGGCCTGCGAGGGAAGAGGCTCTGGGATCAATTAAAATGCCATGCTTTTCCAGGCTGGTTTCCAGAGCATCTGTACATGATTCCACATAAATTTAGGGAATTAAAGATCAGACAAAGGTAAACAGTTCTGTGCTATGGTTAGCATGGAATTAAAATGAAGGGATGAAATATGACAAGGCTATTCAGCCTGGGGCCAGACTTACACCATTTGTTTGAATTTTTAATTTTACATCCAATTTCTCTATTATTTTAAATACAGTCATGAGCTGTTTTTAAAAATCTTAAGTGAGCAGGGATAGATTGAACCTGACTTTTTTTTAAAGAGACTTTTCCAATACAGCCAAACTGGAGAACATAAAAATGTGGGAGGTTTTCAAATGCAGTAGATGCACATTATTGAAATAAAAGCTAAATATATTTTACAAATATTTTTTCCAGTCATGACAAGGGGTCATAGAGAGAGAGAGATCATTGAGGTTACAGCATTTTGGCTCACATCTTCCTATACGAAAAGCCTATTTGTAGTTTTGCTCAGTTCTAATTCATAATAGTTGTACAACACAAAAAATGCAATGAAATAAACTGCACTCCTTCTTACTTGAGAGAGTAAAGAACCCGCCTGTTCTCTCTTCTGTCTGTTATACTTAATGAGCAAAATGTTGATTATTATGATGAGCAGCAAAAGGGAGAGACTTGACTTTGCAAGGTTCTGGTCACCTACACTATGACACAGCTCTGCTGTAGTGGGGTGTTTATCGCTGTGGCTGAAAAGACATGCATTTTGCACAAAAGGATTCACTGAATCCTGCGTAAGATGATTCTGTGAGTGGAAGATGGGCCACCAAGCAATAGATGGCATGACAAAGGTATCCCCAAAGTTTACTTCTCCATTTTACTTCCCCACCCCCAGTAAAGAGAGAAGAAATAGTGGAATATAGGTCAGAGAGAGACATCGAATCCGAATTTAATACAGTAACACAGATGCCCATCTTGTGTACAGAGCATCTCTTGCATATTAGTTCCCTGGAACAGAGCACTCATATTGTGTCATATCTTGGCTGAAGGCAGTTTTTATACCATATGCCAACTTTCTAAGCATTAGGATGCTTGTAAAAATTGGTTTTATCTGGCCAGTTATAGAGTGTGTGCTTTGTGGGAGGGTATATACTGACTACCCTTTGAGCAATTGCATCTAATTTCAGAAGGTCAAGATTTGCATGCATAACCAGACATATCTTTCTCTTGGATGCTATTTGCCAATTAGATTATCAAATTGCCAATTAGATTATCATAGTTGCCTCGTTTGTTTTACTGGTAAGATTTTTTTTTTAGTGGAAAGAAATAAAAAGACAAATGAGCTATAATTGCTGACATTCAAAATATCAAGCTGGTGTAAGGAATGTTTTTTCCCCAGACCACAACTCCCATCATCCCTAACCATGGGCCACGATGACTAGGCCTGATGGAAGTTGCAATCCAGCAACATCTGGAAGACCATATGTTCCCCTCCCCTGCTACAAAGTGATATCACTGAGGCTTCTTGTATCTGAGAGACTGGGGACTCAGCTATACAGCTGCAAATAAAACATTTTAAGTGTTTTTTAAGTGCAATATACAATGTGACACTAGATGGTGATAGTGAGCCTAATGGAAAATTCAATGTCTTTTTTAAAATGCTTTTTTAAAAAGGCATTTTCAGAACTTTTTTTATATGTGTGTAGATTCCACCTGTGTGTTTACACTATTTGGGAAAGGACCCCGCTCAGTTGTAGAACATCTGCCTTCATACAGAAAATACCAGGTTCAATCCTAAACACACAGGTGGTAGGGTTTGGAAGGAACCCAGTCTGAAACCCTGGAGGGCTCTGTCATTCACTTTTTAAAATATTGAGATAGATGGACCAATGGTACAAATCACCATCCTATGTTTCTATGCTTGAAGTGTTTACACACACACACCCCTCATCCATGCTCTGGTGACCTTCCATTTTGACCACTGCAATGCACAGTCTATGGGATTGCCTTGAAGATAATCCAGAGGTGCGAAATGTGGCTACTAGGCTGGTAAGTGGGGCAGCCTGATGAAAACATCTGTCACTGGTCCTGAAAATGTACTGGCTGTCAGTGAGCTACCAGCTGGAATAAAAGGTGTTGGCGCTAATATTTAAAGGCCTCAATAGCTTGGTACTCAAGTTCCTAAACAAGTGCCTTCCTGATTATCAACCATCTGAGACTATGACAGGCAGGTGAAGCCTTGTTGGTGCTTCTGGTTATCAGGGGCTGCCCAGCTGGTACTTACCTGTGACAAGGTCTTTTCACTGCGAGTTCCATGTTTGTGGAGTGCCCTTTCTATTGAGGTGCATCTGTCTCCCACATTATTGACTCTCAGGATAAATTTAAAAACATTCCTCATTATCCAGGCAACCCTGAAACCAGTAGATGAGATAGTAGTTAACTGTTTTTAACATGTTTTAAAACTGATTTGGATTTTTTAAGTGTTAAATCTGCTGCCCTGTTTCATGTTAAATCTGCTGCCCTGGGCTCCCTCAGGAAGAAGGCTGTGATATAAATTGGATAAATGAATAAATAGTGATTTGTTTGTTTGTTTGTTTGTTTGTTTGTTTTCAAAATTAAAAAAAAATCTTGCAAGTTGGTCTTGGTAAGCATTTTTATAAGCACACTGTTGGCATCAAGATTTTAAGGATCTGTCTACTACTTAATCTATGAGAAGCTGCAGACTCAGGTGACTGGCTTCTTAATAACAAGCATTTAGATAATCATACTTCTTGTGTTAGTACTTCTCATAAATTTGGGACTGTTCACACCTGAATACAGCAGCTTTGGCATTCAAATGAAATAGTAATTATCACACGCAGCACATAAACTAACTCTGGAAAATGTAGAAGAAATGAAGCAATTATCATGGAAGTGCAACTGCTCTTTCCTCTGTCAAAGGATGACTTCATTTTGGAAAGCAATATTATGCCTTGGGCCACATTCAACCAATTCTTGTTGCTGCTTAATAAGCTCAACTCTGACCTCAAGAATGGATTTAATTATACATAGAAAGCACAGCCTTCTATTTTGTATTGTATTCTCCTTTCATCTTTTTGAAGGCACTGTGGAGACCGTAGGAACAAAAAAAAAAAAATATGAAGAAGGGTTCTGTATAAATTATATTCAAGCATTGTTGCCAAAAGTAAATGTAACCAAAATTCCAACCCAAAACTGAGAATTATCTTACCTGTCCAAGGGGCTGAATTATTGTCTGAGACGTATGTCTTTGAATAAGGCCATCTCTGCCAAGCTAGGGTCACAGTTGGTGTATCAGCTTAAAATGACCAAAAGAGCTTCGCACCACTGAGATTATACGGGCCTTCAGTGACAAAACTGGATCTGTAAGCACACCTAAACTGTGGAGCTGATCTTCTAAGGCCAGTGAAACTCCATTAGAACAGACTGAGCACCACTCATCTCAGTAGATGAACCATCCACTAAGAGAACCACCATCTTCTCTAGACTGAGTCTCAGTTTATTAACCCTCATCCAGTGAAAACTTTTACCCAGATGTTGCATTCCCAACCACTGAGACTAACAATTATTGATAGACCAGTCCTACATTAATTTTGTAATTAGGTATGGGTGAGTTGCATCTGTTCCAGTTCAGCAATAAAACTGTCCTGAGGTCATTAACTCATGTTTGTGACCGTGTCAGCTTTAGGAAACCCTGAGTATCACCATCTCAGCTGCCTATGGGGAAACTGAGGGAGACCTTCATAGGGTGGCAATGACCCTTTGAGTCTGATAGAGTATAATGTGAAACCCAGAGAGACTAATTACTGGTTTCTCCATGGGATACATCTAGGGCAACCAAATTAACATACTGTTATGAATAAAAGAGGATTATAATGTTTTGTCCAAGGCTTTTCACTCAATAAATCAATGCTTCAGACAGATCAGGATCTCTGCAGAGCCTTGTCTGCTTAAAGGGGCCTATTCGACATCTCATATTGGAGACAAACTGCAGTCATGAAACACAAAGTCCATTGCTTATGGAGAAACTCAATAAGGAGTATGTTTATTCCTGTATGAAACCCCCAAGTCTCTACATTTACCATATGATAATGGTTAAGAATTGACAAGGCTAGATTTTTTCATTGAACATTTCACATACTGCAGTGAAAAACTCCAGATTCAGTTCAATGAAATAGATTGTGCAAATCATACAGATTTGTATACCATTACATATTGTGTATTACATTCGCAATATCCTATGGAGAGCTATGTGCAGAGGGTTGTATCCAACAAAGCTGTTCAGTTTGTGCAAGGACTTCTACTGGTACAAGAGAATTGCCCCTCTCGCTCCTCCTCTGCCACAAATCTGTTATTTGGGGATGAGAGAAACCCCATAACACTTGGGGGGCATAGCAGGGTGAAGGTGCACAATTTGCATTGCATAAGCAGACAGCTTTGAGTAAACAGGATGGCTTGGGATGCAACTCCAAATATTTTGGTAAGCAGAGGAACAGGAAAAGAGAAAAGGCTATATGGAACATTGCATAGCTATGTGGGGGCAGATGGCAAGGAGGTGGAAGCCACAAGGAAGAAGTACAAGGTGCACGAAGAGCTTTGATCATTGTCAAGACTGTGAAGACCCCTGCAGGTGAAAAGGTCACCTGACATCATTGCATGGGGAGGGGAAAGAGAACAATCTGGCCCACCAGCCAAACCCAGTTCCTCACCCTTGCAAGTGTGGGTATTATTCAGATTCAGTAGAGGAGTGCCTGTAGAAAATACTTGGGAAAGCAACAGAGACAAGCCCAGAGCTTTCCTCAAAATGGAGTTTTATTAAGAAAGTATAACAAGATGGCCATGTTACCGTAAGTGCAAAGCTTTCCCAAATAATGGAGAAGGAGAGATGGAGGGTGAGCAAACAACATATCTGACTTACTCCCTTAAAGCAGGAGCTGCGGTTACATGTCACTGTCAAAAACATCAATCCTGGTGTTCATAAATACTGGAGACTCCTTTCATGGAGAATTGCCATGGACACACTAGAAAAGCTGATGACATGAGCAAGGTGGGCCTCAGTCACTGCATAGCAAGCTATCACAGATCATTAGCACTTTCAACCTTAGGCAAACAAGGCAAAATGGGAACCAAACTGAGAGGTGGTAAAAATTAGGTAGTGACTCACCACATGATGATTGATGCTAGCCACCAGTAAGGTGTGAATTAACTGAAAACTTTTTATGCTCTGTGCACATGACATGCAATATTCTTATCACCCTGACCTTTATTATATATCTGAGCTTTGCAGAAGGATGTATTTATGACATTATATTGCCACTCAGTATTTCCTTTAATTATTCACCTGGAATACTTTAACAGAAACTGTCAGGCTGGAGTTCTAGCTCTCCTAACCGAAATTCAGAGAAGCACTGCTCTTGTTACTGAACACAGCAGCCTTCTGCAGCAATGCACCAGATGTGGGCCAACCTATGCTACCTGAACTTCTTGTTTTAATTAAATAATATACATTAAGTGCTAGCCTTCAGTCATATTCCTGGGATGATTTACAACAGGGGTTGGGAACAAGAGCCAGCTGGCTTGCTAGATCCTCAGCAATCTACCATGGGCCACGTTGACCTTACATCATGTGACACTGCCATGACATCAGGTGACTCAGCTTCAAAGGAAAGAATCGGGAGCACTCCCCATTCATCCGTTCCTCCTTTGTAGGCACAGCTTGAGTTCAAGTTCCTGGTTCTTCCTTTGCACCATGTTGGTACTTACTGAATTTTGCACCTTTTTCTGTCACTATACGGAAAATCCTGAAGGAGAGGGAGGGAGGGGGAGGGAGGTCTATGCCTGGTGTTAAAAAGACCATGAGGTAGGCACCAGGTAATCCTCTCTCAGGAGTGTTCCACAACTGAGGTGCCACCACTGAGCTGGCCCTTCCTCTGATATCCATATACCTCACTTCATTTATTGGGGCATCCATAGCAGGCCTCTCATTGAGGATCTTAACGTATGGGTAGGTACACGTGGAGAAAGGCAGTGCTTCATCATTCATTGGTATGAGCACAAAAGGCACCACCAGCTTTTCAAATAGAGCAGTAGAAAGGCATAACTCTGCCTCCCTCAGAGTTAAGAGCCGCTGTGAGAGCAGCACCCAGGCACCACTCTCTGCCATCTCTCATTTTCTATTTTTAACAATTCCAAGCTTTCAATAAGAAGCCCTTTACAAAAAATTTGTTGGCCATCACATTAAATATATGCGGCAATAAGTGTCTCTGCTAGCTCTTTTATATTCAATAAAAAGGGGAAATGAAAAAAAACATTAATAGCTATGTCTAGGTGCTAGGAATAAATATGTTTTTTCCCACTTCTAGTATGTACAAAGGAAAGTGATTGTTTGTCTCTGAGTCATGGTACAGCTGATTGTTTGAAGCTTGGCATCCTTTTTAAAATTGTTGCTTCTGCAGACATCTGATGGCAATGCAGCACCATCTGTCCCACCCCCTGAAAGGATTTGGATTTGTAATCATCGCACCTTCCAATAATGCTCCACAAGCAAACCAGAAACATGCTAACAAGATGAGTAATCTCTGCAAATTGCATGGATGCCCTGGCCTACACTGTATGCTCTGGAGAGAGAAACAGGTAGTTCTTCCACTGAGTCATGGATGGCTAATTAATCCTGCAGGGATTTCAAAAGCAGATTCTGAAACACTGGGATGAAAACACACACACACCCCTTGATAGCTAAATCGGCAGGAGGATTTTGAGAGCACACATAGGAAAGGAAGAGCCACTGACTTTGCAGAAGCGCATATGCAGTATTTTCATATTTCATTACTCATAGTTGCGGTACCAAGTCACAGTGCCATCCTCCCCTATGCAGCGAGTACTCAAACAGACAACCATCTGGATTAAAAATGGCCATAGCTTTACTGATTACAGGTGTAGGTGAAATTTTGGCTCAGGACTTGGGTGTACAGTGGTACCATCCATTTGACTCCCGGAACCGTTAAAAAAACAAGGCACGGCTTCCAATCAGCTGCAGGAGCTTCCTGCACTCAAGTGGAAGCCGTGTTGGACGTTCGGCTTCTGAAATACATTTTTAAAAAGGGAACACTTAGTTCTGGGTTTTCTGGGAGCCAAAACATATGAGAACCAAGGCATGACTGCATATTCATTTAAGTCTCCTGCCGGAGGGCTGAAACCACTTCAGGGTTGTGCCAAGGATTATGACTGGAAGCTATATGGCCTGTCTGCCCCACACTTCTGGACAGAGACTTTCACCAGGATTCCTCTAACCCAATGCCTTAACTGCCAAAAGTTGTGGCAATTTGCTATGGGGCAGGCAAAAACCTCCAGACCGGCCAGTTTGTCCACATACAAATTCCTTCTCAGCTCCGAATACGGCAACCATTAGCAACCATAGCAAGGTCAGGACGCACAAAGAATGAAAACTGAATAAATGGAGTAAATCTAGGGAATAAAGAGAGGTTAAAGCAGAAACCTGAAAGAAAAATGATGATAAGAATGCATAATACAGGATAGACCTAAAAAGGTAACAAACAATTAATAAAGGGAGGGTGGGTGGGAAGGTTTGCTCTTCAGCTGACTGTGATACAGAGGGCAGGTACAGCCAACTTTTCTGCATTGCTAGCTGACCAGATACAGCCCACAGCCAATGGCCAGCCAGCCGGCAAGGGACTGCCTATCTGGTGGAGCCTCTTATTGGCCCATTTTAAGCTGGATTTTGGCATGGTATCCCCGCTCCTTGATTCTGCCAGCCAGGGAATTAATTCCCCTAAGTGCCGACAAGACACACGGGTCCTAGTTGCTGAGGTTGGTAGACAGAGGTGAGGTCCGCAACCGCTGCCCACCTGAGACGGGGTGAGTGGCCATTCTTTCAAACTAGCAGAGTACCTGTCTCCAAAGAAAAAGGTAAAACTGATGACAAATGATGCTCATCTTCTTCTAGAAGCCCTTTCTAAACCCAGGGTCTGTGAGTATTCCAAAAAAGCTTTCAAGAAGCACACTAGAGTTTTGTCAACATGCAGCACTGTGACTAATGAAGCATTCAGTACTATAAGAGGCCACTTTCTCATTTGAGTTAGATCACTTGTATGATTTCCTCCAATTTTTGGAGGGGAAGGAGCTCAGTTTAATCAGAGCAAATCTGAATTGAGTATAGAGGAGTCTGTCTACCCACTACTTTCAAATATTGTTCTAATGTCCTTCAATCTGTTCTTTTCACTCAGTGAGAGCCCCTTGTTCGGCTTTGGTTATTTTAAATTTTTACAAGAGGACCCAATTTCAGTGCTTTTCTCTGAAAAGCTTTTCAGAGACCCTTTGCCCTTGAGATCGATGGTGCCTTTGCTCCAAAGGGGCAGGTGTGCTTGTAGTTTCTTCTCTAGCTACCAGAAGCATCCACGCTTATGAAATATCCTTTGTATTGATGTACGTATGTTGATTTCTTCCATCTAGTGCTTTCTTTCCCATTGTCCCTTGAGCTACTTTGTAATAATACTGTGTTCTGTGGTTTTACATTCACCTGGAATGAGGCTACCAAGAGCATAATGGTGTCATCCACAGGTGGGATTCTGCTTTAGTTCTTGAGAACAAACTGTTTTGTGGCTTCATTTCCCGCAATTGCAGCAAACCATTCCTTTTTCTTTGCAGAATTTTACTATATGTCTTATTCCCAAACTTGAAAAACATCTGTCTAGCTTCTTCATAGTTTCCTTTCAACACATTTACCTACAATTTTATGTGTTTGGGGAAAATTGAATTTAGCTAGCCAGGAGAGGTATCTAAAGACGTTCGGAGGATTACTTTCCAGGGGTTACACATACTTTAGTGACTAAGTAATAGTTTCCAAATTGGCTTCTTCTATTGACTAAAACTTAATCTCCAGATTTGCCTGTATAAGGACTACTCCATTTCTCTTTACTGCTGTTCTCTGTCTCACAAGGACCAGTCAGATCTGAGATAAGTGCTGGCTTTTATATTTTCAAAAGAACAGAGAAACAGCCATTCTTCTTCCTTTGCATAATAGTCCTTGATGCAACCTAATTCTAATCTGCTAGGTGCAAAACACATTTCAAGCTGCATCAAGGACAAGTGGGCAAAGAAATAAAAAATGCTTTAACACAATTCTTTTGAAAATAAAAAAAGCCAGACTCTAACCCAGGCATAGGCAAACTTGGCCCTCCAGATGTTTTGGGGCTACAATTCCTGTCATCCCTGACCACTGGTCCTGTTAGCTAGGGATGATGGGAGTTGTAGTCCCAAAACATCTGGAGGGCCGAGTTTGCCTATGCCTGCTCTAACCTGACTGAATCTGAGTACACGTCCAGCATTCTAGCCCAAGTCTCTTGCACACTTCAGACGTCTAGGCTTCCCTGTCATGACTGGTTCTTTCATTTCTCTTCAGCCACAACACTCACATTATTTTGCTAGGTATACACTCTGTGTAACATTGTTTTGTTGTTGTTTAGTCGTTTAGTCATGTCTGACTCTTCGTGACCCCATGGACCAGAGCACGCCAGGCACCTCTGTCCTGCAGTTTGGTCAAACTCATGCTGGTAGCCTCGAAAACACTATCCAACCATCTCATCCTCTGTCGTCCCCTTCTCCTTGTGCCCTCCATCTTTCCCAGCATCAGTGTCTTCTCCAGGGAGTCTTCTTTTCTCATGAGGTGGCCAAAGTACTGGAGCCTCAGCTTCACGATATGTCCTTCCAGTGAGCACTCAGGGCTGATTTTCTTAAGAATGGATGCGTTTGATATTCTTGCAGTCCATGGGACTCTCAAGAGTCTTCTCCAGCACCATAATTCAAAAGCATCAATTCTTTGTAACATTGTAGATGACCATAATAAAGGTATTATCCTACTATGGCTCTTAGATCATTTATTTCTGAAAAAGTTAAAGCACAACCATCACCTACTTGTGGTTAGGATCACCACAGAATGCCTTGATTTAGATTATCCTTCCCAGTTTCATCAATCATAGTTTATGACTTGGGTCACCTACATAGCACCTGTGGGCACTGTGACACCCACAAACATTGCTGCTGGACCCTTTCAAGGCACCCTGCTCCTTCAAATTTTTAATAATAGATTATATTTTCATTTTCGGTTTTTGCTTGAGGGAGTTAGGACATTTCACATCTTGATTTTCAGAATCACCAGTTTTTCTTTTGCAAAATGGGTTTGTTGAGTTTTTTGGGGAACCCCCCCCCCCATAAAGTTTTTTAGCTTTGGTGGGATTTTTAAAGCATTTTTAAAGCCCGATTCCCGGGTGTGTCTGGGGAAACCCAGACGTTTGGCGGCCCTATATGTGTATTAATGGGAGGGGGACGACAATGCACACCATCTTGAGATCTTTGTAGGAAAGGTGGCATATCAGTGCAATAAATAAATAGTAAATAAGTACTGTCACCATCTTCCAGAATCTTTGGAGTCACCTATCTTTATAGCAGGTGTGGGTAACCTTTGGTCCTCCAGATGCTCCTGAATCACAACTCCCATTATCCCTCTGCCAGGGCTGATGGGAGTTGCAGTTCAACAGTATCCTGAGGGCCAAAAAGTTCCTCACATCGGCTTTATCATATTTAGGTCACTGTTTCCATTTTCTTCTGAACAACACTAGGCAATCCTGCGTTCAGCTGCTGGCTCACTGCCTTTATTTGCCAAATACATTATTCATTGCAAATTACTTTTTCCAATTCTCTCTGTAATCAGCACGACACATATAAAGGAAAGGAAATTTATTAAACAGCAGCTGCAGGTCTGAGGGAAGGCTGTGTCAGGATGAAGAAAAATGGAAGCTTGGGTCCCCTCCCTAGCAGTTCCTCATACAGTCAGTGCAGGGAATCTAACAGGTAGCACACACAGCAATCCCAGGGGTGAAAACAGAGTTATGGATGTTAGTCATAAATTTCTGTTATTGCTGAAGGCAAGAGATATTTCACAAGAGTCATCTTTGTGGGGATTATGCGAGATGACTTGTGGGCTGGATGTGACCCCAGTAAAGCCGCATTCCTAACAAGAACAAATTTTTACAGCTCTGGTGAAATGAAGCTGGAGCCTGGCTATTAATCATATTCTCATCTCCAGTCACTCCCAGCAGTCAGATATGCTGCTGATTCTCCAGAGAAGATGCCTTTCACCGAAGTAAAGCTCCCCACGCAAAACCACCTCTTTCATAATGACTTTGTTTTGACAACACAGAGAACTCTCCAGAGACCTGTTGCTCTCACCCTTGACCCAGCCAATTTCCCAGTGTTCTTTGGAACATACATGCCAAAATATATCACAAATCTGCAAAGGTTTCAAGCGGCATTTACCACAGAATGAGGCAACTGACTCTACTACTGTGCTGAGTGATCAAGAACTGGGCCCTGCACGGCCCCTTGAATAGCAATGAGCAAATTATGACTGTTATGTACGCTTCTCATGCACGACGGGCTGGTGGAAACTAATGAAAATATTTTTAAGCACAATCTGTCATAGGACTGTGGCAAATATTCCCCAAGACCTTCTCTCAAGGATCCCAGGCACCTATGTAAAGCACTCCTTCACATTCCTGCCATTCAGCATCCTACCTGATGACCAGAAGCAAGATCTGGAACTGAACCTTTGCATAAAATGAGGGATTACTGTCGTTTGTTTGTTCTTTGTTCAATATTATATTATGAATTGTTCTCTAAAATTATGTTCATACTCCAAAATGTTTTGGGGTTTTTTGAGAATTTGGTAGCTTTTTAAAAACACCTCAGTAAATTAATGAATGAAGAGGTGGAATTGAGATTATGAGAGTTCCAGAGAAATGTGGTGAAATAATACTTGATAAATCAAATGTAGGTCATGGGGGAGTTGTGTGGCCATGCAGGATATAGAAATTTGGAGCATGTTTATCTCATTGATTTTAGCCCCAGATTATTGACTGTGTGCTTTTGTTACTTATCGTGGATATTGTAATAATGTTAATCAGCAAAGAAGACAAGCCCCACAAAGGTTATACCCACTGAACAAACAGCTCAGCAACATGATTCATCCAACAGAGAAAATCCAAGGTCAGGGATGAAGGTTGTTCATGTTATGAATGGAACTTAAATGCATCTGACAATTGTTTCCTTAAAACATTGGCTCTGATACCTAGAATTTCAGACAAGCATCAGTGATCTGTCTTTTTAAAAAAGCATTTACTTGTTCTGTTCATATTTTAAACAATACTTTATCGTCTTTCAGATACACTCAGGTTTGCAAGACAGTATTGGAAAAGCAATAATATTTTAAGTGGACACACACACACACATACACACACACTCATTTTGTTCGCTATGCAGTCTATTTCTATTACTGCTAAGGTGACCTCCCTCTCCGAAAAATGTGGCTACCCCACCTAATAGGAAAAAGCTGGCTGCAGAGCTGGTTCTGGGGAGGGAAAATAGCACAAATGCCCGCAAGTGATTGGGAATGATGATTTAGGATCCAAACAATGGATGTGAAACCCCATTCCTTGTAAATCTGCCGTATCTTCACATTGGTACAAAGCCCATTCACATATGGTGCATTCCATATAACTCAAAGCATAAATACTTGTTTGAGTTTCTTACTAGAGTTTATTGTTGGTTATCTGATTTCATAGGCTTTCCCCATGATGGGTAGCAGGTACCTGTTGCTGAGTTTGCACCCCCAAACATGTGATTAGCAGTGTGGGTTGAGAGAGTGGATAATTCATCTGCAATTGAGACCTACCCCGCGATCCTTGATAAGAGTGGTGTTTGTTGGTGGGTTATTGATGAGCCAGGGACGCGGGTGGCACTGTGGTCTAAACCACAGAGCCTAGGGCTTGCCGATCAGAAGGTCAGCGGTTCGAATCCCCGCAACGGGGTGAACTCCTGTTATTCAGTCCCTGCTCCTGCCAACCTAGCAGTTCGAAAGCACGTCAAAGTGCAAGTAGATAAATAGGCACCGCTCCAGTGGGAAGGTAAATGGCGTTTCCGTGCGCTGCTCTGGTTCACCAGAAGCGGCTTTGTCATGCTGGCCAAATGACCCGGAAGCTGTCTGCGGACAAAACGCCGGCTCCCTCAGCCAGTAAAGCGAGATGAGCGCCGCAACCCCAGAGTTGTCCGTGACTGGACTTAACGGTGAGGGGTCCCTTTACCTTTACTTTATTGATGAGTCATAACCCTGTGGATTCACTGACATAAGGGTTTGCTTCACCTGACACAACAACTCTACTCTCTTGTTCAGTGTTTCTTGTTCACGCAAGTGCTCCCTTTGTACTTGGTGAGCGGCTACAGGAGGACCATTTGAGTGGATGCAGTCAATTGATTCAGGTACTAGATAGTGCTGTTGCAGAACTGAGAACTCAGATGAGAACCAGCATGTTGAATAAAGAAACATTCCTTCCTGGAAATGTACTGGGTGGAATGTAGTTAATCTCTGAACTAGAAGACAGCGTGTTTATATTCTGCTACAACAGAACTTACAGTCACTCGACCCAACAAGAACTCAATTAAGTAACTGCAGTTCTGTATCTACAGCTTACTCCAGTGTTTACCAGGTGATAGAGTATATGGTGGAAGGTTTAAAACTGGGCAAGCCCTAGTCTAATACAGAGTGTACCTTTAGTTATTATCTGCAAATAAACCTTAGTAATGAGGTTTTTAGATCTATTGGTTGAGCGCTGATAATAAATTCTCTGCAGAATTGACTTCAACCTATTAAGCAAGCTGGCTCCTGCCATCGTAGTTGTTAATTTGACAGGACTGTGTCACATTAAGTAGAACAAACATGTTTTCACCCACTCAGCCATCCAGAACAGACATGGCTGTTACTCTAACAACTGGATATTGATTGGAATCATTCACCCTTCCTGACCCAGGGCTGGTCTATGAAAGCAGAATCAAGGATGATTAAGAAATGGGCATGTGTTTTCTGCACATGTGCGCAGAGTGGATGTTGTCCATCAATCTCCAGCCATTTGACTACCTGTCATGTTAATACTTTGAGCACTGAATCTGTCACTCACTTCCCAAAGGGGCAGGGAAGCCTCATTTATCCTGAATTATTTATTTATTGCAAATATCTATGTACCCATCTGGCCAGACAATGCTTGTGAAGGTTCGCTGCCCTACAGATCCAATAAACAGCTTACAATCGGCAGCTGTAATAAAATTTCAGTGTGATTGCTAGCATGGTCCCAACAGGAAGCGCTAATCAACCTATTAGAATGTATGAGAGATGCATTTCTCAAGTTAATCTGAGAGGGGTGGGTGGAAACCAGCTGGTAGTGGGAATACATTTGTACAAGAAAAAGAAAATATATTCCCTTCCTTTTTAAAAAAAAAGTGAAAATAAAGACTGTGGTTTGAAAATTTTGGATTCTGCACTGATGGAAATATTCATGTTGCAGTGGAAACAATCTCATAAGACATGAAAAAAGAAAGAAAATCCTGTTCCACCGAAATAATACTTGTTTTCACTGAACCCAGACTGTCATTTCTATCATATACACTATTACAGAATTTGACACACCATATACTAAGGGGTACATTATACACCGTTCTACAGAAACCCCAGCTTTGTTGCTGAATCATGTTCAGCCAGGTAACCCAGCCAATTCTGACTTTCTGACTGCCATGCAAGCATGAAAAAGCCCAGAGTATGATCTGAAGGCACATGAAGCTACTACTTTGCTAAAGCTAAGCTGGTCTAAACCTGGTCAGTGCCTGGATAAGTGATCATTTGGGAAGCACATGGATGTTGCCTCGGGTTCCAAGATGGATGAAAGAAAGGCAGGATACAAATGTAGGAATTATTTGTATGTGTTATTGTTGTCCCTCCTGGAAGACTGGGGGGAAGCCCTTGCTAAGTACAATGCGCTTGCGTCATGTACATATGTCTAGGAGAGGAATATTTAGAACTGTTTTCTTTACTTGCTTATCTTACTCTTATCTTACTCCCTTATACTGATATTAAAACAAATCTGGGTTTTGCGGTTGGCTGGGTCTTTTGCCTATTTCACATGCCTAGTTTGTTGGTTCTGGACACAGGCAAAGAAGGAATTCATAGATTACGTCATCGCTGGTGGTGACCAGAAGCGCTTGCTGAGAATATCATTGTCTCAGGTGAATTTATAAAATAATCCAGTAATGGGTTTCTTCCTCATATAGACTTATGTGTTTTTAAAGAAGAAGAAGCGCTCCAGCCAGCTCCATCTTACAGGAAAGGATGGAATAGCCTTTATGACAATGGGAATTCTAAGAGCTTGATTTATTTTAAGTCAACCTGACGTGCTATATTTTTCTATACCTATATCTATATCATGAAATGAAATGAAATAAAGGCTCTTTAGCTGCATGCTGCCTATGGAGAAATAAAATAAAATAGAAAGAGGCCAAGTCCAACTGGAGAATAATTTCAAATAATTTTTTACCTACGTTTCCAGGCCAGTCCTAGCCCTAGGCAGTGAGGCATTGCAGAAGAGAGCAATGTGCCAGATTTACATATAAGCTAAACAAGCTATAGCTTAGGGCCCCACTCTCTTGGGGGCCCCCCAAAAAATTTAAAGGGTAAAAAAACTGGATGTACATTTCCAAATATAAGATAAAAAACAAATAAAACAAAACCTACATACAGCAACAGTGTTTTGTGTTGTGTAGGCTCCTATGATGTAAGTAATGGGCCCCGCCTGCTAGTCTGCTCCCTAAAATAACACTGGTTTGCTCATTTCTATACATAGGGTGCCAACATTCTGCATGGACTGGTTGGATGGCAACATATGCAAATGGCTTTAGATACCTATTAGGTCCATAAATTACCATATAGCATATATTCAACACACAAAAACAGTGACAATTTGTTGTTGACAAAGGACAGCTGGATATATAAAGGGCCTCATTACTTTCAGTAGCTTAGGGCCTCATCAGACCTAAATCTGGCCCTGCCTAGGAGTGAAGGACACTGCCCATTGCCAATGTTGCAGTAAAGTTTAACCACTGCTCTAATCTTTTCCTCACTCATAAAGAATGTGGGGGCGTTATCTTGCCTCAAGCTGCAAAATGTATTGGGCCAGCGAGCCCGGTGTAAGGTCCTTGATCCTGGCCAGAGAACAGAGCATCTTACATCACGCAGTTGTTTTAACAGAATTTGCCCATCCCTCACTGTGTCTTCCAGTTATGCAGTCAGTCAGCTTCAGAAATGGAGATTTTGCAGTGGGGAGTCTCTCAAGATGTACATGTGGGTGTTCTGATGAAAAGTGACTTTGGCATCACGGGGCTACAATGGAATTAAGGATTCATGAGAACGCAGCAGAGGGAGAGAGGGAGGAACCTGACAGAATGCAGAATTAGTCACAAGGGAAATACAGGCAATGCTGTGAATTTAAAATAAGCAATGCCTTGCCTTCTGATGTTGCTGAGCTATAAATATCCCCACCTAGGAAAAATAAGGATTCCTGTTGAAAAGAAAGATCAGAGCAGAAGGCCGGTGCTAAGATATATATACAGCTATTATGCATGTAAATGAAGGCAGCCTGCTAAAATGCTGAGCCATTTCAATTACTGGTATTTTTTTTCATTTGCTGTAATTCCGATTGGAGTTAGAATTGCAGTCGCCATGCCACGAGGCCGTAAGTTCATCCAGAAAAGCTCCAGCATTTATGCAGCTGCTCATTTGTGGATTTTAATATTTTACTTGGATGAGGGTCTCAAAATAGTCATTACCGTTTTTCAGTATAATAAATTTTCACATTAACATGGTTCAGCCTGAAGAAAGGCAAAGGGCTTGTCAATGGAGCTTTGATACGTTTTTGCAAGCAAAATAGACCAAATCATTAGCCTATGTTCTGTAACTGATCACAAGGCAATCATGCCAGTGGGTGGGAATGTAGGCACCCTCCCAGGATATATATGATATATGATATAAATAAAATGCTGGAAGTATAAACTTCTTTTTTATATAAACAGCTGGAAATACTTTATTTTAAATCTGATGAAACTGGGTGGGTGGGGGTTTGATAAATCAATCCAATAAACTGGTTCAACAAAGCCAGCACTGCTATGTTGTTCTTCAAATCGATTAATAATTATATTTTATTTATTCAAAAAAATATTCAGAATTATATTTTGCATACCACCAACTGCAAGTCCTAAAAACTGAACTACTTAAAGACACCTGAGCTGTTCAAATCAGGCCTGACACAGGGACTATATGATCTGCCAAGGGCAATGGAAAGTCCTGTATACATGCCCTTCTAGTCCATCTTTTACAATGTCCATGAGAATAGCTAAGGTGTACAGCATCTTGTACATTACATAACTCAAACTGGCCTTCACAAAGCAGGAAATTTCCCAGCAGGAAATTACCTTAGGAGCCATTTGTTTTCTGACAGAAAGGCCATTTTCTGTTGGGAAAATGTCTGGAATTTTCTTTAGCATCCATCATTCATAGTCACCCAACCATTTTACATAGGAAATGAAGCATTAGTTAACTCTCATTACAGCTGGTGAAAGTAATTCTCCTCCCCCCCCCCCCCCGAGTTACATAGCAAGGCATGAAAGAAATTAAAGTCCAATCCAAAGTCTCTCTTGCCTTCCTAGAATCGTTTTAGTTTCTTTGCCGTGCTGAATTTAACTGGACATAATCACCCCAGCAGAAGGAACCCATTGAACCTGACCATCAAGCCATTTCTACTGATTGCTGCCAGGCCTGGTCAATCCTAGACTGAGTGGCATTTTTGCATTCACTCACATGGTATTGGTCCATAATGGCAACATTATCCCATTGTGTGTGAGGTCTGCTTGCAGGCAGAAATGAAGTTATTTCTCTGAAATGGTGCCATAAATCCCAAACTATAGGCTCAGTGTGGAGCATTAAAGGTCATCAAGGGAGTAGCAGATGAAACTCCACACACGAGCGCGCACACACACACACAAAACAGGCCATATTACAGCATGCCAATCATCCCTGACTGCCTGGGGCTGATGGGAGTTGGAATCCTATAACATCTTGAGGGCCACAGGTCCCCCACCTCTGGGCTTCCAGTTCTTATTCTGACTCTCAGAAGTGTTTGCTGGGTGATTTTGTGCTGTCTTTCCCCCCTGGTAATAATAAGTTCATTTGCTCAGTGATTTATTTGTGAGAACCCATTCAACCATTGCATGTGCCTATGAATCCTTGACCCTAGTGATTGTCCCCCTTATCTTACACAACTTCTTCTATGTCAGGTCTCATTCCTGTGCAACCACTGTAGTACCCCCAAGGAAAGCAGTTCTAAACAACACTCGCATGGCCTGATTTAATGAAAACAAATTATAGAACTGAAAGCTGGCTCAAGCAGTCTGTCTTTGACTCATCTTCCTTAGCCCAATTAAGTCAAAGTCAGGCAGAGAATTACCAGCAAAGTGAATGGCATCTGATTAAAGGGGAACAAATTTTAAAAAAGGAAAGAAATTGTTTTTCCTTCTGTATCATGTCACGCCTTCTTATTTTTTTCACATTTTGCTAATTCAATTTTACCAAGCTGCAAAACCACAATTTATGCTGATTCTGTTTTCTTCTTTGGCTCGCATCCTTCCAGGAAGGCCAGTCTAACCTTGTGAAACCTTCACAACCGAAAAGAGATTCTATGGTAATCCATAGCTGAAATTAAGTCCTGCGGGCACAAAAGTAAACTCTCTTGGGCTGCAATCCTATGCTCACTTGCCTGGGAGTAAGTCCCATTCAATTCAGTCAGGCTTAACTCTGTAGAAACCTCTATAGGATTGCACTACCTTTATTTTGCCTAGTTTTTCCAGATTTCTCACTCCCTTTGGAACAAAATTCCAGACCAATTGCTCACGCAGGAATGAAACTCAGAATTAAAGTTCCGTCCCCACTGATGGAGCCATACATATGACTAAGACAGTGAAGCAAGAAACCAACTAGGAGATCTGAAGGCAACTTGGATCAAATTGTCGAATGGTCAAGGTTAAGAATATGACTCACTACTGGGATAGTGTTTTTATTGCAAAACTTAATTATCTAGTGCAGTGCTCCTAAAGCTATCTGATGTGGTGGACTGGAAATGACACACAAACAAACAAACAAACAAACAAACAAACAAACAAAGGCACACACACACACACACACACACACACACAAGTGCCAGGGACTAGTTCCATATTTGGTCCCTGAAGCATCCCATCCTGGCTTGGCTTTGCTGGAGTCTCTGTGAACTGGTAGCTTATGGCACAAACTGGCACCAGTCTGCAGACCAACCTAGTCCAAATGATGGCACAGTCTGACCTTGTGCACTGATTCAGAACAACTGGAAATGTTGTTTATAGGTACATTGTACCCTCCCTGACCTATCCCTACAGCTCGTAATGTTCAGCTTAAATGTTTATATTGGTGCAAGGATGGGACCCTCAATCCTGAGTTCTTGTACAACACTCTTAAAGATCAGAGGTTCCTTAGAAGTCTGAATATACACCTGCACCCAAATTAAACTACACCTGGAATTCTAATGAAAGCCAGTGTGGTGTATTGGTTAGAGTGTCAAATTACGAGTGGGGAGACTCAAATTCAAATCCCCACTCAGTGATGAAATTCACTGCACAAGTCTCTTATCTCCTACCTCGCAGGGTTCTTATAATGATAATATGGAGGTGAGGAGAGAAAACTTTGAGCTCTTTAGAAGACAGGTAGGATAGAAATGTAATAAACAAACAAATGAATAGATAATGCAACTCAGTTTGATGTGACATCAGCTTGGAAAATGTTTCAATTCTGAGAAATCCTGAATACTATTGTAATGTATAATTTCAGGCCCATTCTGACATTTTGTTCTGGGAGAAATCATGACCTGTTCTGTCTCAAGGCTTAACACAGCTCTCCTTATCACTGCAGGAAGGAAGCAACAAATGAACTAGTTGGTAACTTGATTGTTCAGTGTGCTATCTCCCCAGCTACCCGCTATACCCTCAGAAAATGTGATTAAATATATGTATATCAGTACAAGGCACAAAATGTTCCTGCTTACTCTGCACCATTCTCACAAAACTGTGTAATAAACCAGGAGAATAATGGACTCCAGGAGGTTCCAAAGTTGGCTTCTGCAGGAGAAATCTGCACAAAATCCCTGCATGACACAAGCATTCTTCACGCTCAATTGGGTGGTGTACTGGGAACGCCGTGTGCTCCTGTGCAGAGGTGCTGCAAGTCAGTAAGATTGCTCTGTAGGAATTAGGTTCTGAATTGGGGCTATTAAGTAAGGAATCTTTATAAACAGATAAATCTGATTACATGATTACATTATTTTCCCACCCAAACAAATTCATATTTTTAGATAGCTTCCATGGGCAGCATAAACTGGAAGAAGCATATTGTACAAGATAAACAACAGAACATTTGTGAACCTAAAAGACAAAATGTAAAAAAAGATTGAGAGAGATTGGAGACATATCCCATCAGAAATGATTTTCTCAACAGCTAATGTCTTCTTCAAACATTAGCAGCATTGTTGTGGTGGTGGTTGTTGTTGTTGTTGTTGTTTAGGGAGGGGATAGCATTTCCTCCAAACATTTTTTTCCCTGTACTTGCATATGTCACAACATGATATATCCTCCTAATTAGTTCCCTGATTTCCCCATATGCTTAAGCGAAATGTGCTTTTCTTTATTGATGAGGAAATAAAACTAAAATGCCATTGAAAGACAAGAGCAAAAGGGAAAGGACTTACGGTATTATACATTATTAACATAGCCTGTGTAAACAACACTGATTTTTACAGATGCTAGTCAGTATTGCCTTTCAGAAAGTAAATTTTTCTGTTTACTCAGAACCTGTGGGCACATAAATTAACATGTCAGTCTTCAGCTGTAACATGTGCTGATTCTTTTATTCTGTTGTTATGTTATGTAACTTCCCATCTACCCTGATGGGATCTAGGATAAATCACAACTTGAGTGTGGCTCAGGGCTCTTGGTGCTGTGATGGATAGCTGAAGGAAAAGGTCAAGGCAATCGGCAGCAACTGAGAGAAAGTCGGATTCCATTTTGGGGGTCATTAGGAACAGAATTGAATATAAAGCTGCCAATATCATAATGCCTTCTTACAAATCTGTGGTGCAGTCACACTCAGAAAACTGTGTACAGTTCTGGTTATCGTATCTCAGCAGAGCAGGAAAGATGCCCCCAAAAAAAGGATTCAAAATGAGCAAGGGCCTGGAGCAATTACCAGGTTACAAAGTTTGGAGTTTGTTTTTAGTCGAGGAAAAAGGTGAGTTTGTGGAGGGCATGGCAGAGATATATAAACATGCAGGATGTGAAAAAAGTGGATAGGGAAATGTTGTTGGCATTCCCCAGCAGAATGGATGGGGGAGGACATAATCTGGTACTGCACAATACTGTACTGCCTCTTTAAGAGCTGGAAGGCATATATTCCTTTTGGAACCTGACTATCAGAGCTGAGACTTTTTGATTGATATCTTGCTAATGAGTCCTGCTGTTTGACCATCATTTTGGCCCATTACTAATTCACAAACCTTTCCCATTTACAATGCTGTCAGTATTGAACCCTGTGTAAGCGCATTTCAGAATGTTCCCATATTTAGCTCTTGATGACTAGTCCTGGCTAAGCAATAAATCAACGAAGAGCGTACGCGACTGTGATGAAATTACCACCACCAAGGCCGGTGTAGACATAAGAAACACCGTCGGCTGAATGGCTCTAGTCCAGCCTTCTCAAATCTGTTGCCCTCCAGATGTTTTGAACCAGCACTCCAATCATCCCAGACCATTGCCCATGCCAGCTGGAGCACTCCAAAACATCCCTAGGACCCTCCTGACATTTTTTTTTTTAAATTGCTGCATTTAAGAAAATAATTTAAGGTTAGAAATACCAGCCTTCAGAACATTAAATTATGGTGAATTTTAGAGATCTTAAGAAGATTAGTTGAATCCATACTGAGTCTTCAAAAGATTTTATGGAGTTAAACAGTATAGCCTGAAAGCATTTATGAAGTTGCACAGACTTTGAATGTATATTTTATTCTCTGAGTGGGGTTCCATTATATATATTTAGTAAAGTCTATTGTTTGTTATGAAGATTCTGTGTGTCAAGCCTGCCTGGAAGCCCCACTCTGACTGTAACACAGAAGCCCTTTCTCCTAATCCAAGAAGTATGGGTGCTGATTGTATCTACAATGGTCCACCATGGGCTATACCTACCTACCTTGTGGTAAAGTGCAGGGCCCTGTAGCCTAGAACCCTCACCATATGCCCATCCAGAGAGTGACAGATGATGGGGACAACAGCAAAGAAGAAGAAGAAGAAGAAGAAGAAGAAGAAGAAGAAGAAGAGGAGGAGGAGGAGGAGGAGGAGGAGGAGGAGGAGGAGGAGTTTGGATTTGATATCCCGCTTTATCACTACCCAAAGGAGTCTCAAAGCGGCTAACGTTCTCCTTTCCCTTCCTCCCCCACAACAAACACTCTGTGAGGTGAGTGGGGCTGAGAGACTTCAGAGAAGTGTGACTAGCCCAAGGTCACCCAGCAGCTGCATGTGGAGGAGCTGAGACACGAACCCGGTTCCCCAGATTACGAGTCTATCGCTCTTAACCACTACAGCACACTGGGGCTCACCAGAGCTGATGCTCATCACTGCAACATTCCCTTTTCTTCTTTTTAAAAACATTTTATAGTTCGCAGGTGGGCAAATGCAGGATTGCAGATGCTTGTTTTGTTTTGTTTTTTACTTTAAAATGTATAATATTTTATTATCTGGTAAATATGCTTAGCATTGGGGCATCAGAGGCAAGCCTCATTTTATCCCATGTAGTCATGATGATGAAGCTATAGTTTAAGTGAGTTTTAAACAACTGCACATGCTCATTGTATTTCATATTCAGATGGGGTTGGGAAACTTTTTGCTTGGCTTGGGGGGTTGGCTGTACTAAAATAACAGGAATGTGGAAGCAGCTGTAAAACCTGGAATGGCAAGGGGATGCACAGAGAAGTGTTAACTGTAGCTTCACAACTGAAGAAATACACATTACTATCTTAAAGGGGAGGGGGTTGTAAGACCATTATAAGCCCAGATTCTAAAATTGCCTAACAGTGCCGCTGACTGAGTAGCAAGAGAAAAACAGATTGCACATGCTTACCAATAGTCTCTTGTACTGTTATTTGATTTCTGTGTTCCAAAACTGAGCCCAGCTGCTCAGAAGGATCCTGGAGATTGGTGAGCACTGGCTGTTTTTCTAAGGGTCAGATAGGTGTCTGCATGAATTTGTAACCATGAAAACTATCAACAGTTGCATATGTTTCACCGGTTTTTGTAAAGAGGACACAAAGATGCAAGGAATGGATGTTTGTCAAAATAAGAAGGCTTAGCAGGCCAACCCTCCATGTTCTCAAACTTAATCCGTTCCGGAAGTCTGTTCCAAAACCAAAGCGTTCCAGAACCAAGGCGTGCTTTCCCAAAGAAAGTAATGCAAAACAGATTAATCCGTTCCAGACTTTTAAAAACAACCCCTAAAACACAATTTAACATGAATTGTACTATCTAACGAGACCATTGATCCATAAAATGAAAGCAATAATCAATGTACTGTACTATAAAATAAATAAAACAGTATTGTAGGTGATAAAAATTAAAATTAAAATTTTTTCTTACCTGCACTGATGGTAGCCATTGTTTGGATGGGGGGCTTTTCTCCATTTCCTTTGTCACACAATCAATCAATCAATCAATCAGTAGCAGAACTGGGATCCACACAGTCACAAAAACAAATTAACTGAAAAAACCTCAAAACAAAAAACACAAAATAAATAGCAACAACAAAGCACCAAATATAAGCTCCAAATATCATGTTAGAACACTGCAATTGGAAATAGAAGGTTTGAATTACAATGGGGGTGTGCAAATTAGCAGTGCAACAGGAAACACAGGGGGACGGAAAATGGAGCACGTTCGGCTTCTGAAAAAGGTTCGAAAACTGGAACGCCTACTTCCAGTTTTGCAGAGTTCGGGTTCCAAATTGTTCATGAACTAAGCTGTACCACTGTGCTTAGAAGTAAGTCCCACTGAGTTCAAGGGAGTTTACTTCAGATGAATGGGTACAACAACATTGCAGTCTTATACTTTTTAAAATAAAAACTAGATTCTGAAATAACCTGATATTTTGAACCTTTGCATACATGCAAAGAGATGCATGCACACATGTATGTATACTTGTGAGGTATACATATGTTTTGTCTAAATACGGCAAGCAGTCAGGACCTGCATATGAATAGAACCAAAACACGCCTTTCAAAACAGGGGGTACACTACTGAATAGGTAGATGCCAGATATGATTAAAGACTCATTAGCATCTAGAAAATGTTAGACTCACTCCTTTTCAAAGGCTTAGAGTTTTGTGAAACCTGTAAATGAGTTAAAGGTCTAGGGAGCTGGCAGAGCCTAGATGAGAAGAGGCTTTTTAATTATAATCATAATAGCAGCAGCAACAATCCTACTATAAAATTAAATTTGGAACTGTGGACTAAAGGCATAGCAGGGTTACACTGCCTGTTATCATAAATATACCTTTGTTTAGCTTGGAGCTGTTTCTGTAGAGATTGATTGAAACATCCATTGAGCCCAGTCATGATGCCTACAAGGATGGAATATAAATTATAAATTGAGTGATGCTGTTGAAAAAATTAATCAATAAGGACGCAGGCAGCGAAATCTAACATGTTGCCTTTTTGTGCAAACTATGAATTTCATTCATACTGGCTACATCAAAATAACTTACAAGCCATACAAACAGGGACTAGTTTTGGTGGTTCACAACAGTGTGTTTTTGATGTATTATTCTTTCTTAGAAGAAGGTTGCTGGCCATAAGCATATCATTTCTTTTCTTTGTTTCTTCCTTTAAAAAAAAAAGGTTCATTGGGAAGCATTTCCTGACCTTATTTTGTGTGTGTCTCCAACAAATGGAATTGAGATTTCTAAAGTTCCACTCTCCCTCTTTAAAATAAAATAAAATAAATGATGAACTGTAATTAAAATATAAATTATTTAAAGCCCGTCTGCCGGCATAAAACCTGGCAGGCAATTCAATTCAGGGCGTACTCCAGGGACTTTGGGTGGAAAGCGGTGGAAGCAAGAATTTTATGAAACCTGAAAACAAGCTTGAGGGCTCAGAAGTTGGTGGTGCCTGGATGAGAAGAGGCAATTTTCAGCTTAATGGTCTGTGCAGGGAATCATGTTACACAGCTGTGTGTTTCTCTTATGGGTTAGAGGTGAACCCACTGCTTCTGATAGAGAGCTGCAGACAGTCAGGAGTCACCTAGCTACTGTTCCATTTCCATGCATACAAATAGTTGTTGTTGGTTTGGTTAAAGAATAAAAGGAGAATTCCCTGGATGCCTAGATCAAGGTTTGGGGCAAGCACTCTTTGCTGAGAGAGCCCCAGTAGAGATCTAAAATCACAAAACATGCAGCAAAGTAAAGCACTGGAAATGTAGCCTGTGAAAGCTTTGAAATATCCCCTTCTAAGTTCTTTCCAAACTTTCCTACTTCCCTTAGCACAGAAAGCCACCACACATTCAGTAAGTTAAAAATGGTTTACTTACAAACCCTTCAAAGATCAGATTCAGGTGCTTTTCCATACAGCAGCAAGAAAAGACAGGCAATACCACTTAGTTGCAAAAAGTGGTAATGTTTCTAAATTATTTGCATAGAAACACAAAGATGGCTTGCTAAAGCCATGCAGTGTAGCCTTAGAGCAAGCAGCCCAGACATCCTTCTTGCTAGGTTCACATGGTGGAAGGAAAAGAACAAAGGGTTTGGTAACCCTTACTCCCTTGGCTAGGAGTATGACAGCTGACTTTATGGTCAGGACAGCTGACTTTATGGTCTTAACCCTTTCATGTATTAATTAGAGTTAAGCATGTTGGTTATATGTGGTTAGCTATTTCGCACAGTTGTTTCTTGCGGGTTGTGGAACAGAGCCCTGCAAGCATTCTGTGAAAGAGTGAGAATAGTGGGGAGGATTCCTAGGTTCTATTTTATTCTCCTACTGCCAAGGAGAGGGAGAGAGCAGGACCAAAGCTTAAGGGGAGGACAGTTTACCCACACTGTCAAAAAACATCCAGGGGTGCCTGGCTTAAGCTGCAAGCCAATAACCATGACAGGGAAAATGGCGTCAAATTGCAAACCACGCTTGAGAATATTTATGTAAAATTATTTAGATGATAACTTTCTGTAAATAAACGTACTGCTGCAGGCAGGAGCAGAGAGTGTTAAAAAAGTATAGAGAGAACAAGAAGATCCCTGCTGGATCAGACCAACGTTATCCTTAGTCCATAATCCCACTATACCTCTGGTGAGCTGTGAATGTTGCAGGCATCTGTCCCACCACAGCGACAGCAAATGTGGAAGTTGTCCCACCAAATCTTCCTGAAGAATGGAGGTTCTGGCATAGGTAAAGGTAAGGTAAAGGACCCCTGGATGGTTAAATCCAGTCAAAGGTGACTATGGGATGTGGCGCTCATCTTGCTTTCATGCCGAGGGACCCAGTATTTGTCCACAGACAGCTTTCTGGGTCATGTGGCCAGCATGAATAAACTGCTTCTGGTGCAACAGGACACTTTGATGGAAACCAGAGCACACGGAAACACCATTTACCTTCCTGCCACAGTGGTACCTATTTATGTACTTGCACTGGCGTGCTTTCGAATTGCTAGGTTGGCAGGAGCTCAGACAGAACAATGGGAGCTCACCCCGTCGTGCGGATTTGAACTGTCAACCTTCAGATTGGCAAACCCAAGAGGCTCAGTGGTTTAGACCACAGTGCCACCTGCTTAGCAGTTTCTCAATGGCACAGAGTGCTTTTTATCAGCTTCAGCTATTAGCCCAGCTGCCATCCTTTCTAGATAGGGATAGCCTAGCTTTACTTGTCTATGCTCTGGTAACCTCCAGTTTGAACTGTTGCAATGTTTTGTACATGCAGCTGTCTTTGAAGATGATTTGGAAGTTACAGCTAGTAGCTGAGGTGGCTGGAGTACTGTTTCAAAACAAAAAATAATAATTTTGTTTTGTCAGCACACTTCTTTTTATAACTAACAAGTTTCTAAAACCCATTTGGAGGCTGAAAAATCTAGCTGTAGAACTGATAATTATTTTAGCCCCTCGGGGAATTTGTGTGCACTGTAATTAAAGCTGTTTTCTGTTTTTAATTAATGACTATTCCTGGATAAATGGTAATGTTAATAATAAGTGATATATATTAAACAAACCCAATAAAACCCACTCTTGCATTAATTATGCTGTAAATTTCCATTGAAAACCAATGTTAGGTATAATTTAACTTGCCCAGCACAGTTTTGCCTTAAAACACAACAGACAAATGAGATAATGAGATTTAAAATATTTTCATGTTCACATATATTTATTGGAAAATGCAGTTAAATATATGAGTGTCACCTGATGTACTATGAAGCAGCCCTTAATTCTAAGAACTGGTTTTCTGACCCCACGCTCATCCATGAAACCTCTAAAACAGGCTTCCACAAACGTGGCTCTCCAGATGTTTTGAGACTACAATTCGCATCACCCCTGACCAGTGACCACTGATCCTGTTAGCTAGGGATCGTGGGACTTGTAGGCCAAAAACAGCTGGAGGGCCAAGTTTGAGGAAGCCTGCTCTAAAACCTACCTCCACAGTATGGATGCCGCTGGAAACCACATGAGCAGCAAGTGCTGTTGTCCTTATGGGCTTTCTGTAGATATCTATTTGGCCACTGTGAGAAAAGGATGATGGGCTAGATAAGCCATTGGCCTGATCCAACCGGCTCGTCTTATGTTCTTAAATGTTTATGTATTAGATGCTAATTGCTGGGTGCCACCCACATGTGCAGAGTGCATTTTCCTCTCACTGGGTAACTACTATTCTATCCTGTTATATTTGGGGGAAAGGTTTCTTGTAAATTTATATTCATATATTGTATGAGTGCATATGACTGAAGCCCAAGACAGTCGCAGAAGAATGAACATGACAATTTGGTATTTTATAAATTAATGGATAGCTCTTGCTATCTTATTCCAGACAAATTGCAAACGAAGAGGTTGGTGTTCAGGAATTCTATCCAGTATTTAAGGGAAGATAAGGGAACGCAGACTGATCCGACAGCATCCGTGTTCCTGACACTTTTCAGCAGTTCTTGTAGCTTCAGTTGCATCTACGAAGGAAGTGCCTTAAAAATGCATTTTATTCTGTACACAGAGGACAATGACAAGAAGACTTTTGAAATATGTGCTGTGTTACTTGTCTACACCTAGCTTAATCATAACCCTGCCTTGTGCTCATGACAGCATAGAGTCTGTCCCAGGAGCTCAACCAAAGTTTGTGGCAGTTGTTTCAGTCAGCCTATCATGTGCCGGTAATTTTTTTTCTTCTATTGCACCTTTCCCCATTCTTAGCCATTTCAGCTCAAATGTTTGGCTATAGGGCACGTGCTAGCTGATTTACAGCGTGGGACTGGAATGCCACTAGGATATCTGATCTTTAAATATAAGATGGAAACATAACTATGGAAATTGTGATTTCCTGTGGCAGGTCTTTTTGGCTCATTCCAGCAGACTTTTCAGAGGTGAAGGAAAGGAAAGGAGCAAATTCTCGGGAGGATACTGCTGGTGGTTTGGTACACCATAGCTATTTTTCCAGCTTGTCAATTAAGTTTGATGTTAGGCAGTTCTTTAGGAGGCATTTTTGGGGAGGATAAATAATACCTCTGTGTGGCCCAAGCCAGAGCACGATGGCAAGTAACAGAAACTGCTAAGATGGCAGCAATAGAAGAACTTGAATAACCTGAGAGAAAAGAGCCCAGAGGAGAAACTGCTTGCTCTCACTCCCTCTTTCTCCTTGATTTGATTTGATTTGATTTTGTTTGGTTTTTGTTTGGTTTTTTGCCTTTTTTCAAGACTGAGAGTTCTTGGGGGGGAAATCCTGTAAGTAGCTTATGGAAGAAAGAAGTAAAATTTCAGTGTACTACAGAACAAAATGCTTTTTTAAAATGACATTCCAAAGCAAATCATTGATGTATTCTTGTTCAAACAACAAATCTCCAATTAAATCACTCCTGAAGATCCTATTATCTACAGAAGGGACAACTTACAAACTTAAGTTTTTATCTCCATGGGTAGTGAGATCTGGTGGGGATGGTTTGGGAAAGGATTGCAGATGATTAGACTCTTCTCTCCTTTTTTATTGGAATTATGGGGAAAGTATGATTTATTGAATTATTGGTAGAAACTCTTCATCTGCTCCTCCTCCAGAAATAATTTCACGATTTCTGCAAAAAAAGCCCTGAGGCCCCAACATTATATCTCTCTAACAAAGTCAGCCATAATTGGGCTTGGGCTTGGGTTGTTGTTGTTTTAATTGATTGAAAAGCTCAGACTTCACACATCTAAACTCTAGAACAAAGTGCTAAGAAAACATAGCTGACAGTACATGTTAGTGATCAACTCCTATCCTGTACTGTGCCATAAGCAGGGATGCAATTTATGGAGAAGGGATGTCATTTCTGATATTTCACAGGAACACCTGAGGAGAAAGACATATTGCTATTATGAAGTATAACCACAAAACATAATGGGTGATATCCATTGTCAGCCATACTCAGAGTGGATCCATTTAAATCAATTGTTCATTGATTTTAATGTGTCTGCTCGGAGTATACTATACTTGGGTATCACTCAACAAATGCTTTAAAACAGGGTAGCCAACATGGTGCCCTCCAGCTGTTTTGGACTACAAATCTCATCAGCCAATGGCCAATGGTCGAAGATGATGGGAATTGTTTTCTACAACATCTGGACTACATCACATTGGCTCCTCGAAAACATTGGTGTTTGTAATGAGAGTAGACCTGTGAACTTTCCTACACAGCCATCCATATTTCTAATCTATTTGATTCATCACTGAAACTGATGCAATCTTGTAAAGGAGGATATAGAGGTAAACCTCAAGATTAGTTTGTGCTATAAGTTTTTGTTTATTTTTTTCTATTGCTGGCTGTATGAAAAACTTTGAAAGAAAGAATCGCCGCAGCAGGTTCTCAATGGCAAGGGAAGAAATGAAAAATAATGGCATTGTCTCTAATGTGCAGAGAATGCAGATGAGGCTATCAAATTTCCTCTGGACCACCCATTGCTATTAATTGTGTTACGGCGGGGGGGGGGGGCAAACGTGAGATCAGCCCAACAAGCTCAGTGATAGTCTTTAAAAAAATGACTCTGAAGGTTGGACTCCCAAGTCCCATCAATCCTAGGCAGCATATTCTGTAGTCAGGGATAATGGGAGCTGAAATCCAAAAGTATCTGGAGGATTACAAGTTCCCCATCCCTGCCCTACATATTTGGAGTAGGGAGGGGAAATTCTAGCAGATTGGCTAGAATTTATGCACAGTTTAAGTCTTGTATTTCCTTGGTGAAGAATGATGGGGTAAGTGAAAGAGTGAACCTAACTATCTCCATTATTCATCCTATACCATGATTAAGGAATTGCCATGGTAACAACTTGTATGCATCAGTCCTCATAGTGACTAAGCCAGCAACAGCCACCTGCACAAGTTACAGTTCCCCTTGAATTTTATTATCCTAAATTGAAATCTCTTTCCTTCTCCTAAAAATGAAATCATATGCTTCTTTGTTTTAATCTGCCCTCCCCCTACCAAGCTGTTTTCCCATTGAGATCTCTGAAGTAACCATGCAAGGGCAAACAAACAAACAAACAAACAAACAAACAAACAAACCCTACAATCATTCTTACCCAGGGGTCAGCAAACTTTTCCAACAGGGGGCCGGTCCACTGTCCCTCAGGACTTGTGGGGGGCTGGACTATATTTTGGGGGGGAAACATGAACGAATTCCTATGCCCCACAAATAACCCAGAGATGCATTTTAAATAAAAACACACATTCTACTCATGTAAAAACATGTTGATTCCTGGACTGTCCATGGGCTGGATTGAGAAGGCGATTGGGCTGGATCTGGCCCCCGGGCCTTAGTTTGCCTACCCATGTTGCTACCCTTCAGTAACTAGTGAACTTTTTAGAAGGAGATAGTTATAAAGCTTATTTCTCCTGGGAAAGAAACTCACTCTTTCTCTCCCACCGCACCCCATGACCAGATGTTTGAAAAAATCGCTTCCAAATTCAGAGTGTTTCTCCTTTGTACTAAACCCTTTTGCAGTGCTGTACTTTTAAAATGGCTGCTGAAACAATATACTATCCTTAGAGGGGAAACTGGCCTTCTCCACTGGGTTTTTAAAATAATGAAATTATACTTCATTCAGAAATACCTCTGTAAACTTGGAAAAGGGAAATTAAACTTTTCCTTTAGGATTACTCTGTCCATGATTCTTTCTAATTATATGATACAGTGAAAGGGTGTGTGTGTGTGTGTGTGTGTGTGTGTGTGTGTAGAACTGCAGAAGTGATATCCAGGGATCAGCAGTGAACTTTGATCCCACTGAAATCCTTCTCAGAATTGCCAAAGGCTTTAATGAGATCTGGATTTCAAATTAACATAGTCAGGCCATAATATAACCCTTCAGAGGCCTCCTATGCAATTTGGATACTTCACCCCAGGAACCTGCTGCATCAGGAGGCTCGATATCATCTCATTTGTGGGTGATTATTTTGATACTTCAAGGAAAATGTGCCATTCATTCAAAGGACATAAAGTCTGGCAGCAAGCTCTAAGAGGTATAGTGAAGTGCCTCCAAAATATTTTGTTCCAGTTCAATGTAGAAAATAGAACCACAGCTCAACTTCATGTTCCCTCCAGAGAATATAAAAATGAACTAGCAAAAAGACATTGTGTCCATAATAAAATTCACAATGTCTGACGGTTCAGAGAGGGGGGGGGACATACGTACGTGTACATGTTTGGTTTACTAATGCATACCCTCCAAAATTTCTCCAATGAAAATAGGGTGCCGCACCACCACCCATTGAGTCTCCACAAAGAATAACCAGTCAAGACATGTTTGAGGTGAAATAAGGCCACAACTTTATTGATTATAGATGTAGAGGTTGACATAGGCATTGGGTATAACCATTGACCTCCAGCCCACCTGATGGAATGATTTCTGGCAGGGTCAACCTGGAAGCAGGGGAGTCCTATGACATACATCAAATAGGAACACCCCTGTGGGATTGCCGCCTTGAGGAGTGCTATGGCCCTAGTTCCTGCCTGGGCTTTGGACAGAAGCAACACCTCCCGGATCTCTTTAATGGGATACCATTCTCTTTGGAAGGGCAAGTGGAGGTTACAACCTCTTCTCCAACCAAACCTAAGGCTTACCCATTGCCTAAACCATCAAAAGTTGTGACGATTGCTATGTGGTAGGCAAACCAACAGGCAAGAGCCAGCTGACCTGGAGGGAAATACAGTGACAAACAATGTCCATTGCAAGGTCAAGAACAAAGCAAGCCTAACACATAGGGAGGGAAGGAGGGAGATCTGGCGACAAACTGAATGTTCAGCCACTGGCGCAGGGCAGGGTCTCTCAACTCATAGGCATGGCTGTGGGGAGCTGCAGAAATGAAATTATGGGGAACCTAGTTGCACAGGTGGAACTCTGCATGAGATTCTCTGGATACAAGCCAATGTCTTGGACTGCAATCTAGGGCAAACATTTCAGTCAAACTTTATAAATCAATTCATACATAGATAAATAAATAAATATGCAGAGGATTGTATCAGTATTGCTGTCCAACCAGCTCAGTAACTAAATATACCTGAATTTAATGACTGCTGAGAGATACATGCTAAAAATGCTACGTAAACCATTACTTTTTGTTTGAATGGTCTAGCATTACCCAGCTGGAAGGGATTTTGAGAGGGGAAGGATAATATAGCAGTGAAAAGGTAATTCACATATCATTTTAATGTTCCAGTACCAGAATGAGGACACTGACTTGCATTTTTTTAATGTAGTCTTTTCCTTAGCACTGAAGCTTTTTTTCTGCCCGCCTGACTAATCCATAAGACTACAATAGCTTCCAGCTCACAGACAGAGTCTGGCGTCAATTGTTACATAAGGACTCAATTAACTGAATTTTGTGGAGCTGGTGCTAATAGGAAATTAGTGATAACAACGGCAGTGTCTGCATCTATCATAGGCAAAGAAGGCTTTCCCACAACCATTTGGTGTCGTATATTTAATGTTTGCCATTTCCCTGACCAGTATATTTCAGCTGATATAGAATCATAGAACTGTAGAGCTGGAAGAGATCCTGAGGGTCATCTAATCTATCCCCTTGCAATACAGGAATCTCAACTAGATCATCCATGACAGATGTCCATCCAGCCTCTGCTTAAAAACCTCCAAGGAAGGAGAGCCCACCACCTTCCGAGGGAGACTGCTCCACTGTTGAACAGCTCTTACCACCAGAAAGTTCTTCCTGGTGTTTAGTTGGAATCTCCTTTCTTTGTAACTCGAAACCATCTGTGCACATGCTTATTTCCTCCTGCACTTTCAGATAAGAAGATTTTGGACTTGATATCCCACCTTTCACTCCCCTTAAGGAGTCTCAAAGCGGCTCACAATCTCCTTTCCCTTCCTCCCCCACAACAAACACTCTGTGAGGTGAGGCTGAGAGACTTCAGAGAAGTGTGACTCGCCCAAGGTCACCCAGCAGCTGCAAGTGGAGGAGCAGGAAATCGAACCCGGTTCACCAGATTACGAGTCATGTCAGTCAGAAAAACATTATGGGAAATCTGTTTTGGACACTATATAATACAGGACAAAATTTGCGCTAGAATAGGGAATTGGGGCATTGCTTGATGCTCCCAAACGCTGATTACTTTCTGTGTGTAGTTATTGGCTCAGTGGTAGCAGGGGGGAAGTTAGAGGTGATGCAATTCTATTTTCAAGAGGAAAAGCACACACAAGCTATTAAAATTTTAACAGACAATAACATTATGAATGTTTTATTATTGTTGTTGTTCTTATTTTGCCACCATTGTGTTAATCCTTGAGCCAGCCTCAGCCAGCCCTTGAGACATCTCCTTGGGGATGTATGAGATCCCTGGCCAGCAAGAGTTTTTCTATTCTCTTGAGTGAAGAAGCAGATCCACCCACTACATAGCAGCAGGCAGCATGGTGGTGCTGCGCTGCTCACCTGACCTCCCTCCTTTTTGTTTTGCTGCTATATAGCAGGATGGCGACAGGCATGGAGCAAGTGAGGTCAGCATGATGCCACATTCTCTTATATTATTTAGTGACAGCCTTTCCCAGAACCCTAATCTGACTGTCCCTGGGTTTTGGGATTTATTCTTGAAGAGTCTGGAGTGGGGAAAACAATCAAAACATCTGGAGAAGGAATGATGCTAAAGCAGCTGCTCCAGGAGAGGAGGCCTTCTGAAACACTACTTATTAATAAAAGTAATCTGGGACCTAGGAAGAAGCAGGAATGTGAAGCAATGAACCTGAAGTAAAGCCTTACTTGCAGAAGCTCACTAGATGTCTGCTAGCACCTTATTCAACCACTTAGTCAGGCATGACATGCACTGAAGATACAAAACATGCCTACTTTGATAACACCCCTTCCCCTGTGTTACAGTGCAGCAGTTTACAGTGGTACCTCGGGTTACATACAGTTCAGGTTACGTATGCTTCAAGTTACATACGCCGCTAACCCAGAAATATTACCTCAGGTTAAGAACTTTGCTTCAGGATGAGAACAGAAATCGTGCTTCAGTGGCGCGGCGGAAGCGGGAGGCCCCATTAGCTAAAGTGGTGCTTCAGGTTAAGAACAGTTTCAGGTTAAGAACAGACCTCTGGAATGAATTACGTACTTAACCTGAGGTACCACTGTATATCAAATCTTCTTAAGCCTAGTTAAAACACTTTCCTGGGCCAATGACTCTATTCCTATGGCAACGTAGGGAAGACACCTCCATCTATCATGCTGATAAATGAGCATGTGATGTGGACGTTCCACATAGAGGCTAGAACCATGCATTTCTCCCGCTTCCTCTTCTGAGGGTGGTTTACATATACAGTGGTACCTCTGGTTACAAATGCTTCGGGTTACGAATTCCGCTAACCTGGAAGTAGCTGCTCCTGGTTGCAAACCTTGCCCCAGGATGTGAATGGAAATCGTGTGCTGGTGGTGCATGCGCAGCGGGAGACCCCATTAGTGAAAGCGCACCTCAGGATAAGAGCGGTTTCAGCTTAAGAACGGACCTTCAGAATGAATTAAGTTCGTAACCAGAGGTACCACTGTGTGTCTATGCAGCCTACACCTTCGCTGTTCTCAAAGACACTCAGTTGTTTGATTACTTGGAAGTGTAGCCAGTCCATAAAAGCAACAATCCTATAGGTCAACCAATTGCTTTCTGATATTTTCATACGGCAACAGGATGAAAGAAAAGGCACACACCAACATCCCCAAGGATTAAATAACAGTAGCAGAGCCCCAAAGACAGCTCTCAGTGTTGTAGCTAAGCTACTGCACACAAGGGAATGTCTCATCAAGGGGAATAATAATATGGATGTATTATATTCACAACTGATACTATATCAAATTTAAATAATTGTACATTTTGTGCATTGCCACAAGAACTCTCCATTCACATAATCAGGCCGGCGGGGGGGGGGGGGGCGGATACACTGACAATCACTATTACATTTTATTGCCTTTTCTGGGTACACACTATCTAATTGCTTTTTTTCCCTTTTCCTTTTTACTATTGCTTATGTAATCAGGAGGGAGAGAAGAGAATTGCAAAACCTTGCAAGCTCATATATATGTGAATTATTATGGATGCTGGGCTGAGATCCTTATTATGAGCCCAATAAATCACAAAATCAAAGAATATGTAAACAAGATTTTTTTATTTAAAAAACCTTCAATAAAATATGTCAATAGCAGGCAGAAAATGCTTCTACTTTCATTGCCTACGAAATATTTTTAAAGGGCTGCTGTTTTTCAAAAGATGAGCTGCAAATATATTCCAATCACTCACCCCTAGTGGGAATCAATAATTCATCCATCTGCATCTTCTTGCACTTTGCTGACAGTCCCTGACTAAATTAATGGCTGCACATGACAGAATGACTCCAGCAGAGTCCCACAGGAGAGAGACTGCATTGCTGCACAAATGGCAAGCTGCTGGTGGCTCAGGTGCTACTGGTCACAGGAAAGGAGAAAATTCATACTTAGCATAAGCAAAAGCATTGAGGAGTACTCTTATAGTTTCTAATACTGCAGAGTCAGACATCTAGTTCAGTATTTGGTCCATTTAGCTCAGTATTGTCTATGCTGACTAGTAGTAATTAAGGATTTAGGGTGCTGTATTACCAAAAATTACCAAAGTCTGCCTCTGCTGGTAGCAGCTAGGGATTGAACCCAGGTCCTTTGGGTGCCTAATATTCAGGATTTCACTTAGACCATGGAATAGCCCTGGTACCTAAAGTTAGTCCTGTAAATAAGGGCGCTCATTGCACTAGACCCATGACAAAGGTGCACTGACGTCTATATCAGTGGTATAATGTTACGCATATTTTGCATTTCCACTACAGTGGTACCTCGGGTTACAGACACTTCAGGTTACAGACTCCGCTAACCCAGAAATAATACCTCAGGTTAAGAACTTTGCATCAGGATGAGAACAGAAATCGTGCGGTGGCAGCAGGAGGCCCCATTAGCTAAAGTGGTACCTCAGGTTTAGAACAGTTTCAGGTTAAGAATGCACCTCCAGAATGAATTAAGTTCTTAACCCAAGGTACCACTGTACTTATGTCCCTAAAAAAAAAGATGATATAGATCCTTGACAGCATTGTATTCCATCTCTTCAGCATTCTTTGAAGAATAAGCAACTCATAACAAGGCTCAAAGGATTTTGTTCTAAATAAAGAGCATTGTAATTAAATTAGCTAGTGAAAGACACAGAATCTGACAGAAGAAAGGTGTATCTAACATGTGCATGAGCAAACTTACTGTCTAGACAAAGAAGCAGATTCTGAGAGGTTTTTTGGTTTCTTTTTTTTAAAGGCTGGGTTTTTTAATTCAGAGAGAGAGAAGAGAAGAAGAAGAAACTCTTCATTTTAAATTTTAATTTCCATCTCTGTGGGATATGATTGATCTCTGAAAATGATTGTGTGTGTAAGGCTATTGATTCAAGGTCAGATTTCAAGATTATTGGTGTGGCTTGAAGTTGTAGACAGGATTTCACTCTGATTTTTAAGAGCTCAGCTTTATTACGAAGATGGGCCTGCATCTCTGGAAACGTGAGGAGGAGGCAGTGTTTTCCAAATTTTAGGCTGACACCCTCTAGTAAATTGTAGCTGCTTTACAGAAGTAGGTTCCTACATCTGTGGTGGTGGAGATAATACATAAGAAGTTCTCCTTTGAGCAATGGCACAACGTATCCTGCCTCAGTCTGGTCCTGGCTCTAGAGTTGATCTCCAGGCTAGATCTCCAGGACAGGGGGCTTGCCAGACGCTAGTGGGTTAAAGTAGCAGTCAGATATTAGGGCAGTTCAGTGTGGGTCGGTGTTAAAGAATGTCCTCACCAAAAAGGGAAATGGAAAAACTTGGCAAAGTGGCTTAGGCATGTCGCTTCCTGTGCAGGAGCTAAAGACCAGGTACTCATGAAGAATTCACTATACAGTTAACTCACAATACAATGGTATACATGTCTATTCAGAAGTAAGTCCCTTTGTGTTTAATAAGGCAGCCTACACTTTGGTTTAGAGTTGGCATTAGAGGAAAAACAGAGTTCTTGTGCCTTCGAGCAGCTTAATGGCAGGGAGAAATTTATCAGGTGAAGACTTTTCTAGTTTAGAAACACACCATGTGTACACCATGACTGTGCCATCTAATTTTGTGTTATGCCATGCCCTGCCCCCATGTCAGCCATTTTGTGACTGGCACCAGGAACACGTTCTCAAAATTCAAAATGTGCCCACTGGTCCAAAAAGGCTGGCGATCCCTGCCACCAGGGAAATTTTAACTGTCTGTTAAGCAGTTCTGGGGCAAGGGAGAAATAATTTTTTTAAAAAAAAAAAGTTTGGGGTGATATGAACTCAGCTTGATGGTTATAGGATAGTTCTAGCCAAAGCAAAACTCTGAAATGCCTTACAGGGGCCTGCAGTGAAACATATATTGGTGCAGTTCTGAGATGTGATTTTGAGTTTTTAAAAATATCCTGATACATAGTAAACAAAACTAAGGTACAGAACTAAGCATCTGCTCTTGAGCAGTTAATAGTAGTCACTGGATTTTTATTTTTATTTTCATCTCTCTCTGGGGCTAACCCAAAAAGGAATAAAACCATTTTTATCTCTCCATGGCAGTGACTTGAAATGTCAATTTGATCTTTTCATTCTTGCAGCTTTCAGCTGTGACATTTCTCCCACAACCAACATTTCCTCCCATTCTTTATTTCCCACTGAAAGAGAATTCCGATGCACAGATATTCTTTTGTGACTATTATTCAACTGTTATCATAAAAAAGATTTTTTCCCTTGGAATTTGCTGTATTTTTACAATTCATAACTCAGAGTTCTTGAAAATGCACCAGAGATTCTTGGAGCCCATCATAGGTTTTTGGAGCTGCTGGGTTCATTAGTAAACTGTGTGCTTTAGAAGAACAATTGTTTCTGTGATAAATCTCCACAGAACCAAAACAATGACCATCTCCCTTTTTAATGCTCTCACTGGAAAGCTACATGAGAATGTAAGAGCCCTCCTAGATCAGATCATCTAATCTAGCATCTTTTTCTGTACAGAGGCCTACCAGAAGCCTGTGGAAACCTAGAAACAGGATAGCAATAGGTCTCTGCCAGTTATACTTCCAGATAACTGGTACTGAGAAGCATATTGTCTCTGAAACCTGAATCTGAATATGTAAATGTAATAGTGGGCACATTATCCTTCTGATACTCTCATATTTCTTGCATTATGTTAACCAATGAGAGAAGGTACTCGCTGCTGTCGAAAATACAATTGTTTGGATCCAGAGTGCCCCTTTCATGAATGGAAAAGCTCTTTCCATTCATAGAAAGGACTAGGGTCCACATAAGAGTCCTGCTGGAAGATTTATTTTCCTTACCCCCTGAGCTAACTCTCACACTTTTCCAGAGGGTTCTCCAACCTTCCAGAGCAGCTTTGCAGGGAGCTGCAGGGGCAAGGAAGACTTGGCCCCAAAAATAAAAATAAAAGCCTCTCCACCGGCAGAAATATCCTATTCTGAAGCTCTGCTCAGGTGAATTCTGGACCCCAACCATTAATTGCTGGCACTTAGAAATGGAAGAAGGTGGTAGATAAAGAATGGAGAATGTCCAGAAGGGACATTTGGCTTGGATCGCATGCTGTGCAGTTTTGCCTAAAGAAGTCCATGTGAGAGAAGATGTTGCTGTATTTGGCTGATCCAGTCTCTGCCATAACCCTTCAGGATTGATTTAGGAGCTGCTCTAGGGTCCAAATGGGATGTGGGTGGCGCTGTGGGTTAAACCACTGAGCCTTGGGCTTGCTGATCAGAAGGTCAGTGGTTCGAATCCCCTCGACGGGTGAGCTCCTGTTGCTCAGTCCCTGCTCCTGCCAACCTAGCAGTTTGAAAGCATGTCAAAGTGCAAGTAGATAAATAGGTACTGCTCCAGCGGGAAGGTAAATGGCATTTTCGTGCACTGCTCTGGTTTGCCAGAAGCGGCTTGGTCATGCTGGCCACATGACCCAGAAGCTGTATGCCGGCTCCCTCGACCAATAAAGCGAGATGAGCGCCACAACCCCAGAGTCATCTGCAACTGGACCTAATGGTTAGGGATCTCTTTACCTAGGGTCCAATAGCTGTGGGCCAACGATATAATGGCAAACCTCGAGCATCCAGGCTGTTCATGTGTGCAGTCAATGCTCATTGCAAAGAGGTAAGAGAAGCTGGTCCATACAAGTCATGCCAGAAGAAATCACACAGGTGCTTCCTTTATATATAAAAGGATAAATAGAGCATTTATTAACACTTTTTGCAGCAACAAAAGTGACACAGTCCACATCTTTTCACAGCAAAAGCTATGGCCACATTTTACATCACTTTGAGGCACAAAGCAAAATATATAATTGGTATTTCTCCCCCTCCGGATCAAAGTATGGTTCACTTTATTTTATTCTTGTTTAATAATAATAAAAAAAGAAGAAGAAGAACAATCCTCAAGTTGTATATTGCAGTAGCAGGGCCTTAAAATACTAGCACAATACAAGGAGCAGATCAAAAAACCCAGAATGGCTTTTTTAAACATACAATGATAGTTGTTTCATTGGAGTTGGGAAATGGATACTTGTAAGAGCAGTAAGTGGTCTGGCATTCTAATGTAGTCCATTGTTGATTGGTCTGGCCTTTTATTTAGTTATTTATTTATTATCCCAACTGTCTGAAGGACCTACAAGCTCAGCAGTCACAGTAACAAAGAGATTAAAAGAGCATGCACTTCATAGTGCATGGCACTTATTGCTTGGTACACTTACATTACAAATCTTGCTGAATAACGCTTTAAAAAATAATAATGCAAGGCCCTGATCCGGAACTCTGTGCTCATGAAGCACATACAGAGCTCCCGCTTTCTCAGGTTTCCCTATTCACTTCAGCAAGGTCAGATCCCTCGGGCACAAAAAGATGCACATGCTCTGAATTGCCCCTCTGGAAAGCCTATGGGAGTTCAATGTGCTCACTGGAGCTCCTGAATTGCACAAGGCTTTCCTATCAAGGCAAAGACCTGCAGCCCGCAGTCCACTGAAGCCAATGGCAAACCTTCCATTGATTGTGATGGATCTGAATTGCACTTGAGCATTGCAAAAGTAGAAGTTACGCTCTTCCTAAGCCCAACCCCAGTTCCACTTTTAACTCACCACGAAGATTGTTGCTCATATTCAGGGTCCATTATAGTTCTATTTATTTGAAAGGCAAATACATTTTTTCTTAAAATTCAGAAATCTTTAAAATAGTACTATTTTCTATAATTATACAGCATCTTCAATAAACTATGACTTTATTTATATAATTGTGGCACAGCATCTGAAAATATGAAAAACTATCCAGGATTAAACAAATAGGTAATTTCTTCTCCCTTTCTTGCATTTATTTCAAAACAGGCTTCAAAAAAAAAATACATCCGATTTGTTCTAGGGCTACTTGTCTGTGGTACATTTTTTCTTTGGATCTGTTTGGGTTATGCTCTCTCTTTCTAATGAGCCTGCAGACAATGAGTACGCCAAATACTCCTTTGCCTTGCTTCAGTTATTTAACATTCTGCACAGTAGACTACATGTGACTTTATACTGGCTGGTACATGTAAGGAAGAACATGACACATACAAAGACTGCATGAGTCTGTAAAGAAGAGAAATAAAACATTTGTGCCTAAACATTCAGTAAAAACAATTCCTTTATCACAGAGTAGCCTGCAGCATATTAATCACAATAAATGTACATTATATAGTAGATTGTTCTACAAAGTCCCAATTCAGTTCTCTCGAAAGGGAACTGGATTGGAGCTTTATTGTATAATCTAAAACAGAAGCCTTATTCTCTAAGAAATCCATGTCTTAGATCAACCATACATTTCCTACATCGTACCAAGTAAACATGTGGTTAAATTCACACAATCAATTTTATGATCTCTTTCAAGACAGTGTAACAAATATGTAAGTGCATTTTTTAAAAAATCAAGTAGTTTTGGCTTTCTAAACAGAAGAGTTGATGTACCGACTTGGTTGGTAGTTGTGCTTTAATCCTTAGCTATGAGCTTAACACTCATTTTACTGCAAGTACCTAGTTTCCTTTGTAGTTTTGACCAGATAACCCTTAAAACTCTAGTGAATGGAGACACCCAAATGGAACTGGTGAGATGTCACAAACTCATACAGATTGCACTTAAATGGGTTTTTGTTTTTTTCATTTTTACAGTAAGACCTTCTTGCCTGATATGTGTTTACATTATACCACATTTTGTGTGTGTGCAAACAATCACAATGAATAAATCACGAACACTACAAAATATATCCAACATAGGTCTGTTATGAATAATCTTCTCTTTCCTTATAGCTATATGAGTCTTGTGCTTCTTCTTGTACAAATTCTTCTTTCTTCTCCCAACCATTTGGCCAGCCGCCATTGACCTGGGCCAATTGGGTCGTAGCACCGTAAGATTTAGTGGTACCGTAATTTACATAATTCTGAGTAATGTCCCCCGTTTCTTCATCAAGTTCATCTTCATGAATGAAGCCACATTTTTCTTCACTTGTCTGTTCTGGGTCTGCCCATGGTTGTTTCTCTCCTGAAGCAAATATGCCATAGAAAATGACTCCCCCGTAATGCACCAAAGCAGCAATAAGGAAGACATACTGCCACTCCTCGCGTGTCTGTGAGGAAGAAGATTGGAGTGTCAGAATAGCTGTGTGTGGCTCTTCTGGTCCTGAATTAGTCTTTATTGAAATCATGGGTGGTTGATACAAATCCTGCAGCAAAGGGGGCTCATCTTTGGCCCTCCAGATGTTGCTAGAGGCTTATAAGAGGTTGCAGTCCTACAACATCTGGAGGGTCACAGGTCAGCTACTCCTGCCCTATGGGGTGGCTTCAGTTGCATAGGTAGTTAAAGCAGCATATGCATGGTATGTAGAGAATATCTGCTGTATACTGCTCTGCTTACAACTCATGAACATCTGAAGCCATATTATACTGTGTGATTCCTGAGTCTGACTGCCAATTGCTTTCCAAAATCTCAAGGATTCAGCCATGCCCAGACCTGGAACCTGAGGAACATCAGAGGGAAGAGCAGCAGATCTCCATAGCGTCAGCAACCCAAGACACCAAAGGATCCAGAGATTGGGACATGCCAGATACTCTACAACTGAGCCTCAGCCATTCACCATATACAATCCCAATGATAAGGAACCTGCAGCCCTCCGGATGTTATTGGACACCATCTCCCATCAGTCCTAGCCACCATAGCCAATAGTCACTGGTGATGGAAACTGGAGTCCAACAACATGTGGAGGACCCCAGGTTGGTGAAGGCAGTTGTAGGAGCATCAATTTATGTAATTATGTCCCACATGCTCCCAACAGGATTGTGAATCTACAGCCCATTGCATGCTCCTATAACACTAGATTCAATCTTCCTGAAATGTGAGACTTTCACAGAAGGTACAGCACACAGTTTGGGTGAGTTTTCACTTTCAGCTATGTTGTGGAAAGGTTAGCCAATCAATGTTACACTGTTTCCCATGATTTTTCCAGGATCGGCTCACTTTACCATTGTGAGATGAGGAAACTACTATGAATTGACTTTTTGGTGCAACAGAATGACAATATAGTCTTATGAGACTGTTCCTTCTTTCCTCGATGGTTCAGGCAGAGATAACAAAAACTATTTTGGAAACTTACTTTGTTCTTTGTCATTGCTCCAACAATTATAGGACACACCATTCCAGACAATGTCCCAACTCCATTTGAAATCCCCATTAAGATACTGGCATATCTTGGTGCGATATCTAAGTGGTTAACATTGAATCCTGTAAAATGAAGGCCAAAGGGGGGAAAAAACTCTCATCAACAGAGAAGGCACTGCACTGAATAAGGTTTTGCTTATATTTATCCATTATTGAAAACCTTACCATATTCACAGGAAACCTTGCATAATGATTTTAGATCCCATTTTTGTTCATTGTTATTTAATGTATTCTGTTGGGAGAGAAATTCGCTTACCAGATATAGCAAATCCACTGAAGCCCACAGCAAGCACTAAGAAGGAAATGGCCACACCTTTACTATGCGAATAACCAACTACCAAGAGAAGAGTTGCTTCCATTCCAAAACCTTGGGAAATTAAAAGAAAAAAGTCATTGATGCTACACATTGTATTGAGGAATCTAGGAAGCAGGCTGGTGGACAGACAAGATTTCAGTGTGCTTCTTCTTAACTGTAAGCTTTAAGCTGGAATGTTTCCATATTCTACTACTATGAAACATTTGACAAATATCTACTTAGTTCTACTTAGCTGATGGTAGTCTCTGAGAGCTTGTAAACAGGGGGTTTGTGAGAGCATTTAGCAGGGGAGATAAACAGTTATACGACCTTCTGTAGATATCTAACATCAGCCCTGTAATGGGAATCTTTTAACGTCTGACGTTTTGTTGTGTTTTTCTTCTATTCTGTTGGAAGCCACCTAGAATGGCTGGTGAGGTACAGTCAGATGGTGAGGTACAAGTAATTTATTAGTAGTAGTAGTAGTAGTAGTAGTTTTAGGGGGAGGACTGGAGTGCTGTCTCAGGGTGTACTTAGGACCAACAGACATAGACTGTGAGAAAGCTGCTGCAGTGACCTACAGCACCTGGTTGTCTTCCTGCCTGAGAATGTGCAAAACTACACCTGCAGCAAGTGCAAGTTGGTTGCCTTGCTGGAAGAGAAGGTACAGCAACTCAAGACCCACCTATCCAGACTTAGAGCTATTGGCAAGATGAGGAATTTCTCAGTATAGCAGAGTGGACTGTCCTGGAACAGTGATGTGAGGGGAGGTGCCCCCTACCCCATAAAAAGGATTATTTAAAATAGCTGCTTGCATGACCCACTATGGAGGCTAATAACACAATAGAATTCAGAACAGAAACTACTAATTGCACATTTATTCAAAATCCAATTAAAACTACTTAGTTTAATTAATTCAACAAAATTGATAAACTCAATTCAGCGATACCAACTTTTCAATGTCTAATACTCATTTACACCTCCAGCCCTTCCTGTCTCAAAGCATCCCCTCACACACCACCCCAGAGGGCAATACCACCCACTTTGAAAATCACTGATCTACAGAACTACATAAAGGTAAAGGTAAAGGTACCCCTGCCCATACGGGCCAGTCTTGCCAGACTCTAGGGTTGTGCGCTCATCTCACTCTATAGGCCGGGAGCCAGTGCTGTCCGCAGACACTTCCGGGTCACGTGGCCAGCGTGACATCGCTGCTCTGGCAAGCCAGGGCAGCACACGGAACACCGTTTACCTTCCCGCTAGAAAGCGGTCCCTATTTATCTACTTGCACCCGAAGGTGCTTTCAAACTGCTAGGTTGGCAGGCGCTGGGACCGAACGACAGGAGCGCACCCCGCCGCAGGGATTCGAACCGCCAACCTTTCGATCGGCAAGTCCTAGGTGCTGAGGCTTTAACCCACAGCGCCACCTGCGTCCCTACATAGCTCAGAGCTAATTCATAAAATCCTTCTGTCAGTTTTCTTTGCGTGGTGTAGAAACAGGTGCACACCTCCCCTCCAGCATTCAAAGAGATGGACAGTGTATGACACGAGTCCGCATAACAATATATGCATACAGGCCAGAAAGGGGCTTTTTTCAGGGACTCACAGGAACTGAGGTCCAGTACCTCTCAGGTGGGCAGCATTGCCATTCTAAGAGAAAGAGGGAGGTGTTCATAGTGAATTTCGGCACCTCTTTTTCTAGAAATATAGCACTGGGCCAGACTGATGCAAACTTATTTCATCATCATCATCATCATCATCATCATCATCATAATTTATCATTTCTACCCCCCCCCCCCAAATCTGGCTGGGTTTCCCCAGCCACTCTGGGCGGCTTCCAACAAAAGATTAAAAATACATTAAAACATCATTCATTAAAAATTTCCCTAACCAGGACTGCCTTCAGATGTCTTCTAAATGTCATATAGTTGTTTATTTCTTTGACATCTGATGGGAGGGCATTCCACAGGGAGGGGGGGCACCACTACTGAGAAGGCCCTCTGCCTGGTTCCCTGTAACTTCGCTTCTCACAGTGAGGGAACTGCCAGAAGGCCCTCGGAGCTGGACCTCAGTGTCTGGGCTGCATGATGGGGGGGGGGGAGAGACGCTCCTTCAGGTATACTGGACCGAGGCCGTTTAGGGCCTTAAAGCTCAGCACCAACACTTTGAATTGTGCTCAGAAACGTACTGGGAGCCAATGTAGGCCTTTCAGGACTGGTGTTATGTGGTCCTCTGCACTTAGGAAGTGTGAGGTCTGCCTTATGTGCCTCATGAAGGGGAGTGCATGTGTCTGTTCTGTTGTATGATCATACATGAACCAGCACATTATAAACATTTTAATAATGTAGCTTTAATCATGTAACTGTAATGAAAGCTTTAGTGTGACTGTGAAAGTGTTGCCAACTGGGTATTTTTCACTATACTGTGCTCAAAGCTTTTTAATAAGGTGTAATGACTTACCTCCACAGTTCATTATCTTCCTGACAGTAGTGGTTGAAAGAATTTGTCTGCTTCTCAGAAAGTCTGCAATTTGTCCCCCAATAGGCACAATAATAGTCATCACTAAATGTGGCACAGCGGATAACATCCCCACCTAAGGTTAGAATAACAAGCAGAGTTCTAATCAAATGTATTGATTGGGCATTATGTGGGAGGAAAAAATCAGCAGCATTTCTCTGTAAGCACAAGAAAACTTTTAAAGAGAATATCTCTTTGAAGAAGAATGTCACCAGCATGAGGGGTGGGGGGAGGCATTTGGATTTCTGAGTCAAGGAGTTAAATCTGCAAACAGCCCATAAATAACTTTTATTTCCTGCTGTAAATATCTTAATGACAGTGAATAGAGAGAATATATTAGCCTCTTTGAGCTTCCTATAGCAGCTAAAGTTGGGAACTAGAATTCACCCGTTCTGAATTTTGCTACCACCAGAACTGTGTACTTAACTTTTGCTAAGATCTTAGTCCTTTCATGAGCACCTGAAGATCAGTTAACTTGAACATTCCAACATGTAGTGATTACAGCATAAATCTGAGTTTGTGCTGATTTCTGCAATCATGCCTAACCAAACTGCTACCAGCTGAATTCAGCCAGAATTCAATATCTGAGATACTGCCACGAGAAAAGACAGAACAATGTGAAATGGTGGTGTTGGGTTTCTTGAAAAGGAGGCTTGGATGAAGGCAAATGGAGGGGGGAGCTCTCTGCAGCTAGTTTCACCCCTTCCCCATTTTACAATGTAAGTTTGCAAAAGAGGGAGAAGTAAAACCAGCTGCAGGAAGGCTAGAACATCAGGAAGCCCAGATACAGACATTTGGATTTGGCCAGGTCTTTGTGAGTTTTCAGAGAACTCTTGGGGAAAGCCCAAGCTTTCCGAAGAATTCTCAGGAGGAGGGTAAATATTTGGGTCCATTCCAAGTTGAGATGCAGCTGGTCCATCCATCTGTACCACAGGTGTGAATGGAAAAGCAGCCCTTTCTGAGTGCTGAAACAATGTGTCTGATGTTGAGAGAATGTGGCTCTGTTCTTGGGTTTAAATTGGATTTGTCAGCATTCATGGACATTTCCTGTGTCACTAACAGGATGATATCCAGACGCTTAAAATGCTGAATTAATACAAGACAGTCTGTTGACAGAGTTGTTGGAATGCTAGAATTCCATCTCTGGAAACCAAAATAGATATCTCAATGCGATATTATTTTTATTGTTGATATCCACCTCTTCCATGCAGTTTTCTTTCCATCACCAGGGAAGATGTCAGCAGAAGATGAGAAACAGATCACCCTTACCAGAAGGAAGATGTGATTATAGCATGTGGACAGGCAGATACTGCAGGCTCTATGCTCATATTTCTTCTAGATGTGGAATGCACTAGAACTCAAACTATGCTATGCTACAGCAACAGCAACTATTTTTTATTTATCTTCTAGTTTTTGTCTATTAGTAAACAAAATAAACCAAATATAAAGAGTATAAAGAAATACTGTTGCATCAGACTGAAAGCAGCATAAGGGAGGACATGTCACTGAACTTGTGATTCTAGAACATTAGAAAAAAATATGCCCCCCCCCTTTCCCGGAAATAGCAATTGTTTTGATAAGGGCTTTCTAGAGGTCATATTATGAGCATGTGCCTCTTTAACAGATTCTAAGCATTTAATCCTTCCTATAATGAATGTGATATGCATAGTGTGCTGCTATCTTCACTTGAGTTTGTTCATGGTACGTGCATACCATATTGGCCTGAATATAAGCTGCACCTGAATATAAGCCACACCTTTAAAATTGGAGGGGGCAAAGAAAAAATATATAAAAAATACCTGAATATAAGCCGATAGCCTTTCCCCGTCATTGCTCTCTCCCATCCCAGTCTTGGGGGAGAGGACAGGGACTATGTGCAGAGCGGGCACCGCTGTGCCACGCTCCTGGCACTGTTTGCCCTGCACTCCTGGCTGCATACCGTAAGGTCATGAATATAAGTCGCACTTTAAGTTTTCACAGTTGGAATTTGCGGGGAAAGTGAGGCTTATATTCAGGCCCATACAGTATGTGAAGGTGAAATTGGAGTTATTTGCTCGTTGCTTTGAACAATTAAAAGAACGTGGCGTTTTGCTCAACAGATCATCTTAAGGCATTTCTAACCATTTCTCGTCTTTGGGGCACACACATAGGCAGCACTGAGAATCTTATATTTTAAGCTAAATTAGGAAAACACATATTCAGAGTTACGAGGGGCTATCTTTGGGGGTGGGGATAAGGAACATTTTTGTTCTGCAAAGCAGCATTTAGGCTGTATGATCTCCATTCATTCTGGTACCACTTTGAAAGGTATTCCATAGACTCCACTGAAGCTGGGTAAGAAAGTGTCTCCCTGTTAATTCACAAACAACTTCCACCTTCACCAGGCAGCTGGGAGCTGGAAACACCCCTGTATGAAGTTATACAACCAATCAATAATAATACCATACCTTGCTTATTTCAAATCCAAACACCTCTTCAAAGTAAGCAGGCTGACTAATGAGCAGCAGGTAAAAAGTCCAGCTTCTACAGAAGTTTGCAACAATGATTGCATAGACAGGCATAGAAGTAAAAAATTTTCTCCATGGAGTCTTGTATTTCTGGGGGGGAAAGCAGGGTATTTTCATGGATGTAATCTCACATTTTGAGTCTGCTAACTGGTCTGACTATGCACACACGCACATTTGTGTTGCTACACAGTACTTGCTCATGTAAAAACAAGCAGGAAGTCCATACATATTTGGAAGATTAGCAGAGATTAGCAGCAGGAACACAGAGTCATGCATAAATGCTTAAAATCCATATCTCAAATATGTTCAAAAATCCTTGTTCTTTTTTTATTTCACTTGTTGTGATAATAAAATAACATTCTGGATTGCAGAGTTTTATTATTACTGCACTGACATTCCTCTCTCATACTGAGCAGTGTGGGGTTCCCAAATACCATGTTTAATTCCACCCCTTTCAACGTGAAAATGGACTAAGAAAATGGGCATCACTCCAGAGCTGCATCTGTGTGTGTTGGCTACAACATTCGTTTAAAATTCAACACCAGCCTAAGCTAGAAGCACATTATCTCCGAATGTCAGGGTAGAAATATACATGATAGCAGAGCCCTTACTTCCATTGCTCCTAAAAGATTGGCACTCTCTCCAATACTCTCTTCTATGTATCTGCGCTCTTCATCTGTAATTGTGGGATGCTTTGCAGGGCTCTCGTATGAGACCAAAAGCCAAAACATGTACCAGACCATGCCAAAACTACCTGCATAACATATAAAGGGGAAAAATGAATGTAAATAATAGCATTCTGAACAATATCACCCAAGCAGCAAAAATGTACCTGCCTGCAATTTGGCAGTCTATTTAGCTCTATATCTTTATGTATATATTTATATATATTTGAGTTCTGGCTCCTTAATTAGATTGACAACATAATTAGGTTCTCTTGGAAGAGTCACAAAAGATGTTTCTATAATTGTCCACAGGAGCATGCAGTGCCCAGCAGATTCACAATCCTGCTTGGATCATGTGAGAGCATCATTGCATAAACTGATTCGCTTCTGCCTGACTCTGATAGTCTGAAAAGGCCTGCCTAGAGGCCCTCCATCCCATCCCTACAGGCAGCTGGGCTGTGAATGGGGAGATGAGAGTATCTAGGCCATGGTAGATTCTACAGAAACGCATGTTCTGAAAGACACTGGAACATTTTGCTGTCCTCGTTCTATTTGGCTACAAAAGAAGCATTCCCTCTATTGTAACCTTAAAGGGTTTTACTATACTAAAAATATTCACCCTGTCTCTGCAGAGTTGTGGCACTCTGTCTGACACAATCACACAGTTTTGTGCTAATTTCTCCTCAGAGCAAGATTCAAACAGGTGCACTTGGCATCTTCTTCCAGTGACAACTCCCAGACAACATGCTGGGGTTTTATTCTGTGCCATTGAAGAGGTGGTATGCAAAATGAGCAGTGTTAATTAGTGCAGTGTGAATAGCCTACATTTCCCCCCTATTATTAACTGCAGTGTACATTTTTTTAAAAACAACATCTTTTAAAAAAGAATTAAAATAGAGCTATGAAGCATATTGACTGCTGTCTCCAAAACCCATCTACAGAGCGACCATTTTCTTTGGATATTGAAGCAAGGCAACTCAGTTCTTAAGTTTGTAAACATTTTTGGAAGCCCCTCATTTTAAAGCTACTCTGCAGATTTTCACCAAACCAATAAAGCCGTCTCGTAAAATATCAGCCTGCCTCTGAATAACAACTGCTACAGCAAGAGAAGAGCTATTTCCCTCATGTCCTGCTTCTGCACCTTATTTCTAGAGGTGTCTCCCATACCTTCTCATGTGTGAAGCAGAAACCATCAGCTGCTTCAGATGTCTTGTAAAGACTTATCTTTCTGGCCAGCCTTTCCCTGATCCATAAGACTGGAGCCTGTTTTATGTGTCTGAATTCTTGTTTTATTTGTTTGTATATGCTTTTATATTACCTTCTGCATTTCTGTTTAAATGACATTGTTTGTTTTCTGTATTGTACATCACTTTAATATTTTTTAAAATATTAAATAGCTTATTAAGGTAAAGGTAAAGGGCCCCTGACAGTTAAGTCCATTCGCAGACGACTCTGAGATTGCGGCACTCATCTCGCTTTACAGGCCGAGGGAGCCGGCGTTTGTCCGTAGACAGTTTTTCCGGGTCATGTGGCCAGCATGACTAAGCTGCTTCTGGCGCAACGGAACACGAGCAGCGCACAGAAACATTGTTTACCTTCCTGCCTATTTATCTGCTTGCACCTTTTGGCGTGCTTTCGATCTACTAGGTTGGCAGGAGCTGGGACCAAGCAACAGGAGCTCACCCCATCACGGGGATTCGAACCACCGACCTTCTGATCAGCAGTCCGAAGAGGCTCAGTGGTTTAGACCACAGCGCCACCCAAGTCCCTGATAAATGGCTTATAAATGCTTTTAAATAAATAGAATGCATGTAGGCCTTGGGCCTGATCTTGCACTATGCTTCTTAGGTTCTTATGTTTTCAACCTTGTAGGTGTGACTGTCTTGTACAAATCTGCACAGCTTTGTGCCATTTCAAATAATTCCATGGCACAACCAATTTCGCACATATTTCTAAGGAGCAATTCCACACCTTCTGCCCCGGCCTCATTTCCACCCTAAGAGCTGCACAGCAGGCAAAAAGTCAACTGTGGGAAAGGGTGTCTAATTCATTTGTACCTGTATGCAACTGTTAAAGATATGGGGGTGGAGGAGTGAAAATGCTAGGAGAAATAATACTGAAATTGTGCAGCTAATCTGTTGAAAACATGCTTTGCAGAGACAATAAAAAGGACATTCCAAAAAGGACCTTTTCCGTATTCCACTCAGTCACTAACTGAGACCTTTCTACACTGCCCACTGTAATTAAATCAATTCAATATAGCTTTACTTTAGCTGACAATCTAGTTCATGGACTTTAATTCAGTTTCTCCACTTTTGCACTGAGGTAAGTGCAATGTGACTGAGTCACAGCTCTCATTTAAGGCCTAATTTGGCAGTTTGAAGATTTCTGCTGCTCTGGGAATTATAAAGCATCTTCATGTGACCTATTTTTGCTCTGCTCAAAATAACATTTTGAATTCTATTCCCTTAAAATCCTCTCAGAGTATTCCCACCCCCACTTTTTTTCAACATAGCTGCATGCAGACCAAGATTATAGATGGAGGAAGGGAGCCATATTCTGAACGAAATTCCATATTCAGTGGTCCTAAAGCTTTCTGTTCTTACATATCCACAGAAATAATGGCTTTCATTCCCCCCAAATTCAGAATTTTTTGTGTGTCAAAGGATAATGGCATACTGAGTTTTTTCAGAGGGCTTAAGCATTTCACATAGACCATATCTCCACCAAAATTTTGGCCAGATATATACTGTGATGGTGTTTCTACTTCATTAAGGAACTAAATCCAACGTCTGGGTATGATATTGTATGGCTTCAGTAACTAAAGAGATATTTTACCAACTCTGTCTGATCCAATGACCATGGACTAGTATTCGCCATATTCAGAATAATTTGGCTTATTAATGTCAATGAGTCTATGTTGAGAAGAATTTAATTGGCTACCACCAACTGAAGAGATGGGATTTTACAATCTCCTTCTTGTAACTATAATGCTTGCATAGTATATACTGCAGAGCATTCCAAAGATACAGGTAGTTGAGACAGTGGCTGCCCATCTTAACTTTGATGGAGAAAACTGGGAACATATAATAGCAATCCTGCATAAATGACACATCAGGAACAGTTTTAAGATGTTGATTTGAACCTTTACAGCAGGCATGTCCAAAGTCCATTTCAAGGGCCTAATCCGGCCTGCTGGTCAATTTAATCCAGCCCCTGTGGCAGTATATGTCCTGGGGTAAAATCCTAACAACTGCAATCCTAAAGAAAGCTCAACAACTTTGGTCAGCCCTCATGCATGTTCACTTCATCAAATCCGACCCCCTTTGAAAAAAGTTTGGGCACCCCTGCTTTACAGCATTACATAACCAGACAACCTTAGGAAGCATCTCTCTCTTGCCCAACAATCACTGAGATCAGCAATGAAAGACCTATGGACTGTAAGGGTGAGCACAAGGCATTTTCTATACTTGCATGGAGGTTGGTGTGTGTGCATGTGTATAACCCTCCCTTACTTAACTCTACACAACCATTAGGGCAGGGATGGAAAACCTGTGGCTCTCTAGATGTTGTTGTGCTCCAACTCCTGCCAACCCCAGCCTCTGTAGTCAACAGTTTAGGGTTGATGGGAGTTGCAGTCCAGGAAGTTCTGGAGTCACAGGTTCCCTATCTCTGCACTAGCACATTCCAGAATATCTTCCCTTTGGGTGGCAGTTTTGATATATCTGCTCTTTCAAAGTTGTTTTATTATTCTATTGAATATTAGCATCTATATCTTTTAATTATCATGTTTTGTTGGGTTTTAAGTAGCATATTGTAAAGTGGCATAGAAAGCAAGGTGAACAGAGAATATCATACCATACACATAGAACACAGAAGACCATCCAGTATATTGCACTAAAATCCCAGCCAATGGCATTGCAATTACTGCACCTGCATAAGAACCTGGAAAAGAAGACAGCAATTAACAAAATGGAAATGCTTACTGAGGGGACAGGTCAGAAATGAATACAGTGGTGCCTTGCAAGACGAAAAGAATCCATTCCACGATTCTCTTCATCTAGCGGTTTTTTCGTCTTGCGAAGCAACCCCATTAGCGGCTAAGCGGATTAGCGCTATTAGCGATTTAGCGGATTAGCGGCTATTAAAGGCTTAGCGGCTAAGCTGTTAAAAGGCTATTAACGGCTTAGCGGCTTTGAAAAGGGGGGGAAGCGGGGGGGGGAATGGCGAGACTCGCAAGGTGTTTTCATCTTGCGAAGCAAACCCATAGGGAAATTCGTCTTGTGAAGCGCCTCCGAAACGGAAAACCCTTCGTCTAGCGGGTTTTTCGTCTTGCAAGGCATTCGTCTTGCGGGGCACCACTGTATTCATAAGAAGCCATGTTTCTGTCTGTCAAATGTTCAGTTTCTACCAGTTCAAAGTAGAAAGACATCTTTGTTTATGCAGGCTTCTGAAGAAAAGCTTCCATTGATGTTTTCTGGACAAAATTATCAAGTGAAGTAGACCAAATGGACAACATTACCATTTTTATTTGGCCAACATCATCACACGGCTAGTTCATCCCACAATACTAAAATAATGAAACAGTCAACTTCCACGATTATTTTTGAGTCTTATTTTTGACCCATTTGGCTTTTTTGAGGGGGAGGTGTCATATATCAGATGTGATAAAATGGACACCTAAACACATTAGCCACGAATCAGATGCCAATTTAAATGCCTTAAAAATACTCCTTTGTATTTGTTATGTATAACATTTGTTATGTGAATACTGAGGAATTCCAAATGATTGTTTCACCATCTCAGTGTTTCATTCAGGTTGACAAAGAAATCCAATTGTACTTGTGTGAATCAGAGCTGCAACACTCGGAGTTACATTCTTAAATTCCTAATTTTTGTTCACAGACTGAGAGGTGTGAGCTTGCTATTCCAAACTCTTACTTAGGTGGAAGAAAATCCAATGGCAGTCAATAGGCGTGAACCTTGTTGATGAATGGGGGGGGGGGAGAGAAATATCAGTTTATTTCAGAGAATGCTGGAGAAAGGAGAGGGGGAACACATTTGAGAAATTAAGGTGCTACTTACCACAGAAAGAAGTAGTTGCTAGTCTACTTCTCTCTAAAGGAGGTGCCCATTTGCTCCATATCCCATGGCAAGCTGGATAAGTGACGCCCTGTGGAGTAGATGACCTAGTTTATGATACCTGCTTCAGCATAATATAATTTGAGTAGTACCAGGAGTAATCAGTTACATGGAGCAAATCTGAGTTGTGAATATTCATAGGTCACTGAGGAGCTGGCAGATTTATGACTATCTGTGACAAGTAATACTGGAAATGCAATACTCATTTTCAGTGAAACATCTACATATATTGTGCCTGGTCCGATGTTTTCTAAGTTTGATTCATTCATTTATTTTAGTGGGGCAGAAATTAAACACCATAGCACCCTATGGCTGTGTATGTTTTGGTGGCATTTGTCATTTTAAGGTAAAGGGACCCCTGACCATTAGGTCCAGTCGTGGCCGACTCTGGGGTTGCGGCGCTCATCTCGTTTTATTGACCGAGGGAGCCGGCGTACAGCTTCCAGGTCATGTGGCCAGCATGACTAATCCACTTCTGGTGAACCAGAGCAGCGCACGGAAACGCCGTTTACCTTCCCACTGAAGCGGTACCTATTTATCTACTTGTACTTTGGTGTGCCTTCGAACTGCTAGGTTCACAGGAGCAGGGACCAAGCAACGGGAGCTCACCCCATTGCGGGGATTCGAATCGCCGACCTTCTGATCAGCAAGTCCTAGGCTCTGTGGTTTAACCCACAGCGCCACCAGTGTCCCATTTTTTTTTCTTTTTCATTTTACCCGCTTTTAATTAGTCATATGTCTGATCAGACTCAGGGGTGAATTGGCTGATAAGCTAATGCATTCAGATCCAACTGTTAGTCATTTAAAACACGTGCTGCGGATGGTGAAGAAGGTCCATTGAAGCTAATGGGGCACTGCCCTGTCAGCTTCCGTCTGCCCCCAGGCAGTCCCACCTGCCAGCCTTCTTTCAACCATTCTAGGGGCTGGCATTGCATGCCAGCTTCCTCCTCCATAAACTCAGTGTTGCACTTGTGGAACTCAGCAAGGAGAAGGCAAGCAGCAATTTGGATGCAAAGCTGAAGGATACAGAGGTACCAGCTAAGGAGCTGGACCAGATTCAGGGCTCTGAGCCTGCTGCTGGAGTTCAAGAGACAACTGGGCCAGCAGATGACTGACAGACCACAAAACCTGGGCCTATAGAGCTACAGCCTTATTGGCACTGTCCTTTGAGCCAGAGGTTCCTAATGCTTCCCATAGTATCTCAGTGGCCCAGGGAGCACACCAGGCAGGAGGTCAAGGAACACAGGAAGATCCGTGTCTTTTAAGAATCTAAGCTTCCCACAAGGGGGTGGAGCCTGAGTGAAGTGACCTGGGGGCAGAGGCTTATAAAGACTTAATGTACTATCAACCTCTGCTTTCTTTGGGAGCTGCCCTTCAAGAAAAAATATTGGGGGCACAGTGTTAGAGACACTGTTGAAGGGTTTTTAAAAATAAAAAATCAGGGGGTAGGCAGAGATGAGGTTTTAGGAAAGATTGCAAGTGAGGTGTAATAACACAACAGTCGGTAAGTGGTGGTGATCAGGTTTTTCCTCTGGCCTTGTAACACCATTAATTTCCAAGGAGGAGGAGAATCTCCGCTGGAGGGAGTTGCTCACTTGGAGCTATCCATGGTACTTCAGCTCGTGCTCTGCCTCACTGGATCCAACACCAAGGTGCTTGTGTCACCTGCCTATACAGTGGTACCTCTGGTTACGAACTTAATTCGTTCCGGAGGTCCATTCTTAACCTGAAACTGTTCTTAACCTGAGGTACCACTTTAGCTAATGGGGCCTCCTGCTGCTGCTGCCGCCGCGCCGCTGCTGTAAGATTTCTGTTCTCATCCTGAAGCAAAGTTTTTAACCCGAGGTACTATTTCTGGGTTAGCGGAGTCTGTAACCTGAAGCGTCTGTAACCCGAAGTGTTTGTAACTCGAGATGTTTGTAGCATCAAATCCTGTGGGCTGTTTCTTTCTCCCCACTTTCCTCATGCCTAGCTTACATTTCTTCTCTGCTCTATCCTGACATTATCTTCTCTTCTGATCAGCTCTATCATAGCTTCAGAATGAATTTCCTTCAAAGCATTCATATGCAGCCATTGTGCCTACTCCTCCAGGAGCCCCTGCAGGTCATTCATGTTGGAGCAAAGAAATACAGTATGTCGTGTCAAGGTTACATCATGAGGATCAATCTTTCTCCTATTCGAGTTGGCCATGGTGATAGAGAAGCACACGTTAAAGAGTTTGTATTTCTTATCCATACCTCTACAAGACCTTGCAAGATTCTGACAAAGATAACACATCCATAGTGCACTCGAGCTGCGGACGGTATTAGCATATTGAGAGTGGACGTCAATAGGATAGCTGCACCAAAAACCCTGTAAGAGAAGAGGAAGGCAATGGAATGGTGCTGTTTAAACCTATGCCAAGAATTCAAGCACACTGATCTATCTTTTTATATTTAAGCTTTCTGTGAAACATATGTGCTGACTTAGATATCTGTGTTATTCATTCCATGCATGCCAAAATATCTATTTTAGTAGAGGAATATTGTGATTTCATAAAGGGTTATTTTAAATGCACTCCACATGCAGGATTCATCTCTTTGGGGAAATATTTCCCCAGTACTTTTTCACAATCAATCCACATTTCCCAGAGTGGGAAGAAGTTTCGGGTTCAGTGTTACAAGGTGTAGTGTCCTTTCCATGAGAGTGCACTGGTGTTGTATGGTGCTTTGCAACACCTTTTAAACAAAATATACAAGCGCAGGCTAATCAAAGCAAGCAGGCTCCTAAAAACAGGGATGCAGATTCTCCAAGAGAGATTCTCTGCAACCAACTGCCTTCAGCCAGTTCACATCTCTCTCCAATTTCAAAGAGCAAAACTTTATTCTTTTCTGAAACACACTGCAGAACACTCGTTTGACTTCAACCTTGGCAGGTAGATTGCCTATTCAGGAAAATGTCTCCTGACTATTCGCTCCCATTAATGGAATGTCAACCAACCATTATGGCATTACAAAGCCATCAACTAAACAAAAGATGGTCACTTTCAATCACAATGCTAGTACTGGACTTTGCATAAAATCATTCAAAATACATCATCAATGACTTATCACTTGAGGAAGGTCAGTAGGTGAATATGAAAACTGTCCCAACTAAAATGTATTGTGTTTAATTTATGTTAAGCACTATAGAAGTGCTGCTTGTTCTTTGATGTTGGATATGAATGCAAGTAATCACTTGATGTTGCATTCATTTAGGAGTAAAGAATGCATGTGTGAATGCACACTTAAAGGAATGGGTAGAGAAACACTGACCATACAGGGAGCTCCATGAACAGTGTTGATTTTGAACTACAATGACATATGTCCAAAACCAATTTCCTACTAAGAACCAAGAAATTACTGCATTACCTTGAACAGGTCATCTACTTCTCCTAGCTGCTGTTAAGGATAAATGAAATAAGGAAAGTGTGTTGCCTTGAACAGGAAATGGGAGTTGCATGGTGATCATCAACAAAACAGTCAGGAAAATGTGGGTTGTCTTTAATTCATTACAAACAAAGCAGGAAATAGGGCCATATTGCAAAGCATAGAGCACACTTCCAGTACATGCTTTCTATGCATCTGTTTATAAAAAGAGAGAGAAATTCTGGAACTGGAAACAGGATTGATTTTGTTTGAAAAGGCAGAAAAATGACTTAAGGCAGCTGTGCAGGAAAAGGTCACTTGGTCCACAGAGGATGCTCCACTGAGATAGGTCTCCACTTCACTCTCTTATTATTAATACATCCCACCAAACCTCTTTCTGTATAAACAATCTCTCTCTCTCTTGAGAAAGAAAAAGCCTGAGTGTGTGACCGAGTACATATACCTATGTTTGACAGCTTTTCTTCACCAGTTTCCTGTATTTCCTCCCACCCTAGATTAACTATACTAGTTTGAATTCAGTGTTTACTTTAACATACAGTATGTATTTCCTAGATGATGAACTCTATTAAACGTATGAGTGGCTCATTTCCTAGTATTTTATTTTAATCCATTCACTCCAGTGCATTTAACGTACATGAAAATCTGCCCTTTCATATAAAAGTACCAAGATCCCAATGAAGCCAAGTAGTTAAATATATACGATAAGGGTATATTTCCTAGTTTGGTTAAAAAAAAAAAACATTTTAAGAAACTGTCATCTATATGCCATGTTTCTTTTTTGTGGTCACTTTTGTATCATACTTCATTGTCTTTTCTATTGTACTTCTGTAGTCTCCCTTTTGATTATTTTACCATAGGTTTCACATATTCTTTCATTGCTAGAGTTGTTATATTTTATATGAATAAATGTATCTTGCTTTATATCTGGTGAGGACCAAATTACACAGTGAATTGGAATGATTCGGGGCCTTTCCACCCCTCACATGTGATGTCAATAACCCATCCCAGAGTCAGATTAGGGACCCTACATAGCTTTGTGTTGCTATGCTGTTTCTGTTCCTTCTGTACCATACAGATAGATAGATATATCTCTGTCCATGGGCTTTGCAAAAAATGAGGTTGTACAAAATGTTGCCTGAAGAGCTGGAGGTGGGTGATGGCTTTTGTTGTTAAAACACAGCAGCAGAGGGTTAAAATTAACTCAATGTAGCTCTGCTTTAACAGCAGCAACAACAACAAAACCACAGCCCTTCAGAACTCCACAGGCAGCCTAACTCTGTGACAACCAAAATGAAAAGGCCGGTGTGAAGCTACAAAGTTTTTTAAAAAAACAAATACAAATACCCCAAAAACAAATACCCCACTCAGCCACCTGCTAATTCTTGTATGGTAAGAAACAAAAAAACCTGCCCCTACCATAAAGGATTACAGAAGAAAGTGGATCCCTTTTATTTCCCTCACAAAAAGCCCTTTGACCTATTTGTTGGCAATTTGGCATACTTAATTCACTACAGTAGGATTTTCCTGTGCCTGTAAATTTCATCTACTTTGGCCCAAAGGGGGAAAAGTTGTAGCTATGTTTACATTCTTCATTATGGTGAATGGGAAACACAGGTTTATACCAAGTGGCTAAGGACCTGAAACACAGATCAACACAGAGAGAACACTAAATGGCTAGAAACAGATCAGATTTTTTTTAATGCACATGTACAGATACAAGGCAAATCTTGGGGCATGTGCACACTCCTAGCATGAAATACCATTAGGATCTACCTGACTTGCTGCCTGATTTTACAAATACTGTACTGCAAAAACCCAGCAGCTCATAAGACTAGACCTTCAGGGATTTAGTGTTGCACAAGTAAACAGCTGGTTTTGTTTATCCAAAGTTCTGATTATTTCTGATTTCAGAAATTTGGATAATCATTATTCAAACATATCTGTTTTCCTTTGGATTTCTTAGGCTAGCATATCTGGCCTGAATGCTCCTACTTGAGCCTCACTATTTTCCTCGCCTATCTTTGTGCTTTTTCTGTTTCAGGAGTCATTTTCTTTACTGAATTAAAGCAGAAATCAGAGTGTTTCATTTTCTATTATTTTCTGTCCCTTTAATGGCACAGCCTATATTTCTATATATGCAACCTTGTGCTGCAACGTACAAGGAATTTCATCCAAAATCTCACAATGGTATTTCTAAAGCTGACATCAAAATAAGAAGAAAGCTAATGTCTGAAGAATAAGGATAAAAGAAAGCTGAACAACAAATGCTAGGTTTGACCTCTGCTGTAACAAGGCTAAGCCTTCTAGGTGACCTTTTCATATTCACTGGCACTCACTGCTCCCATCTGTATTGTATAACATTTGCATTGATACATCTCCTTAAATTGCTAGAATATCTGGAACTGAGGTGTCTAAATTTGCAAACTTTATATTATCACAGGGACTTTTTAACAAATGCCTTAAATGCAACATTGCTCTTAATTTATTGATATAAAATATCTTATAATGCCTTTACTTAAAAGCACTAGGGTATGTGCAGTAAATAACACTGAAATTCCAAGACAGCAATGAAACAGCAACGTACACTGTGTATAAAGCAGCAACATATACAAGCTAGGGCAATTGTAAAGTTAAAACAAATTCAAACCCAACAGATACAGCCTGCCAGCAAAGGCAGTTTAAGCAAGTGCTTTTATTTTTCCCTATCAAAAATGACTCCACTTTCCAGAGTCATTCTGGTTATTTGGGTTCCATTCTGTACTGCAACATTTATACCACAGTCATTTCATGGCTTGCTACCCTTTTCACCTTTTCAGACACCATTAAACAGTAGCACTTGATTAATATGAGTCTAGCAGCACAGTCCTATCTCAGAAGTCCTACAGTCCTACAGTGGGGTTTAATCCCAGAAAAGCATGAGTCTTAATGCAGTCTTAGTGCAGGTGATGGGAGGGGAAAACCAGAAGTATGTCTGCAATATCCAAAAAAGAATCATTTAAGGACATTAAAGCACATTGTGTGGTTATCTGTCAGCAGATGGAGCAATTGCTTCACTAAATTCTACTTTCAGGAAAGTATTTCCTTACCCAAAGTAAATCACATTTTTAACTGGACTGTCAGTTAAATATAAATGTTACTTTCAACTCCCTACACCACGTTCACTCCTCCTTCTATTATGAGAGAATATATAGTAATACAGCACTGACACGGAAACAGCCCTAGCAAACATTTAACATTTTTTAGGGGAAAAGGATTGCTTTTATTGTCAGAAAAGCCTTTGTGCTGTCCCAGTTCCTTTGTTTTACATCCATCCTTCTTCCAGAAATGCTTGTACCCTACCATAGCTGTCAACTTTTCCCTTTTCTTGCGAGGAATCCTATTCGGAATAAGGGAATTTCCCTTAAAAAGGGGGAAACGTTGACAGCTATGTACCCTACACTTTGTCTACAGAGGGCCAAACTACGCTTGACATTAATCATGTCATTTGCCCAGGATTTCTCTTTGCAGAAATAGCCAGCAGGATTTGAGCCAATCTAGGTCAAGGCCCTGGTGGAGAGCTACAAATGCTTTTGCCCTTTTGCCTGTGCTATGCTCCCAATCCAAACATCCCTGAGGTCCTTAAGCCTTTAATTTGTGGGTGGGAGGAACTGCTGTTGAAGCTCTTTGGGGGGATAAGCTCAGATGTCCACTGGAAGCACTACTTTTGGGGATTCCTATAGAAGCCTCCCCCTCTTAACCACATAGTGCCTGTCTCCTGTTCCTCACTTGCTGGTTCTCTCCAGATCCCATGAGCAGGCATAGTGTGATTTGTGTCTGGGGCCCCTGCAGCACCATGGTATGCATATTTACTGAGAAGTAAATCCAGCTTTGCAATGGAGCTTCCTCTCAGGAAGGTGTGCTTGGGATTAGAACCCCAGTTTCAAGTCCCTCCTCAGCTATCAACTCCCTGTAGAATTACGACACAGTCCCAGTTCACAGCTTTACATTTCCATCTGCAACAGGCGAACATGATCCAGCTGAAAAATGACTGTGAAATGCTAAACGCTAAGAGTGCTACACTACTATTGATTTTGATAATGTTTTGTCATTTTTATCATTTCTGATGCTTTAAAGGACTTCTTAGACCAAGGGTTGGCAAATTAAGGCCCGGGGGCTGGATCCGGCCCAATCGCCTTCTAAATCCAGCCCGCGGACGGTCTGGGAATCACCGTGTTTTTACATGAGTAGAATGTGTGCTTTTATTTAAAATGCATCTCTGTGTTATTTGTAAGGCATAGGAATTTGTTCATATTTTTTATCAAAATATAGTCCGGCCCACCACATGGTCAGAGGAAGGGTGCACCAGCCCATGGCTAAAAAAGGTTGCTGACCCCTGTTTTAGACTGTTTACTTCCCATCCAAATTTGTCTTGACAGTGGCAGACTTTGGGGTCTCAAATTTCAGCAGTGCCCTGTGCAACACCAAAATTTTGCACCCCTACCTCTCACCTTCCATTCTACATCATAGTTTCAGTGCCCCCCAGGCTCCGCACCCAAGTGCAACTGATTTATATCACACTCCTGTAAATCCACTTCTGGTCTTGGTTAGAAATTGTTTTGTTGTTGGCTTTTACACTGCAGTGAGCTTCTTTGAAAATGTTTTCTAGAAAGGAGATATGGGAATGTTTTAAATAAACAAAGGTTCCTGTTACTACTAATTTTGCCCTATAAAGCACCATGCAGTGTCAGGATGCTATATAAATCATTTGCAGTAACACTGCTCCTATCAAATGGCCCTCGGTGTCAGGAGTCCCTTCCAAACCGCTAGGCTGTCACCTGGCTAAATGTCATGTTTGTGCCCAGACCTGACGGTCAGAACAGGACTCATAGGCTTTGATGCAGCATGGTCCTTCCATGATCAGAAGGACCTTTGATTCAATAGGAACTCCACCTGATTGGAGGAATGGGAAACTATGCCTTCCAATCCCCGCCCCTTCTCCCTACCCATTCCAGCACCATCTCTCACACTGTTTCATAGGTCCTGCAACCCTCAGAGCAGATTTTCTGAGGGACAAGAAAAGGGATATGGAGAAAGTTGATGAAGATGATTGGACACCTCTCCCTTCCATCACTGTGAGCAGAGCTCCACTCAGGTGATCTGATCCAGACTGTGTCTACCTTGCCCCATGAAGTACAGTTGCTCCCCTTTGCTTTCTGTTTTTCACCAGCTGATAAACATTTTTTTTTGCTCTAGCCAGTTTTTATTTTATGAGACAAGCAATGCATTTATGATTTAGTTTTAACAGCTGACCTTGTCTCTTTTACGGCCTGTTTTATGAGAATATTTTAAAATAAAAGATAGTGGATTCGCATTAGAATTCTTGAATAAACAACATTTAAAATTAAAAAAAGAATGCAGTATACTGCACTGAAGGCTGACAGATCCATTGGATTCACAGTTTTCCTTGTCACATTAAACCAGTGATGAGACAGGCTATTTCTATTCATTTAAAAATATATACTCCTTTCTACATGACAAGGGGGTGGAGGCATCTGTGTGTGTTTCTCTAACTAAATCCTATTTTAAGCCTTTCATGAAGGATTAATATGGATAAACTGATTCTCTGCCACCACCTCTAATCTAATAAAAGCTTGGATGCATTATTAATTTTTGCCACACATCTGAGCCCCACTTTTTTTTGTCAATCAAATCCCCCAGCCGTCCCCTCCCCAAATCCCTCAGTGCATCATTAAGTTGTGAACACGGCTTCATCACCTATGACAGAAAAATGGAAGGCCCTCGAGCCATATGGCAGAGGGAGAGATCACTCGATGTTTCATTAGCCCCCTCTGTGGGGAAACCGATGTAAAAAGGCACGGCAGGGTGGTGGGAGATCAGAACCTTTCAATGAGGCTTCTGCAGCACCGGCTGATCTGCGTGGAAAACAAAGAAGCACATGCTGGTGTCTGGGATCGTCTCCCAAGTCAAATATGTGAAGTACTGACTTCAACAAGATGTCAAGCTGGCACACTACACCCCAGGCAAGCACAGGCAAGCCAGGTGCTACATAAGCTGGTTTTTATTCCCCTTTGCCTTCTTCACACAGCACATAAATTATGGGATTTGGGCAGGAATTCTGCAACGCAGAGGGTTGGACTAGATGACTATCAGAGTCCCTTCCCCTCCATAATTCTATGATCCTCCAAATTTGCATCCACAAGATATATTGATGGCCACCAATTTCGATAGCTTTAAAAGTGAATTAAACAAACTCATAGAAGATAAGGCTATGTCCCATCTCCCCTATCAGAGATACTGTGCCTCTAAACCGCACTGCTAAGAATCACAAGTGGAGGAAGTGCTGTTGCACTTAGCTCCTTCTTCCCATAGACATAGCAAGCGATTGTGAGAAGAGGATACTGAATGCTTGATGAAGCAGGGCTGTTCTTGTCCCCTAAAGACATCTGCAGCAACCATGCAGCAACAGAGTAATAACTTGACATAAATTAGGTCAACAGTAAGTCTAGAATCACATATTATCCTCCAATCTGTGATTGTAAACTTCCTTTTTGGTTGTGATTGCTTCTGGTAAGGGAAGGTTTAAACTTCTCTCCTCTCTCTCTCTACATGCCTGGTCCATGATGGAACCCCTCAGCACCACCACATAGGATTGGATTATGAAAACCTCATGGCAGAGCTGTAAGCCGCACAATTAATTTTCATGCATATGGGGTTGGCTCATGAGTGACTTTTCATGAAATGGGTTGCAATCCAGTGGAGACTTCCCCTGGATGAAGGGAGGGAGGCAACTTTTGTATATTCCCCTTGGAGTTCCCTGTTCCCATGGGTGGGGGCAGGAGGGGCAAACTACCCCACACACACACACACACAAGGAGCTTGCCCCCTCCATTGCTGGACTCCTTGTCAATAATATATAGTGCTATTTTTCTTTCAGAGATCTGAGCATGTGGAACACAACAAAGCCACCTAGAAATATACTTTGCCTCTACTGTGCCCACCCCCATTTTCCCCCAGTGTCACCACTGACTGTTCCCATTCTGTCTTAGAAGGTCTTGGACAGTCCCCATTCCTGCAGAGCAGATTTTCAGAGGCACAGTCTAGTATAAGCAGGTTCTTACTAGACTTATCTATGGGTGACCTACACTCAAACCTTGTGTCAGAACATAGCCATGAGTTTCATTCTTGCAGGCAAAGAGAATTATGGGCAGGGAAAGCATTGTTATTACAGTTCTGTAAAGATGAGTATGCCTGACAACATCTCTTTTTAATGAGGTGTTAATTTCACAATGAGTACATGAAATCACAGGATGTTATGGGACGTCTCTAATGCTCGCATTGCTGAAAGTGTGTGGTGGAACTAATTAGAATGCCATTATTTTTCTAGGTTAAAATCTAACGGTGGGCAATTAATTCACAAAACTCTAGCTTTCGTTCTTGTTCTCCTAGCACACAGATATGTGTGTAGCAATTCATGCCTCCTTCACCCATTTAAAAATAAAAACCTTTCTGCATTTCACATTCCATCAACACACATCAAAACATGTACATATACCCAGTCAGCTGCAAAAGCTTTACGGGATCATAAGAAAGGTGTGAAGTAGAAGAAATCCCCTCAGGGCAAAATCATTATAGATACCATCGTATTGCTAGGGGAAAGGCTTCCCCATTAAACAGACTTAGGCTGATGCACAGCATACAAACTGTTGCAGTTTGTAGAGACAGATAGGAGGCAGGAGGTGGGGGAGGAGTTTCAGAAACACCAGTGATGCTCTTGTCAGTGCCAGTGTTATTTTGCCACTGCTGCTTAAAAACAACAACCCAAGAGGGATCCAAGGGAGCCAGTGGAAAGCAAGGAAGAACCAGGCTTCAAGCAAAGATTCCAAACAACAGAGAAAGAAGCTGAAGTCAGTTTAGTGGACTTCACTATAAAAGAATCTGTTAACTACTACACTAGAATTACAAAAGCAAGCTGCACCTAGTATGTGGGCTAGTTTAAAACACAATGAGATATTACAGAAATTGTTTGGTTAACAACAAGTAAATATTGTATTATTATGGACGCCGATATTTTAATAATCTGGCTCTTTGTATTTAAACTTTATCCCACCTTTTTTCAAAGGAGCGAAGGTGGCATAGCATTGCTCCTCAACGCATGTTATTCTCACAACCATTATATAAAGGAAGTTTATGGTGGTATCGATAGTGTTTGGCCAGCGTCACTCAGTGATTTTCATGACAGCAAAGACTAATATGGACCTGATTCTCCTAGTCTACCATTTTAACTACCATACCAGTATGTTTGCTGATATTTCTATGTTTTTTAATTTGAATGTAATGCATTTTTAATTTGTGTGTGTGTGTATGCAACCTCTGTGCCACTCTCATACTGCCTCTGAGGTTCCCAAAGCAGATTTCCAGAAGCACAGTGGGAGGGGGCACAGAAAAAAAGATAATCCATCTGCTTTCAGCCAATGGGAGAATCCCCTGAGTAGCATTCCACTCGGAATGTACAGCACAGTTTGAATATACATGGTCCTTTTTGTGTGTCTTGGAATACAACAAATCAGCACTGTAAGAATCAAAAGAACGATGCTCAAGGTAGTAACAGCAGAAGTATAGTAGTAACAGTCCAACGACCCATACTTTTAATTGTTCCATGGTGGTGAAGCATTCTTGTCTTCCAATTACACACATGTGACTATTCTATTTTAACTGGGAGTCAAGTTTTAATTGGACTCATTATCACCTGCTAGACTGGAAAAATAAATTAAATTATCTTGAATTCTGCTGTCACAAATCTAAGCTCAAGGAGAATAGCTCAAGGGCACTTGTTTACTGTGTGACCATGATCACTCTGAATTACAGAATCTCACTTCCCATAGAGAATCTGGTTAATCTGTTTGTGTTTTATCTCCAGACAACCACTTTGTTTAATGCAGTTGCTTTGTCAGACACCTTGCAGTAAATAATCCAGCAGAACTAGATAGCATGAAGATTTGTTTATGGCCCACTACAATCTGTGGAATCAAACAAGAGGGTCCTGTGAATAATGCTACCTGAGCCTCAAGTCTGAACATCTAAGACACACTAATACATATGATCAACATTTATGGAACTTTATTTCCCTGGAGATTAACCAGAGAACTATTCTTCTGGACACATTTCAGAACCTGTGCAAGCTCTTCCTGTTTGAGATTAAGTGGGTGTAGGGATACTTAAATGTGTGTTATTTTTCTTTTGGCTGTTTCAATACGCAGAGTACACAGTTTCAAGTTACCACATCTAGAAAAAGCAGTGATCTATCTTGAAGACTTTTATGGCAGTCCGGTGTGTGTCATGGACAGAGATTTATTTATTTATTTATTTATTTATTTATTTATTTATTTATTTATTTATTTATTTATTTATTTATTTTTGTCAATTTACTTGTGTTTCCCCAGTGAGAGAAAAAGAGGCAGAATATGTATTATGTTTTCCAATAAGATGTGGGACCACATCCATCCAGTGCTACACCAGCTGCACTGGCTCCCAGTGGAGTACAGGTCAAGTTTAAGGTGCTGGTTCTAACCTTTAAAGCCCTCTATGACCTGGGACCCTTGTACTTACTGGACAGCCTCTCCTGGTATACCCCATGTCTGGTGGAACGCTCTCCCACAAGAGACCAGGGCCCTGTGGGACTTGACATCTTTCCGCAGGGCCTGCAAGACGGAGCCTTTGGTTGGGGCCCAGTCTGACCCCCCTCCTCTTACAAGACCCTGCATATAAGTGGCCTCTCTAACTCTTCTCACCGGCTCATACAAATAGCTGAGCTTGGTGAGTACCTAAGGTTCCCAACCCCTATAGTTATAATTTGTGGGTAGCCATCTGATCTTATTTTGATTTTAATCCAATTTTAAGCTGTATTTGAGTCAATTGCTGAACTTTATGTTTTAATGTATTATATATTTTGATGTTAGCCACCCTGAGCCCAGCTCTGGCTGGGGAGGGCAGGATAATAATAATAATAATAACCACTACTACTACTACTACTACTACTACTACTACTACTATTGCTTCATCATGCTGAGTGGTTGCCTTTTGCCTCCATTTACCATGATGAATTGGGGCCATCATATTGTGTGTTCTGGTATTCTCCACCATGACCACTGGGAACATAGAGAAGAAGCTGGAGAGTCCCAGTATGATGGCTACAATTCACTTGATGAATAGTACATCCAACTATTATTGTATGAATGGCATCAGTCTCCATGAAAAGGTTTTCCATGAAAAGTCTCCATGAAAAGGTTTTTAGCAGCAAATGGTCTGGTCTGCTTCTTCTTATGTGTACATCACCCAGTTGATTCAATGTGCCCTTCCTTTATGTGCACATCTAAATCCTCATGTGCACATTTTCCAGTTGCATCACTGCTTTTATAACTTAAAATGTCAAGTTATGGCTATCAGAGTCAAAGACAATAATAGACCCAGAATAAGGTGAAGTTCCTATTACAATAACTATGGAGTTTCTGTGGGCTAAAATCAGCATGAGAAATGAATTTGGCTTTCCTGAGCCTTATATGATGAACTTACATATTTTTCAATACATCTGTCCCACCGCCAGCTAATTATTTCCTCTGTGAGTACGCTGATGATGTTGATATAAATCTAAAGTTACTAGGACCAAACACCAGCTATAATAGCAAGAACATACGGACAGCCTCAGCAAGACTGAAAAAGAATTTTGGTTAAGAAATATGAAGACACAACTGTTCTGTTCCTGTCTGGTACAATGGCTGTGTGGGACAACTCATGCAATCAGAATTAATTCTTACAAGCAGTGAATGATTAATTTCTTTTTTTAAAAAAAATACTACAAGCACCCCATTGTTTAAATAATTCATACATTTAGCAAAAAAAATACCCTAACAAACCAATATGCCGATTTGAAATATCACATCATCAAACAAGCCCATTACAATTATGTTTCTCAGATAAATTATTAACTCTGTGATGATGTGAAATGACATCTTTTGGGCTTTCAAAGGAAAGTAAGTTAGCTCAATTAAGACTCCAAAATGAAGATCAAATGGAGTGCTGGAACTGTACTGTAGATGGTCACCTGCTCACACAAGAAGAGATCATGCTAATGCACAGCCTCCTTAGACACCGGCCACTTTAAGAGGAGCAACTATAATAGTGACATTCAAGACTGCTCCTTAAAAGCAAATGAGATACTTCAATTGCCATTAGCTGCCTTTAAAGAAAATGTATAATTTGACTGAGTAATTGCAGATATGTGATACTAATGAACCTACATGTGAATGTTCCTATCAGTTATTTGTGGTAATCTGAGGAAGATGGTGTGAATAAAACTCAGACTTAAGATGGCAGATTCACTTTGGTCCTTCAGAAATACTGGATGCTATCTGTGGTTGGCAGGGAGTGGAGTATGATATCATTCCAGAAACCCCAAGTAGTCTTGTTTGTTTGTTTGTTTGTTTGTTTGTTTGTTTGTTTGTTTGTTTGTCTGAAGTAAATCTCAGAAATGAATATATGGATAACAATTGTTCTGAAGGGTCAAAAGCATATTTTTGTTTTTAGATTATTCACAATGTGCATGTCACTCTACAGGTACCATTTAAATTAGGCATCTCCTCTGATATGACAAGGGTGCCTCTCTTAAACTGGTACCAGCTGGGCTCCCCCCCCCCCTTTTGCATATTTGTATTTTTAAAATCATTATTTTTTATATAAAAAACCTCCCGTCTAATTCAGAGCATGCTGTTAATAGATCAAAATGTTTTGATCAGTCATTCTGATGATCTATTTAAAGTTACCATACCAATATTTTTATTATGAAAAACTGGTCCCTATCCAAAGAAATTCAAGAGTAGCAGAAGACTACACGATCACTGGTCTGTTCAAGCTCATTACATACTAGGAAGTGGGTAGAACATCGTGTTTCCAGAGTCTAAAGAAGGAGCAGACTAGTCTAATGCACAGATGAAGTGCTGAATTTAGATTTGGACTGTCAAAATCAGTTCAAATGCCATTCAGCCCCAAAACCCTCTGGGTGGGCTCTTCGATAAATCACTGCCTTGGCATCATGGTGTTGTGGGGAAAGGGTGAGATTCAAGTGCAGTGAAAGAAGGAAAAGTAGGTCTTGGTATGTTGCCTTTTTCTGGGCTAGATCAGTTAATGGTCCTGAACTCATGTTCATATGAGTTTTGCTGGCAAATCTGTTACAGTAGTGAATAATTGCCCATAAAAGCTATAGAAAAGTCCTATGCAATGGATTTCTTAATATTTAATCAATGGAAAGTTGATCCCAGGCTTCTAATTTTTCATTGAGAATTTCCCTGAAAGGAAAGGAGTGACTGTGCTAAATTAAACCCTTTTTGTTCCTATTCTCTGCCCTTAGAGCATTCATGGTGATGTCATAATTATGTTCCTCCAATGGCAGATCTCTATGCACCTCATGAGAGAAGAGATGCCTCTGGAATGAATAGACTAATGAAACCCTGTTCCATTTTTAGATGCTACACAGGGAGATGTTGTTTTCTTCAAGCCGAGTGCTGTGCAAAAGTCTTATCTTCCACACCTGGTCATCTATTTTCTGTGTTTAGGGAATTTACTGAACTGTCTTGTGGTCAAAAGACGGAATAAAAATTTTAAGATAAGTAAATACATTTAGTACCAGTCAGCATTATGCAGATTTTTTATTTCCAAAGAATAAGATACATTGGCTTTAACAGTCTATGCTTCCAAACACAGTATTTAGGATGAGAATGTTACATCTTTAATATTGTACTTGGAAATATTACTACAGTATATGAAAACAATGGATCTTATTTCCATTAAAAGTGTTTAAGGTTGGAAATCACTGGGTGTAAGGTAAAGTACTGTATGAAAGTTGAATGCCATTTGAACTGGAAGTATTAGGGACATTTTGGGTCTTCAGCAGCTCAAGCATTCTACAATCTCATACTCTAGTCTGGAAACATATAGTTAGAAGTAGTGGAACAGAATAGTAATACAATGGTACCTCGGGTTAAGTACTTAATTCGTTCCAGAGGTCTGTTCTTAACCTGAAGCTGTTCTGAACCTGAAGCAGCACTTTAGCTAATGGGGCCTCCTGCTGCCGCCACGCCGCTGAAGCACGATTTCTGTTCTCATCCTGAAGCAAAGTTCTTAACCTGAAGCATATGTAACCTGGGTTAGCGGAGTCTGTAACCTGAAGCGTATGTAACCTGAAGTGTATGTTAACCTGAAGTGCCACTGTATAGTGGAACAGAAACTTACTTCTTGAAAGTTTAGGAACTTATTCACAGGTAAAATGTTTAATTCATTACAGAATTACAAATGCATTGTAACTAATCCAGAATTCTAACCAGATTTGGAAATTCTGTCAGTTAATAACCTGCTATGGATTTTCATTGTTTATTTCCTATTCATATTATGTTCATATTATGTTGTGGGTTCTATCTAGGTTCATAGGATTCTCAGCTCCTAGAAATTTCTCCAAAGGCTTCAATATGTACATCATGGCAGCATGATTGTTCATAGTAAGAATTTGATCATCTACAACAGGCATAGGCAAACTCCGGCCCTCCAGTTGTTTGGGACTACAATTCCCATCATCCCTGACCACTGGTCCTGTTAGTTTGGGATGATGGGAACTGTAGTCCCAAACATCTGGAGGGCCAGAGTTTGCCTATGCCTGATCTACATATCACAGAATGGAAACAGGAAGAATGGACAATCACTTTATCTGAGAAACTAAGAGAGTGCATGCCCTGAATTATGCAACTGATACAGGCAATTTTACTGAAGTATGACATCCCTTTATAAAGTATTCACATGAACACTCTGATGACTGGCACCCGCCAGCTATACATACAGATCTATGGGAAATGCATTAGTCTTCTGATCTGGGGGAGGGGGGAAACCAATTGTTTTGATAATGTTATGCCCATACTTATATCCTGTTTCATGAAAATTTAAAAAAATTAAAATATGAAATGGCAGTGACAAATATGCCCTGGGGGAGGGGCATTCCTGAGTCAGAGTGCTATGACAAAAACATGTACCATATTTTTCGCTCTATAACACGCACCCAACCATAACATGCATGTAGTTTTTAGAGGAGGAAAATCCATAGGCATGCCACCCATAGGCATTCCCTCCATAACACGCACAGACATTTCACCTTACTTTCTAGGAAGAAAAAAGTGAGTGTTATGGTGCAAAAAATATGGTACATCATGGATTAGCAGCTCCCTGCACTCCAGTGTTGGAGCACATTTTTTGTATACCTGGCATATCAAGGTACAACTGAGAAGTTCCCTGTCTGAAACCCTGGAGAGCCACCACTGCTCAAGTTACATGGGCCAGTGGTCTGAATCATTATAAGGCAACATCCTATGTTTTTATGGTAGAGTCATCTGAAGGAGTAGAGTGAAGTTCCAACCATAAACTTGAGGCCAAATCCTGAATAATGTCTCTGAATAGTCTTGTGCATTTTCTGTGCAATTAGAATTATCCTAGGGATGGGAACCACTGTTCTAGTGCAGTTGCAGCCAATGGAAGCTTGGAAGCTATGATGTGGAGACTAGAACTAGCTCCAGAAGACCCACCACTAGGGAAACCTTTCAGAAGCCAGTTAGCTCTTCCACAACCTGTTCAACAGATAATCTAGTTGAGACTGGACAGAAAATCTACTGAAATGTGTGCCCTGAATTTGGATAGACAAACCGTTTCCATAGAACTTCCATAGTCCATTCTCCCATCCAGGTAAGACACCCAAAACTTATGACACCATTGTTCTCAGAAGTCACCTACAAATTTTTAGCCACCCACAACATTTCTACAATTTCATAATATTAATTACTGTTATAATTCACTGTTGGAGGCAATATGCTTCTGGAAACCAGTTGCTGGGAACTGCAGGAGGGAAGCACACTGTTGCACTCAGGTGCTACTTGTGGGCTTCCCATAGGCATCTGGGTGGCCACTATAAGAACAGGATGGTGGACTAGATGGGGCCAGGGGCGTCTTACCCATAGAGGCTAGTGGCATGGGGCGCCGGGGCACCAAGTTCTGGAGGGCGCCAGGGAAGAGGCGGAGGCTGGACGTGGTGCCTCCCAGCATCAGCTCGCTGTCCTTGCCTGCCTCCGCCATGCCGCGCCGAAGCAGCCAGCTGAGCCTCTACCTCTTCCCCGCCAGAGGAGCCGCCCTCCAGCCGCTGACCACCTCCTCCAGCCCCGCCGGCAGCACCGTCCTTCCTAAAAAAATCTGGGAAACTGGGTGGGGGTGCTGGAGAGAGCTTTGCACCACACACAGGATATGCTCAAGACGGCCCTGGATGGGCCTTGGCCTGATCCAGCAGGTGTCTTCTTATACATACTCTGATGTTTCTGCATGCCAATCTTCTCTCTCTCTCTTTTCAGTCAAATAGGTGCATGCACGTGAAAATGGAGTCTGCTGATGCATGACATTTATATAAAAATAAAGGTCATTGTCATCAATCTGGGCAGCTCCGAGCAATTTTTTAAAAAATTAAAACACCACTATGTTGTCAACATTGAAAGGATGAAGTGTATTTATTAAAGTATGTATGTATTATTATCTTTGGTCATTTTAGTTCAGTCATGATAAAAAGATCTGCTGCACAAGACACATCCATGTAGTTGATTACATATCCATGTAATTTTCCTTGCTAGAGCTGATTCGTAAGAGTACTTTTAGTACTGTGTGGTGTGCATGACAACAGCTTGTTAATGGTGTCGTTGATTTAAATTGGTGTAATTGATTTTATTAATTAATCTCAGATTAATGTTTGGGTTTTTAATCAGGTTTTAATTAGAGCTGTCCCTCGCAATAAAGTGTTCATCCTTTGCAATGGGAGGGTAGGGGGGGCAATTTATTTGTATTTCTAGCTTTTTTATTTATAGAGTTTTTCAGTTTTGATCATGGATTTCAGATTGTTTGTTTTCAGGTTTTTTTCCCTTCAAACTGACCCTGTTAGAGTCTTCTGAAACCCTGAAAGCATCACCTGTATTCTATACCTACCCTTTTAATCAGTTCATTTATTGATTACACTGTTAAAAAACAACAACCAAGAAAGTTAATCACCTTAGAAATCCCTGAATGACGAATTGACTGTTTGACGGTTCTGCTGATGTGAGTTAACTGGATCTGAGAAAACACTGGATTAAAATATTGCACTCTTTACAAACGTTCCCCGTGTAGTATAACTTGTGAAGGGATCGCGCCCTGCTCCTAATTAACAGCACGACACCATTCATTCACTCTCCGTTCATTGCACGTCTTGAAACTAGGCATAAGGGGTGAAGCGGGCTGCACGCAAATGTGATGGATTTGACTGGACAGAAAATAAAAAGTCAATGGTGGGGGGGAGGACGGCACCAGGGAAGACTGGCGACGTCGTCGGCTCCTTTAAAGGCTCGGCTAATAAGATAAAAGCGCAATCGTTATTTCCTCTTTAACTCGAGACTAAATGGACTTGGTAAGAAGAGCTCTCTGATGGGCACCTGAATGTGTGTTAACTGGGGCTTTCATTCCCCCTTTGTATTGGGGAAATGCATGGCATTATACGAAAATGGCTACAATTACGGTTTAGTAAATAATCCCCGATTGCTGATGCGGAGACCAGCGAGCCTGGCGCTTCCTGGCCAGAAACAAATAGCCACATATCCTCCGCAGTCTGAAATCATGCCGCCCTCTCCCTGTCTCCCCAAAGAGACCGTCTGCCTGCCTCGCTCCTCTCGCCCAGCGGAAACCCCTTGTAATGTGATGGAGCCATTCTACAGTATTGCACCGTGGAGCGCGCAGACCAGTCGGGAAAGCGCAGCCCTGCCTCCTCATTCTTCCAGATTTACCCATAATCATGGGCGTAGCCGGGGGGGGGGGGAGGCAGGGGGGCAACTGCCCCCTAGGTCAAGTAAAACAATAGAAATACTTAACTAACTGACCAATCAATGCCGTTCTGTCCCCCCTAACCAAAGTCCTGCTCCTCCTAGCAAAAATCCTGGCTATGCCCATGCCCATAAGGCTCACCGTAAGTGCCCTTTTCTGCCGCAGGGGTAGCTAACGCGATGCCCTCCCCTGCAGCTCTCTCATCCCTAAACATTGCTTGTGCTAGCGGCGCTGATAAATGGTTGTAGGTCAAAGATTCGCAACCGCACCATGTTGACTGTCTTTGCAATATTGCTGGCTTTGGACAGCTACCCCGAGATAACATAGGTACCATCTCGCAGCGAAGATTGTGGGTGCCCGCAACAAAGGGCTTCAACTTTGCCCATTGACTTTGAGGGGCTCCAGCCCCCACAAATATATTATTGTGGGTGCCGAAACACCCACAGATCCCTAGAGATGACTCCAGTGCGAGATTACACTTATTCCAGTAATGTGGAACACAATCGCCCCAGTCCTTTTCCCCAGCTGCATCTGTTTTCCCCAGCTCCATCCAAGTGAATGGAGAAGGAATAGTCGGTCACTCATATGGAGGAGATAACCATTCACTCCTATGGAAGAAATGGCCATGCACTGGTATGGGGAAACTATCCGTTTATTCATATGGAGGAACCATCCATTCATTCGTATGGATGAAATGTCCACTCACTCGTATTGTCTCAACTGTGGATTGTGGTTGGTGGTGGAACACACAATGACTTCCCCAATATGGGCGGAGCCCGGCTGGTAGGTCTGGAAGGAGACACTAGCCCAGCTGCTCCAAAGCAGGATGTCCCAGTCGCCACGCCACCCATATTTGCCTATAGAAGAAAAACTCATTGTTGTAGAGCCAAATCAAGGCCTATGAACAGAATATGAGCCACCTAAGGAAACCTCGGGCCCTCCGTCCAGAAGAGACAAATGAGAGTACTGTAAATAAAAACTCCCAGCTTTCGTATGTATGTATGTATGTATGTATGTATGTATTACAAGGCTCCCTCCCGCCCCGAAATATAACTGGACTTTTTATCCAAAACGGTTGATAGAATGCCTATTGCATTGATTTAGAACTTAGCAGGTGATCTGATTTCAATGCGCCTTTAAGCATACAGGTTTGATTTATAATATCGGCCACGGTCGGTTCTATGGAGAATTGCCCTTGTTTTGGCATCTAAACCTACAGTACACGCTCACAGATTGACTGTCGTGAGTCGTCATTTCCTCGGTTTCCATCTTGTCGCTGTCTGCCTTTACGCATTCCGAATTAGTTACGTGCCATTCCTCTCCCTCCACATCTACCAGTTCGCACAACTATAATCTCAAAACTATAAATTCGGAGAGAATTAGGGCTAAAGAAGAACACGCACGACTTCGGGGAGGCTGAAGTAGCAATCCAGGAGCTGGTTAGAGGGGAAGTGGATTAGGTCTTACTGCTGTCTTTCCAAACCTGTATATTCCTGTTAATCTGAATTGGGAGTCCTGTGCACGTCTACTCAGAAGAAAGGTCCACCGAGTACAACGGGGCTTACTCCCAGGTAAGTGGGTATAGGAGTCCAGCCTTAAATCAGCGCAGATTCTAGATCAGGTGGTGCTCTCCCATCCGACGTAAAATTCAGTTTAATAGAGTCGCATTGAGGATGTTTAGGGAAAGCAAGCTTTCCTGCAGGACTTTTCCCTGCGTCCGATTCCACCCCCACCCGCTTTCCCTTTGGAAATGCAATCTACAGCTAGGTTACCCCGTTTCCCATTTGTGCAGATAAAGACCCGGGGTAGTTTGAAGCGCTCCGATGGGGGTTGGTAGTGGTGGCGATTAAATCCCTGATTCCTTTTTTACTCAAGCCAAACAACTGGTGGAAATCTTGCCCAGGGCAAGAAATGACGATCGAGTTGTCGTCCCAGAGAGCTAGGCAAGTGAGATGCGCGCGCGTGTGTGAACACAGTTACTTTGATTCATGACTGCGGACTAGGAGAGGGAGGGGTTTTGTAATAGCACAAACATTCCCCATTCAGAGCTGCAAGCGCGGGATCGGAGCAGTCGGCGTGGGTGGAAAGGGGATCGATTCGGGGGGCGATCAGCACTTCTGCATTGGCTGATGGATTGGTCTAAAGGGCCTCTACGCGCGGAGACTTTGTTCTTTGGAACATCCAGTCCCTGCCCGGGGCCGCCTGCTTCCGGGTTGGAGAGAGCGCGGCGCTAGGACCCCCCTTGCTCCTCCCAGAGAGGATGGCTCTGAATGCCTCCTGCGCCCGGGAATCCTCCGAGGATCTAATTAACAGGTAGAATCGCCCCCCGGGTGCCTGAAACCTCCTTGGCAGGCGCCATAGAAACGGAGCCTTAAGACCCCGCGCCATCTGCACTTCCCTTTCATTGTGCAAAGCTCTCTTGGAAAGCACTTTCTCTCCTGCTTCGTGCAGCGGGCGCCTCATTCAGCTCCCCTTCGGCTGCCCATTAATAAGGACCCCCACCTTTCATCTGAGGGATACGCAGAGTCTTTTTGTTTAAATAAATAAATAAAAAGCGGGGAAAATTAATAATAACGCACTCGACTCCCCATCGACGGCTTCCCAAAAAGCTCAGCGGGTTATATATAACCTGAGCGATTCAAATGGATTTGTCTCTACTTGAAGCAGACGGTATGAACAGAGAGCCCAGCCAGACCGCATGAAATAGTTTCGAACCGTCGAGCAAGCAAGCGAACGAGTATACTGCGCTTCAGTGATGTGCAAAAAACAAAAAACAACAACAGGGCTTTCATATATGAATAATATCTTAATGCCTGAATAATAAGATCTGGAAACAACGCCAGGAACAAGACATATCATAAAGTGTAACATTAAAACCAATAATAACAATGTAAAAACAGGAGATTCGTGTTTTGCTAACACGAACCCGTGGGTTTCGGTCCGACGAAAATGTGTACAATTATTAATCTGCTAACTGAATAGTAAGTACTACTAGTAGAGTATGATTATTATAATCAATAATCAATTTAGTTAAGCTGAAGCATTTAACTGAAAGTCAGTGTTGTGTTTTTTATTACTTAAGCTATCAAAATACTTCGTTTCAACTGGGCTTGGAAGGGAGTATGGACTCCCCGCCCCCTTTTTTGGTTGTCATTGTTATGAGCAGCCTTGGGCGCTGTATGTTGAAACTGAAAGACGCGACATGAACCGAAATGATCGATAATAAACGATGACCGTTTAAAGAATAATCTCAGATTTCGGGTTAAAATGGCAGTGATTTCAGCTAGAACAGAGTCACACACCCAGCAAAACAGCGTTTAGGCTGCAATCCCATAGCCAGGCATGGCCAAACTTGCCCCTCCAGATGTTTAGGGACTACAATTCCCATCATCCCTGACCACTGGTCCTGTTAGCTAGGGATGATGGGAGTTGTAGTCCCAAAACATCTGGAGGGCCGAGTTTAGCCATGCCTGCCATAGACCCTTCTTTGGGAGCAAGTCTCATGGGACTTAGTTGCACAGAACAGGTGGTGGGTTTTATTCCGGACTGAACTGAAATGTATTCATTTGGAAACTTGCGGCAAAAGACCAGAAATCCTTGGTAGGGAGAGCGAGAGACTCTGCCAGGGATGGTGTGTCCAGTAGTGCCCTCAAAGCAGGACTTTGGAGCAGAAATGCCAGAAGCTACACAGAACTCCATCTAAAGATGGGCTGGAGGAGAGGCGTAAAAGCAGAGTCCTGACTGTATGTACCACTGGAGGTGCCCTGCCTTGTCTCCTAAGCGTGAGAGAATTCCCCTTCTGTTCAGTTCGTCTAACACAAAAACAGTCTGTCGCTCCACCAACAAAGATTGGCTGCAAAGCCAAACTATTCTGGCCTCTGAGTCTGCGCCCACGTACTGGCGGATGGGGAGCACCACTCCGCACTGCGCTGCTACGCTTTGCACCATAGCGGGGTGGGGGTTGAGCTCCGCAGTGTGGCTCATCGAGGTTTTCCCCAGACAGGAGGCTGTTTCTTTCCAACAGCCCATGCAGGAAAAGAAGCAGCCCTGAGCCAACAACAGGTCCCCGCGGCTCTCTGCCTCTTCCCTTGTCAGCAGAAACACCAACCATAGAATAACCCAACACCATGCGGAGCAGACATCTCGCTCTTTGTTTACTTACTTCGCACGTGGAGGAGGGGAGAGATCGGGTTGCCATTACCTGTTAGCTGCCAGCCTGGATGAAATATATCCCCCGGGGATCTGCGTGATTATATAGCCCCAGAAAAAAGAACCGTGGATCATGCCAACCGTCTCCGGATCCCAGTTAAACTTCGCTTTCTTCCGAAAGCGACCAAGCCAAGGAAAGGAAAGACAGAGGGAAGAAAAAGAAGATGCGTTGTAAGCAGTCATTTAGAAAGGACAGGTCGGTGCTAAGCCAAGGTCCACGGAGGGTACCTGCAGCTGTCAGCCACGGAATATGAATGTGGTTTCCCATGACGCTGCTAAATTCAACAATTAGCCCAAACAAACACATTGGGGGTTTTAAAGGATGGGGATTGCTAACGTCTCTGTAACCTATATATTCTTAATTGCTTTTCATTATTAATTATTAGTAGTATTTATATTATTGTACTAGGAGGGTACTGTACTCTGGGACGTCATGATTCCAGCATATTGGGGAGTAGAGGGCGTCGGATATATTTGAAAAGGGTCTCAAGTGGATTGATGAATCTCCTGGGCGATCGCCAGGTTCAAATCAAACATAATGTTCAAAAGCTTCCGAACACAACAGTGTTTGAAACGGATCCGTCCAGCAATTTATTTCACTGTATAAATAAGATACCTTTGCCACTTGGTTACTTTGTGTTAGTCTGTTTTTTCCCCTGGGAGAAATGGTTGGGGACGGCGGTGGGGCGTTATTTTGTGAACCATTTCACGTTCTCGATTACTATGTGGTGATTTGTTTGTTTTTCTATTGGACACAAACACCTTGCTATTTTTCTCACCAAAGAAAACGATTATTAAAGAGAAAATCTTGTTGAAGCGACGTACATTTATCCGCCTATAAGCTAAGCTTCACCTTCCCTCCGAATTAGGGGTTTGATACAGATTTGCTTCGCTTTCTTCATATTCTTAATAAAGATTCCCTCCCTCGCTTTTTAAAAACCAAGACGGACCTGATTTGACAATCGCGATGTAAAAAACGATTGATGGACCGTCATCTCCTTAATTCCGAAGTTTCCAGAGAGCCAGGGGGGAAACAAACCTCTTTCGTCCTTTTTGGCCACTTGGTGTAATCATCATTATTTATTAGCCATATAAGTATGTTTAAGGGTCTAAAATAGCAGTTGTCCAGAGGGGCCACCTCTGCCCTGTTCCCTATCGATTTTGGCAAGTGCGGAGCGCAGACGCTGCCATGTAACGGCTGAAGTCTGATCTTGGGACCAGCTCTGGATTTGAACTGAAGAAGCGAAAGCAGGAAGCGGAGCACCATGATCCGACTCGGGGTGGGGTGCGGGCTCCTGGACTCCTTTCACCCCCATTCGCAGCTGAATAATTTAGGATTTTCAATCGATTGCGTTTGCGGTCCTCCTGGCCCCACCTAATTGGAAGTTCAATTGAACTCAATGGGACCTGCTTCCAGGTGTGCCTTGGGCTGCGAGTTCCGTGGAGCTGCTCGCCTTCTAAAATATAATTGTGTGTGAGAGAGTGGGGGAGCTACATCTTTTATTTATGGGTGGGGTACCCTAGGTTCAAAGCCCCATTCAGCCAGGAAGCTCATGGGATGATCTCGGGCCAACTACGTTCTTTCTCGACCTCATAGGGTTGTGAATATAAAATGCTTGGGGAGCGAACCATGTAAGCCGTTCCGAGCTCCAGGGAAAGAAAGCAGTAGGAGAAGCCAACAGGTGCACCAAATTCTCATACCAACGACAACAAAACCGAGTCTGGTTTTAAACGGGGGAAGAAAAAAGAAACAGGAAATGAGGCGGGTGAATGAATTGGAACGAGAGAAAGAGGAGGAAAAAATGGATCAAAACCAAATGAATGGATTCATCTCTCCTTGCAATGTTTTTTTTCAGTTCTGCTTAAAGAACCTTTCCCTAAACATTGAAGTCAGACGATGACATACAGGCCACCTCTCTTAGAGTCTAGCCCATGTTCTTAAAATGGACGCCTGAAGGGCGTTTGGGAGTCGTGATGGTGCAGGTGGAAGAGGAGAACTGTCTCAACGTCTCTCTCTCTCACCTCTTTGATGACTTTCCCTCCTCGGTGTATAGTGCTGTTATTGACCATGTCCACGATGGCTACTCCCAGGTTACAGCGGATCCCAAAAGAGATGCAGAAGCCCAGTCCGCTCATGATGGCGATGATGTATCTCCGCGGGAGCCCGAAGCAGGTGCAGTCGCACAGGGGCGCCTTCTTCTCGGGCTGCTCCAAGGGTTTCCCATCTTCTGTCAGCTCGATGGTGTCGCCGGTCTTCTGCTTCTTCTCGAGGACTCTGCCCAAACCAAAGAGGACATGATCTCAGTCAAGGGACTCCAATCCCCTGGCCTCGTTTATCTTCGGGATTTTATTTTTGCCCGGGGTGGGTGGCAGAGGTTAAAGCAAGGGCAGATAGATTCAGGGCTTAATATGAACCAGGAGTGTGCCTTAAAAATCAATTTAGCGAGTGCTAAACCTCGCTGGGGATATGTAGAAACATAGTGTACTGCTTTCCATTTAGCCAGATCCTTGATCCGCCTAGTTCAGGAAGTACTGTCTACCCTCAGGGAGAGTGACTTTCCAGCGCTTCAGGCCCAAGAATGAACCAGGGCCCTTCTGTTGCAGATGAGATCTGCCCTACATTAAAGTTTGGAAAGGGCAAGGGGGCTTCGGTACACGTTTATTTCCCTCACCACTGACAAATATCCCGCCACAACACCCGAGAGGTTGGCAGGCGTGATTTAGGAAACGTTTCCATCTCCTGCGTGGGTTTCACAAAGCAATTCAATGAGGCGCCCCTGCCAGGCTTCTTGTTTCCTTCCCCCTCCCCTCCATTCCTTATGTGTCTCCTGATGTATGGGAGGCGTTCGACTGCGGAGACGCCATGTTGGGCTACTTTGCAACCAGAAACATATCCTGGAAAGGGGGGCCGAAACCCACGTCTGCTTGCCTTTTAGAGAGAGGGCTTTAACTCTCTTATAAAGTGGGGGTTGGGGGTTGGAGTGTGCAAGCCCATGAGGCCCGGTGAGGCCTATTGAGAAGGGAAAGGGCGTCTTTTTTCTTTCTTTCAGAGGCGACGGCCAGTTGTCTGGTTTTTCTGCCAGCACTCAAAATGGCCGCCTGGCGCTTTTTCAGTCAGCCGGGCCTGCACTCCAGCTACATCCCAAGGCGGCCGCGAATGAAGGCCTTCCTTGTCGGGCAGCCCGCGCTTGGAGGCTTAAAAGACACCGAGGAACGTGTCATGGGCGCACGGCTCCCTCGGTGTGGAAAACTGAGCGTTCCCAAGCAAGGCTTTCCTGCTTTCGAGGACCTCAGAAGGTCGGTGGGTGGGAATAAGCAGGCAATGCATAGGCGAGCCGAGCGCCCTTTCTCTCACTGCTGTCATGGCAAATGGGGAGGGATCTGAATGGCCACCCCAACGTTCCTTAGCAATATTGAATTCCCATTGATTCCCGCTGCTGTTTCTCACCCTTCCAGTTGCGCGCCTGCCTTAATTTCCCTTAGTTTTTCCATCGGGGGGGAAACGTTTTCCTTTCACAAAAGGAAGGCTTGGAAATGGGATCGAAATATTATTCCGTTTGTCTTTCGGTTTGCAAATCCGATATTCCATTGCAGGGATTTCCACCCCCCCTCCGGTACTACTTTTAGAAATTTCGGACAGGAGTGCAGCAGTGACCTTCACTCCTTCGAGATCTAGGTCAGTAAAGACAGATTGGTTAAGATCTATGAACAGGACCGGCTGATTTTAGGATCAAAAGTGTTTTTTCTCTACATCACGGAGATCCGAGCTGGATCCTGTGCCAGTTGAGCGAATTAACAGCGCAGTCCTAAACATGCCTACCCAGAAGTAAATCTTATTGAGTTCAATGGGGATTACTCAGAAGTACGTGGGTATGGGGTTTAATTTTACTCACATATTCCTTTACTGGCTAGTTTGGGGAGAGAGATGCAAGTTGTTTTTCCCGTTAGAATCAACGATTGTCTATTATCTATTAGTTTGCCTGGATGAGGGGAGATTGGGATTGGGTTTTGGATGATGTGATATGGTGTATTTTACTATGCTCTGCGTGTGTGTGTGTGTGTGTGTGTGTGTGTACACATACTATGCATATATCGAGTTTCAAGGAATTCAGTCCTTGACCTTAATTGCATAACACAATATAACATAGCATAACATCAAATAACCGATCCTAATCTCATCCAGGCAATATCAGAAATAACACATAATAGCTGATGTTTACATTGCCTTCTCATACAGTCATGCAAATATTCCTTCCCAACACTTATTATTGTATGCCTAGAAAAGAAAGAAAAAGAAAAAAAGACTTGTAGAAACAGAAAGGTAAAGAGGCAATTCTAAGATCAAGAGGAGAAAACTAGATCCTGTTTTTCCCGCGAAGCCTAATGTGAAATTAAGCATTCCTAGAGTTAATTTGACATTTTAATACAATATTTGTTTTTAAAAACCATGAAAAAATGCACAGTTTGTATATCTCTTTATTCTCGAAGACAGCTTTGTAAAATTATTTAAGACTATAGCGGGAGTATTAGATTGTCATACAAATCAGCATTTTGCTTTTATTATATTTCGTTGGTGTCCTCTTCCTCTCTAGTAAAAATAAGGCGTTATTTACGTGGATGGGCATGACAGCAAATACGTGGGATGGTGTGTGTTTGTGTGTGTGTTTGTTTGTTTGGGGTTGTACAGCCAGCTCTTAAAATAAAATTACTGCATACCTTTTGGCTTATAAATTAGTACAGCCCTCGTTTTCTAGATGTTACCCTAAAGTAGCCTAATATTCTCCAATAAAACAACGCTTCGATTGCCGCAATGGTGGCTTTGCTCAACCAAAGGTGACCTTCCTATTCAGGTATTAACCTGCCACTCTGAATGTGCATAAGGTGAAATAGTAATTTTTTTTTTAAGATTAATAAATTAATCAATTTGGCATTGTCTTTTCATTCTCAAATGCTATTATTTTAACTACCAATTAGTTTCGTTTTGATTTTGGTTTAATTAAGGGGGAGGCTGCAGTATTTTCACGAACCATTGATATCGAATTCAGATGTATTTTTGTAACTAAGGTTTGCTGCGGTACTTTTTCAAACAGTTTCTTTTGTAGTACATTTCTGTGTAAGGATAAAGGGGTGGTTCGGTAGGAGGACACACGTTTCCCTCAGTGTCTCTTTCCTATGGTCTACCTTTTATGTGTGTTCCAGAAAGAAGACATTAGATTATCAATTATTTATGCATCTCCATGTTTTTCTTCGTCTGAAGGGCGAATACACTGGGGAATGGGGAATCCAAATCGAAAACCGTGCTAATTCTTCCTTGGGGGGAGGGGGGAAACTTTCTTATAAATAAATTGTAAACTAAAACCCAAATACAGTTCAAAGGGGTCCCCCATAAAAGAAAACATTTTCTACATTGCTCATTGTGAGGTTCTAAATACACAGAACAAAATGAATAAATTACCCAACACTGGTATGATTTTTCTGACTGTGTTTCTAAGATAATGTCTGGAAACAAATATATTGAAACCACTGGTGCCTGCTTCCCCATAGAAGGGTGTTAAATGCTTAAATATCAAAACCATTTGGATACCATTTTGTTGAAGTTAAAGCCCGAGCTAGCAAAACCCAAAGAGCACAAATAATACCCACGTTTGGCCACAGCTGTATGTGAAATTATCCTCGTATCAGAAGTGAAGTCAGGAGCCACAGTTTAAGAAGCTCCACAATGGTAAATATGCTTACCTGTAGAGTTGACCCAGCGATTTCCCAGCTAAATTTTTCAGCCCCTCCTTGCCAGGGGTCAGGATCCTTTGTTTTACGGACTCCATTCCTGCAAAGGTTTTAACTGGCGTTCACTTGGTTGGCTAGGGCACCCTTATAAACAGTGATGATGGCTCATATTGGTTCCATGTCTAACTTTTCTCCATAAAATGGCTATTGGTGTGCATCCAGATAAAGAGGTGTGTGTGTGTGTGTGTGTGTGTGTGTGTGTGTGTGTGTGTGAGAGAGAGAGAGAGAGAGAGAGAGAGAGAGAGAGAGAGAGAGAGATTCTCTGTATGCGTGTATGTGTGTAACTGTGGGCGAGGAGGAAAGGAGGAGAGCCAGCGCCAGAAAGAGGAGACGATTGAGTGTCTACATACAGCCCACAGATTTCTGAATAGAACAGAAGTTGTGAGACACAACTAGAAGGTCTTCCTGGAGGTGAAGGATCCACTAGCAAAAGGTGCAGGAGGAGCCATGGCGAGTTTGAAAAAAGAGAACCGCCTGGATTCAAAGTCCAATTTGTAAGTAAAATCCTGGATTGGTGCTGATTAGTTTACTGCATTTGGGATAGGTAGAGGTAGTGAGTCGTCAGACGATGTAGACTTCAAAAGAGGATGATGAATACAAACCTTCCCAGTGCCTACTTCATGCCAATTTGGGTGAATCCCTGATGATTGTGTTACAAACTCTGGCACTGGTGTGCAACACATCAACCAGTTGCTCCAGTGCTGGAAAGAGTGGTCTAAAGCAGAGTTGCAGGGGTCACACCTTCAGACGTAGTTGGCAATTCTTCGCCACCTTCCTTCACTGCCGCGCCTCCCAGAGAGATTTCAGCACCATGGATAGCGCACAAGGACCAGAGCGTGCTCCGAAATGTTTTCAGCACCACGGAGAGAGCAATCGGAAGCTTTCCTCCACCATCAATGTTCCAGGGGAATTGGGCGGGCTCATTACAATGAAGTCAATGAAGAGCGGATGCCATGGAAACCAAAGAGGAGCCGAGTCAAGGTCTCTCCGTCTCCAGGTTTTCCAGAGAGCAGTGTACTTCTCAAAGAAAACGGGGGTTTACGAGACGCTGACAATTAACTTTCGGATTCCCATGTTTGACTCCCTTTCCTGACGCATTGACTGACCCAGTTGCGCAGTACAAGCACTAGAGCACATTTCAGCAGCTTTTGCTGCAGTATAGCAAAATAAACTGAACACTTCCTCCCTAAAAAGACACCATTTTAAGCAGTGATCTGCAAACAAAGCAGCAAATCATCTGAGATTTAGTGAAAGCTATAATAAATAGATGAGTAAGGCCACCTCTCAGATTGTATAATTAGGAAACCATTGAATCTTTATTTTATGGGCATAATATTTTATGACATTTCTTTACTATGGACTGGTCGTCCATAGTATCTATCTTTGATGTGTGTGTGTGTTTCCTTAATATTTAATATTTTATCTATTCTTCCCAAACAATAGGGCCAAACTGCCATGCTCAGATTTGGCTTCTCCTGATCAAAATATAGTCCAATAATTTATATTATGGTAGAAATCTCTTATCCTGGTGAGATGTCAGCAATGTGAAAGGGACAGAATATCTGACTATGCAGGGGCTTCTCATACTCCAGTAGTGACTCCGACAAGTTTCATATTATTGAAAAGCCCTATTCAGTTCTTATTTATTTTGATGGCAATAGTATAGTTTTATAAAAGGCAAAACATCTACCTAGAAATGTGCACATTTTGAATTTGGACCTTGATCACTTGATTCATAAAAAATATATGGTACCAACACACTTAATTACTTGATAAAAATGTGCCCCTGTTGCTGTGCTCTAAATACACTGATGTTGCTGTGATTAAAATGTTTTTACTAAGGATGCCCTCTGGTGGAAGGACAATGGTGTTCGACAAGACTTCCATTAATTACTCCTGTGGTGTTCAGTTTCACTGGCCATTCATAATCAGTTCCTCCTGCTTTGTAAAATGCTGCATTAATACGTGAGCAGAAAATATGTCTAATAAAATTATGATATTTTACATATTACCATTTCTAAGTAAAAAGTTTTGTTTGTCTTTATTTTTTCCCAGACTTGTGTATGTTACCTTGATTCATGTCACTTCAGAGTTTATTTTAGGAAAAAGGAATTTCTTGGTGCTGAAAGGGAAAGTGCCCAATTTTGTAGCTTTTATCTAAATTCTAATGCTATCACCAGATTAAATAAATCTGTATTTTTAATTAGATGATTATTACTTTTCTAATCTGCATGCATGTGTGCATTAATAGAACAACTGTTCTAAATAAAAATACACGAACACATCACATTAGCCAAAGGTATAGAAGATACATTCTCCTTTGAGTGACAGAGAGCTGAAAATGCCTCTTCTAAGTAGCTTTTGTCATCTGCAGTTTTTTGGGTCACAGAGTCATATTGCCAGAAATCCTCTGGCCTTCAATAATCTAAAGCAGTGGTTCCCAATTAGCTAATTACTGAGGCCCTCATATTTTTCAAAAGAGAAGCCACAGACCCCCTACGTTTGAACATTTTGATAAATCAGAAGCATTTTTTGGGGGGGGGATGTGTGGTGGTCCCTAATAAGCAAATGATTATAGGTATACTAAAAAAAACATACCATAAAATTTGTGATATTACCACAAATTGCCTATCCCCAGACAATAGGAAAAGGTTGTCTCCATTGGTCCACTACAACTGAATAATAAAAAACCCACAACTGTATCCCTAACCTGCAAGTGTTCTATATGAAGAAGGCTATTTATCTGAGGCTATTTATTTAAACATGCTATTCCTTACTTGTAATCTAAGACGGTAAAGGTAAAGTGACCCCTGACGGTTAGGTCCAGTTGCAAACGACTCATCTTGCCTTATTGGCCAGCACAAGTATGAGGGGCAGACTGCAATGGCAGCTTCACTCTGCAGTATATCGCACTTGACTCCTTCCGGCTGGCGTTGGTAGCAGAGGGACTCAGGAGCAGTGGTTTCACCACTGCAGAGTGAAGCCACCATCCCACTCTGCCTTCTTACTGGCGCAGAGGGAGAAACAAGCTGCATTGGCAGGCCCTGATACAGCTTGTTCCTTCCTCTGCTTCATTAAACTGCTCCACTGAGGAGCACACAGCTGCCTGTGGTGGGGTTGGGGCTCCGTTAAAGTGCTCCCACACCCCCTCTCAGCTATAGGGAGCCCCGATGCTTCTCCTGCTCACATGCAAGCTGGAGAAACATTGGGGCTTCCTCCGCTGGGGGCAGATGCCTTCTGAGGCATCTGATCTGTCCAGCTGGAGGGTGGGAAGCCTCTTCCACCCCACAGTTGAGCAGTTCAGCAAAGTCCTGATGCTCCTCAGCTCACACTTAAGCCTGCGAGGCATTGGGACTCGCTCTCTGTGTAAATACCCAGCTCAAGGGGGGCGGTGGCGGGACAACACACAGAAGTAACCCTCCATTTTGCCTTCCTGGGATTTACTCCTAGCAGGTTCTGTCCTCCTGCCACTGTGGGTGTGCAATGGACTAAGGAATCGGTGTAGGGATACACCTCCCCTGTGGCATGTCCAACATACAACCCATTCTTGGCTGCTTCAGTGCCAGGATTTGGTCAGTGAATCCTTCCAGCTGGCAGAGCCTTCCACAAGCATCCCAAGACATCTCATTCTTCCATCGAAGCTCACTGTCCACTGGCAAAGCAACAACAGCACCACTTTCAATTATGACTCAGCTGGAGGATTTCAGGGATAGGATTGCATGCTAATAGTTTTATCAAAAAATATTTAATTTTAAAAAATTTGCTGCTCAAAAGGTATTCATTTGAGTGATTAAAAAGATTCTTAATGCATTACTCTAACTGGTTGATTGACTAAACGTTATAGTTCCAACACAGGGGTAGCCAACCTGGTGCCCTCCATATATTGTTGAGCTCCAGCTCCCATCATTCCTGACATTGGCCATGCTGGCCAAGGATGATGGGAACTGGAGTTCAACACCATGTACCTAACAAATGTGAACAATATCTTGCAAGCATTACTATTTTATTTCTGTGCAGTACACCATCAGTGTGCATGCTGCTTTGCAGAGTCCAGGTAGCTTACAATCTAACTTTAGATGGCAGGGGAAGAGAAAAGAGTATGTTATTTGAATATCTTTCATATTCATTCATAAACAAATAGCACAACCAGAAAACATTTAATTGTCTTTACTAATTGTCTTTAATTGTCTTTGTGTGATTGTGGCAGCTAGGACAGTCAAATTAAGTAGCTGAATTACTCATTACTTTATCTCCTGTTTCATTGTGGTGTGCCAGGAACAGAAAGAAACAACTTGGCCACCTACTGGCAACATAATTGAAACATCTATGACACTGAATTTGCCCCATTAGGAAAACAGATATGGGTTTTATACATTGTTACATTAACAAGAATACCTTCACCCAATTCTGGAAAAGTAGCTGAAGACCAAGTAAAACAGAGTTAATAAAGAAAATGTGGGAACAAAGAGAAATTATTAGAGTTTACAGCACTCATAAGGACTCCACAAAAATATAAAGTAATTCTGAAAAGCTGGAAATCTTTAATGCAATATATAAAAGGGAAATTAGAAATTAGATCATATATGCTATAAAATAAACAGTTGTAATAGTTTTCTTTGGCTGCAGTCTATACCCTGGGATTAAGCCCCACTGAACTTATGTAGATATGTATGGGATGTTTGCAGTAGATCAGTTAATATTTCAGGTTTTATATTCCATCCCCGTTTTTTGATGCATTAAGATAATGTACAATATTGTAGCTAAACTCTATTGTACATTTTGCGTTTTCATGAGAAAAGGTATATGATGCTTTCATAAACTGATTATGTCTTTACATCGTATGGTGCCATTTTCCAGGGATACAGATTTAGTGGAAGGAGAACCTGATTGGTCTCTGCTGCAGCTGCGGCTTTGGATAAGGCCATCATGCAATATCAAATCACGATGTTTTCAGGCATTGGCTGGAAGCAGACAAATCTGCCTGAGCAGCAGCCAACAGGACTGCAGTTACCAAGAAAGCCCCCCCCCCCCCGTTACTGCATTCTGATATGACAATGGAGAGCCAAGCATGATGCTGAAAAGCACTGCAGCTTGTCATATGGGTGGCATCACTTTTCAGCTGAATGCTCTGCCTATCCATGATGGATTCTGACTGCAGGATCATTGAGGCAAAATATCCATTCCTAGCAAGAGTGTGGATTTCATGTACTATGAGATGTCTGGGAGTGTGTATGCTTACTTCATTGATGTCCCACTGCTTTGAGGATTTCTGAATGAGGGCATTTCTATGACTTTAGGAATAAACTCTGGAAGCAATTATTGGTCAGGAAGCAATTTTCATCTAGGTTAGGATGGTGAATGGCTATGTTTTAGAGTGATCACTGGTTCTGTTAGCAGCCCAATATACTGAAATTGATTCTCTCTCTCTCTCTCTCTCTCTCTCTCTCTCTCTCTCGTGTGTGTGTGTGTGTGTGTGTGTGTGAGAGAGAGAGAGAGAGAGAGAGAGAGAGAGAGAGAGAGAGGAAAGTTTCACTTACTCAAATTCTCAATGCTCTTAAAAGAAAAAGAGTGATTAGAAAAAGAGGAAGGGGGAGGGAGAAGTTGCAATGCCACATAAACATGTCACAGCCTGACAGAAAGTGGGACATTTCTGGAGGATAAATGAGCACTACCTTTCCAATGGACTCAATCACGAATGCTTCTCATCCCCCACCTTTCTGACCTTATGTGGCTGGCTGGGGAAAGGGGTCTTTCATGGATATGATCGCACCTCAGTCATTTCTCAGGTTTTCTCCACTCCCCTGTAGAGGTAAATTCAGAAGAAGCTGGGGGCTTATGAGGCCTCTTCAGGAAGCCTTTGTAATTAGTTTTATATAGGAGCAGCGTTTATCTTCAGGTTCCTAAGCAGAGCTGCTGTTTACCATCTTGGCCTAATGAGCTTGAGAGTTGTGATCTGAGCCTCGTCCTGAGATTTGACCGTAGGTTGCTACACATAAATTAAGCAGGGGGTGACGATAACTGATGGGGAACGGTTTGTATCTTTGTCCATCTGTATCGTACTTGTACTGCTGGGCAAGCTCCTTTCCTGGCTCAGTTATCTGCCCTTAGTCATGCATTTCAACAGGCTGCTAATACATTGAGCTGGATTGCAGGCTCCTACAACAGACCATTGGCCACCCTTGCTATATGCTACCGGTAATGAGATCCTTACGCTTGAATATCTTCAGATTCCAGGTACATTGTTTAAGCTGAGTGAGTTAGCTTAATCAATATTATATTATAATAGAATGACAACAAATGAATGCTAGTTCCTGAACAATAGATAAAAATTAAAAAATGGCTTTGCCTGCAAGCTTATGCTTTCTGCAAATGAAAACTCTCCATAAATCTAGAATTTCTCAGGATACACCACCCCTGCCATGTCAGACACTCCCAAACTTAAAATAACTCCAGAATTTATATGGGGGAAATAGGTCATAATGAAGTATAACTGATAATCACTCAGAAAGCATTTTTCTGTTCTGTTCTTTGTCTTTAACCTTAGTATTACATCAAGCAGAAGTATTTTGATTCATCTTCTCCCTAAACAATGAATTCATTCTCTCTCCCCCCCTTTTGTGTATTTTTTGTGTGAACCCTTAAATGGGTCAGCACTAGTGCACATTTTTCTCTAGCAAAAGGGATTGATATATATGAAGGAACAGAAATGATCCAGTGCTATTTTGTCTCCACAAGACATAAAGTAACAAGAACTAACAATTTTAAAAGGACTGGACAGAGCCAGTGCAAGATAATGGCTATGGCTGCTGCTTTGTAATATAGCTACCTAGAGCATTTCTTTTATCTCCCCAAGGAGAACCTTTGAACAACACATTGTTAAATGTGGGCAGAGGAAAGATTTCACTTTATTTTAGGTCATCACTAATGAGTGTGCCAGTAGCCATGCATTGTACAACAGCACACGAGATCAGGGTGTTCAGTTTTTGCTAGTCCTCAGCTGCGGTACAGCAGATACCTGGCTTTGAAATAGGTTGAAGGCTGACATTTTTCATTGGCATCCTTTGGTTTCTTCTAAAATTATGCTTCTTCTCTGGATTCTTCTAATATCATAGTTCTTCCTACCTTTTTTTTTTAATCTTAGAAGAAACAAAAGAACCCTAATGAAACCAAACCACGCATCCAAATCTGAGAAGATACTTTATCAGATGCTATTACACCAAAGTGCAACATTTATCCTATTTCTTCTTATACCAGTACGCACTGCTTACGAGATGGGGGGGGGGAATAATATTGTGTCTGCTAGATTCATTTAGATGGCTAGTTCAGAGAGCCACTCCATTTGTGACCATCTGCATTATTGTCCAATCTTTGGTGGCATTTTAAAGGGGGAACACATGGTGACTAATTCATCTGACTTGTATGTAATGTTGCAAGTATTTTCAGGTTTTCGTTATAAAAAGTGGTCACTGGGGGTGGAATCAGAGGAGAAAACAGGTGATTTCTTTCTCTGGGTGTGGAACTTCTTCCATACTGAGATGATAGGAGGAAGGCAATGTATGTTTATGAGAATGTAAGTCCTTGGAGCATTCTCCTGCTTAACATTTCCACCCATCAGATCCACTTTTTTTGTTCTGCTTCCATACACCGATTTTCACAGCATTGCAGTCTACTTCCTGCTTGTGGAGTATTTATGACAACAATTATTAATAGCCTTCTGCACTTTGCTGGTCACATTGTCAATGCATGCCATAAATCATATGCTCTTACCTTCACATCAGCTGCCAAGCCTTGAGTCCCAGGAGACCAAACACTATTACTCACCTTTTCTTGCCATGCTAACTTTTGCTCAGCTGGTTCTTCCTGTTCCTATAAATCAGCCACTTGTTATCCAAAGATCAACTTCTTCTCCCCCTCCCCCTTTTTTGGTATTTCCCCCCAGCTGATCCTGGTATGACTAAAAGATACCTAGTGGAATTTAACTCCCCCTCATTCAGGTTTAAAAGAACTGTACTACGTGCCCTGACCTCTGCATCTGTAGTGACACATGCAGTCACTATGTATGTTGAGGGGGTCTGCCAACAGATATACATGCTTTCATTTGGTCTGCAAATGGAGGAAGCATTGCCTTTGTCTAAACTGCTCTGAGAAAATATTCAGAAGCAGGCTTTACCAACCTTCTCCAACCTGGTGCCCTCCATATGTTTTGGGCTACAACTCCCATCAGAATTGTTCTGGCTGAGGCTGATGAAAGCTTTAGTTCAAAACACCTGGATCTGCATGATTGTGTAACAGTTCATGCCCAAAATCTAGCAAATGTTAATATTCACATTTAAATGTTTATAATCTCAGACACATTTGGCAAGAGTAACTTTACTCTCTGGGGAAGGAGGGAGTGATTTATACAATTGCTGGGCTTAACTGCAAATACCTCCATAAGTTTGAATGCTCTTCTAGAAGTAGTGGTTATTTTACTAACAAATCTACACATGAGTCAGTCCTTGGATTTCAGTGGGACATGACGGTTATTGGTAGATGTATTTAGGCTTTTGGGCATCATTCTTGGAAGAGTGACTGAAAATGAGCAGGGAATGGTACAAAAACAGTGAGTCAACTCTACAGCTGATATGTATGCATAATATTTCTAGACCATGCATAATTAAAAGAAATCCCAGGGTGAGGTACTTAATATGACAACCAAACATAACAAAGAATTAAAAGTGATATAAAAAATCCAATATAACAGTACAACCCATCAACAAATGCAATAAACCAAAACATCAATGTGAGCAAGCTATTGCCCTCCATAAGTAAGTTAACCAAATGCCTGCATGAACAGATGTGGTGTGTTTTGGAAGAATTTACTTCTTTATAAGTTGGCCATGAGGATTTTATCAGCTATTGGTCAGAAACAGCCCAGAGCAAGTTTGTAGTAGTCAATGAAGGCCTGTAGTATTGACAAGTGAAAACAATCTAGTTCCTTGACCGTAACAAGTGAGCTTTAGTTTAGCACAGAATTGGCACCTTTAAGAACATTGTTTCGAATGAGTATCAGCATAACTAAACTCTGTATTGGATTGCAGCATTTGATACATTGGTCTCAATTACTGTAGCAGGTTTCAGTTGAAAGGAAAGCGTTTAGATCTAGGACATACACAATGCTTGTAAAACAACTGTAGTGGTTGCTGGGTCCCTTGCACACAAAGATTCATAGACCTAGCTAGAGTAATTTTTGGAAGGATGGTATATTGATTTGGCTTACTTGAAAATTTAAATGGCTGAAGTATATGCAAAAGACACAATCCAAACCTTTGCTCCCTGCTGGCAGGCCTTCACAGAGTGGAGGCACCACTACCACATCTGTAGCCCCTGGAAGGGAGGGAGACGAAGATTGCTGTACCAGCCTGGAACTGGCGCAGCAATCAGGCCTCATGCCGCTGCATCACGACTGTGATACTGCCTTGGGATATGAGACTTGGCTTAGCTTCACTTTATCCCCATCTCCAGAATGCCCTTCTGAGGACCATTCATGGCACTCCCAGCGGTCCAGGCATTTGGCAGCCAGCAGGATGACAGCTTAGCTGGGCAAGGTAGGCAGAGGGACAGCTCTGCTCATTCAAACCCTCCCTGCCTCCAGCCTTGTGTAATGGACTTGTTCTGTAAAAATGGATAGGATAGGCACAGGACCATCTTTGTAGTGAGTGCTGAGAAAATAGATGCCATGTGGCCTCCCATGAGTTTCTCCTCACCCCACCCCACCCCACACCTCACCAGAAGACCCTGCTTCTGGCATGTTGTAACCTGTTCTGAAGGGAAAGGAGGAGATCTGGTTGATAAGGAATGTTTGTCCACACTCTCCCTCCCAGTGGCTCCCCCCTGGGTGTGTGTCAGTGTTTCGGCAATTTATTTTAAATGCACAATTAGCCTTTTGACACACTAGTTCAAGCACGGAGGCTCGCTGCACAACTGTATTAAAATGTAAATCGTAAAACAAATGCGTTTTTTAAAAGAGTGCTAAGACTAGGACAAGTGGCAAGACTTTTTTTTTAAAAAAAGAAGAATTTAAATGCAACAGCAGTAGGGAGAGCTAAAAATAATTTAACCCAGAACCCCAAGAAGCCTGTGGAATAAAAAGGCCTTAGCAACTCTTCTGAAAATCTGAGAAGAACAAGCCCTGGCAGGTGGGATGGGGTCACTGAACCTATTGAGAAGGGTTTCATTCTTGCTTGTTTGAGACTTAGTAGCACAGAATAGTCTTCCTTCTTGATAACAAAGGTATTATTTTTGGTCAGTGATACATAAAGGTGTCCCCCCCACCCACCCCGCACCTGCCTGGCTTCATTCCTACTGCACCTTGAGAAATGAGATACAAAACAGAGAATGGGTGACTTCTCAGCCCTTATGCAGGATGACCTTGTAAGGATCACTAAGCAGCACATAGACAAAATGGTTCCACAGCAGAAGTCTTTCATCCTACAGTCCATGTCTTCAACTCTTTGGCCATTGGGTCAGATTAGTAAAAGGCTTTATTTAGGGAAGGTAGCAGGGGCTCATTACTCCTGTTCAGTGTTTCAAACCACATGAGATTATTCCTAACAAATTTACAAGCAGAGGTTGTTAGGACTATAGAAAGTCCTCATTTAGGAAGGGCAGAGGTTGCCCACTTCAGTTGCTTCTCAGGGTCATCTAAGTACTAGGTGTGCATACCAAAGGCACTGCTCTGCTTTGCTTAAGCCAAGGATGGAGAACCTGTGGTCCTTGGGAGGTTGTTGGACTTTCAACTCCTATCAGCTGCCTCTACCAGCAAGGGCAATGATCAGGGATGGTGAAGTCCTTGTCCAACAGTGTCTGGAAAGCAACATGGTGGCTGTTCCTCCTCTATATCTGCCCCCCCTTTAATTGTGAATAAGTCCAAGTACAGGTATGAAACCTCATGGGAAACTTTGCCCCATCATTCCTCCTAACACTACTTCACTGAAATCTCCTTGCTTCCACTACTCTCAAATCTGAAACATGCTGAAGAAGCTTTACATTCTATTTCATCTCTTTTTCTGCCGTGTTAAATGAACGCTCCTAAATCCATCTTCTCTCATTTCCAAACAGGGGAATGACATGCAGGAAACAAATTCTTGTTTGGGGTTTTTATAAAAAGCAAAATATTTTTAATTGACAAACATCCCTCTTGTTTACAACGTTTGTTGTCATTGACCTCGTGAAAGTTAGTTCTGACTTATGGCAATACCCAGGTAATTAAAATCCATATTGCAGTTTGAAAAGTAAGACTGAGCAACATATATATGTGTGTGTGTGTGTGTGTTTTAATATATCATTTTCAACAGTCATTCAACATAAGTTACATTTTATACAATTTTTTTGGACTTCTGTCAACCACATCTGAAAATTTTCCAATTTCCACTTAATTTACATTTCTTAATTTCACTATTGCTATTAATTATCTTATCTATTGACTCTCTCATCATAACCTTCCTTACAATATTTCATATATTCCTTCTTACAAAACTTCTTGTAGTCCTACTAGCGCAATCTGTTGATTACAGTTGCTTTTCAAATACGTAGTTGACGTATTTATTCCAGTCTTCTGAGAATATCTTGTCCCTCAGGTTTCTAATCCTTCCGTCATCTTGTCTAATTCTGCATAGTCCATTAATTTTGTCTGCCTTTCTTCTTTCGTCGGTAATTCTTCTTGTTTCCATTTCTGTGCCAACAATACAATTGCTGCTGTTGTTGCATATAAAAACAGTTTTTTGTCCTGTCTATTAATATCATCACTTACAATACCAAGTGTCAGAGACTGCCTCCAGGTCCCAGCTCACAGAAGACCAACGCTAGCCAGCAGAACTGTACAAAAGTCTTTATTGAAGTTTAGTTCCCATTTTCAAACCCTAGCGTGCGTCTCTACGTCTAGACCCTAGACCAGCGAAGCCTCGTCTGAGTCTCCGCCCCCTGTACACCAGTTTAAGACTCTAGCCTTACTCCACCTTCTGCGTTTCTCCTTCCGCCTCTGGGTCCTACTACCCCCCGGGGTGCCTTCCTTCCTGGACGCCTCGGATGCGGACCCCTCGGACTCCTCCCCCTCTCTTCGGCGGGCTTTGGGACCCGGCTCCCTCTCCGGGCTGCTCATTGCGCCACCCTCTTGTACATTTGAACTTGGCGCGCGCGCGCTCCCCCTGACCTTCCTTTTGACCGTTTCCTCGCTCTCTGATGCAGGCGTGGCTAACCCTGACTCATGTCCTTCCGCTGACGGAAAGCTGCCTGCTGCCGATGCCTGGGGCTCCTCCCCTCTACTGCTCTCCGGTGGGGAAGCTGGTCCCGATTTCCAGCTGCTGCTCTCTGAGTCCCCTCTGGCCCCTCCTTCCTGAGGTGTTCCCTCTGGCAACCCCCTAGCTCTGATCACGGGAGCCCCTTTCTGTGAATCCTCTGATTCGCTGGAGAGACTTAGAGACCTCGGACGGCTATCATCGCTGACCTCTCCCTCGGATTCCTCTCCCTCGGTCTCTAATTCCTCCCTTTCCTGTCCCTCTGCTCCTGAACCCCTGACACCAAGTAAAAATGCTTCTAGTTTAAAAAAATGTATATTTCAACATTTTTTCATCTCATTATATATCATTTCCCAGAAGCTTTTTACTTTTTTACATTCCCACCACATGTGGTAAAAGGTTCCTTCTTTTTCTTTACATTTCCAACATTTATTATTTCTCTTATACATTTTAGCTAACTTCACTGGTGTAATATACCATCTACACATCATTTTCATCACATTTTCTTTTGGGCATTACATGCTGTAAATTTTATTCCTTCTTTCCACAATCTCTCCCAATCTTCTAACTGTATATTATATCCAAAATCTTTGGCCCAATGTATCATAACCAACTTTACTTCTTCATCTTTCAAATGCCATTCCAAAGTAGTTTATACAGTTCAGACAATATTTTACAGTCATTGTTTCTAAGACTTAAAAGAAAATGGTTTTGATGATAAAATTAGAAAGCTATTTCACACTCAAAGCTTCTAATGGGAATAACCACCATGGTGTTTTACGTTCTAATAGGTTTTTATACTTATCCCATGTTTCAAATAGAGATCTTTGGAATATATGGTTACCAAATCCTTTATGGACTTTTTATTTATTATACCATAAATATGCGTGCCAACCAAAACTATTATCATAACCCTCCAAATCCAGCAACTCTGTATCTTCTAACAACATCCATTCCTTTAACCAACAGAGGCATGCCGCTTCATAATACAACTTCAAGTCTGGCAGGGTGAAGCCCCCTCTTTCTTTAACATCTGTTAACAACTTATATTGAATTCTTGATTTCTTCCCCTGCCAGATATATCTTGATATTGTCTTCTGCCATTTCCTTTAAAATTGCTGCCCCCTTGATTATTGGAATTGATTGAAATAAAAATAAAATCTTTGGTAGCACATTCATTTTAATCACAGAAATCCTTCCCCAAAATGACAATTTCATCCTCTCCCATACTTCCAGATCTCTTTTAATTCCATTCCACACCGGTGTACAATTATTTTGAAATAAGTCTATATTCTTTGATGTTAACCATATTCCTAAATATCTGACTTTTTAAACCACTTCTATACCGATCTGTTGCTGCAACATATCTACCAAATCTTGTTTCATATTTTTGGCTAACATTTTAGTCTTCTTTTTATTCAATTTAAAACCTGCTACTTGCCCAAATTGTTCTATCTCCTCAATAACCTCTTTGGCACTGGTTAGTGGTTCCTCTAATGTTAATACCAAGCCATCTGCAAAGGCTTGAGACTGAGCAACATCTAACTGCATTCACCAAGCTGCATTAGTTGTTCCTGTAATGAGGGGCATAAAATGGAATGCATCACCCATAATGAAACATAGTATATGTGCTGTCTTCATAACGTACTGCAGGTTACCTTAGAGCACCTTGAATTTTCTAAACTTTAAGCAGAAATTTGATCAAGGAAGGTGATTCCTCTGCACACATGGCTTTTCTAAGCAAATGGAGAAGTCTTTGAAGGTGAGGGGGGAGTGTCATGTGAGCACTGGAGCTCTCTTGCCTGAAAATAACTGGTGGGTCAGAACTAGCGGTTTGTCAAAAAATTCTCGAATTCTCCATCCATTAACTTGCATCCAAAAATTATCAAATGGGAAAGATAATTTCAGTGAAATTATCATGGGTGGATGGTAGGCCTTCTGATGCACTTACCTTACATGTGAGGTGGTCAAAGGGTGTTTAGCCAACATTCCCCCACCCTCTTATTTCTCTACTCCCAATTAGACTTTGTGAACCCAGCCACAAGGTCATTTTAGGAAACTAACAGTAGATTATTTCTCTATCACCAGCACAGGTATTGAATTTTTAGTTGTACAGTACAGAAATAATTAAAGCTACCACCAGTTTTGAATAATAAATACTTTGCAGTGTTTATACTGAAAAAATGAGCTTTGGAACTGACTAGATTTCCAATTTACTTTGAGTGTTCAGGATTTTGAGCTGCAGGTCCTTATTGATGGAGAGAGTTTTAGATTTTTGTTGCTACTTTTATTGCTAGCTATCATGCACACACTCAGAGTAATTGATGGTCACTCAGTCGCTCATTGCAAGTGATTTGTTTCAGTCAAAGAGACCCTTGTTTTGGAGAAGATCTATATGGGATAAACACATGCCACTTGCTGTCGATTTCTCCAGCGTTTGATGATACAGAAGGAGGATGCTAATTTGCAGATCTCCTCTCGAAAGTCTCCCCCAGCCAGGAAACAGAAGAGAGGGTTGACGCAGGTGTTCAGGCTGCAGATAGCCATCTCCACAAGGAACAAGGTGTCGGCATGCTGAATAGACTGGGTTGCAGAAGGCCGTACAGCTCTCAGTAAGATGCAAGTGTTTCGTGAGACGTGGTAGGGGAAGTAGAGAAGAGCAAAAACGACCAAGGCTGAATACATGAGCTTGGTGAGTTTCTCCCTTTTCTGAAAGCGCTGGAGGCCAGTATCTTGGAGTTTCCTAACGCTGCTGCAATAGCAGTAACAAATAGCAGCGAAAGGAAGTAAGCACCCTGCAACTGAGCAGCTCACAGACAGGGGGAGGGTTATATAGGTAGAGCTGGAAAATACATAGAGGGAGCAAATTGTTTTGTTGTTTGGGCATGCCTGGGTGCCTGCAACATAAACAACTGGCAGGCTAACCAGTCCTGTAACTGTCCAGATGGAAGAAGAAATCAGCAGGGAGTGTTGTTTGTTTAATACCCACAGGGACTTCAGAGGGTGGACAATGGCCAAGTACCTGTCCATGCCCAGGCAGGTGACAAAATGGATGCTGCAGTAATAGCACAGGTGATAGGCAGTCCGTATAATCTTGCAGAAGCTCTCTCCAAAGGTCCAGTGCAGCTGGTTTAGGTGATAGTAGATCAGGAAGGGAAGGGTTAAGATCCACATGATATCAGCAAACACCAAGTTGCAGAGGAAAACGGTGCTCCTGTTCCAGCGCTTCATGCGGAAAGCAAGGATCCAAATGATGGGGACGTTGAGCAGCAATCCCGCAACCAGGATGAAAAGGAAGGTTCCAGGGATTAGAGTCCTTTGGATGGTGTCTAAGAGGGTGTCAGTACTTCCACAAAAGTCTGCTTCTGGTTTCTGCCAAAAGTAAACATGGGGAAAATGACTCCCATTTTGCTCAGAAGAATCTCTCAGTATTGTAAGAGGAAAATGGCTACAGTCCTAACTACCTTACTAGGGACTTAAAAACATTTAAGCAAGCACTGTATTAGGCACTCATTTTCATCAGTTGTTGAATGTACCACCAGTTGCCAATTTGCATGTGTGAATGAGTTTTCACAGATCAAAATTTTGTATTACTTAATTCCAGAGGGGTAGCTGTGCTAAGTCTCTGACAGCAAAAGCAACCAAGAATCTCGTGGCACCTTAAAGATTAACAAATCGCTTCCGGAGGCGGCGCGAAACGGTGATGGCGGTCCTCTTCGATCTCTGAAGAGGGGCTCCGCAGGAAAGGGTCGTTTCGCCACGGCACAGCGACGACCCATTAAGAAAAACCACGGGTAGAGTGAGCCCGTGGCCGTGGGACTCGGCGGGCACCTGGAGCGACCCCGAAATCGTAGAAGGGACCCCGTAAGGGGCTCCGGAGCGAAGGAGGGGTAGCGGTGCTGTGAGTTCATCGCTCTTTCTGCGGAAGCGAAGCCGCGCGGCTGTCATAGATGAGCGCCGACCTTTCTTCCTTTAAAGATCTGGCTGGGACAACAAAGCCATGAGTAAAGACATTAAATTCAGAGAACAAATTGCTTTTAAATTGGCTGAAACCGGGAGACGATAAAAAGGAAGTCCGCCTTCCGGTACTGCTTACAAGATCAAAGCAAAAGATCTGCCAAGCGTAAAGCAGCGGAAAAGGGAAGTTTTAAAGAGAGCCTTTCATGCACTCTCAGAAGTGAATGCAGAAAAGGAAAGACAGACTACTTGTGAGTAAATTTTTAAGAGGAAATTTGGAGAGACCCCCCTCGGTTAAGGACTATTGAAAGTTAATCTCCGAATTGCTGGGCTGCCGGAGGGGAAATTGTTTTAACTGCGGAACTGTTACTAAACTTTTATCAGATGAAAGTGTTACTTTTGAGCTTAAACAAGTTGGAGTTGATACAAGTGGCACGCACCTTTCTGAAACTTTGTTAAAAGTCAAAAGTACTCTGCAGGACTTTTTTCTACTATTCTTTCTGGGACTATTGTGTGTTTTAATATAACAGGGACTTTAATGGCGGAAAAGTTGCCTTCTTCTCTCTGATTTTTGGTGGTACTCCCCCTAGAGGACTTTGGGATTATAAAGGCCTGGGAACAGCTTTGTATGTTTACTCTCTCTTACTGGATTGTTTTGGAACTGAATCTGTCTTTCCCATGGGACAATAAAAATTTGACCTTGAACATTGACTGATGAGTGGTACAGGAAAGACAAGAGCAGCTAAAGCCAAGGAAGCCAAAGAGAAGGAAAAAGAGAAGGAAAAAAAGCAGGCACAGCTTTTACAAACAACTCTGACTCAGGGACGCAGATCTTCGGTCCCAGCAGTGCTGGGCCTACAAAAGGCAGAAGTCGAAAAGCCTAAAAATCCTGCAGAGGAAGATATGGCAGCAGGAGGATCTGAGGGAGTTTTGAAACAAATTTTGGAGCAACTGGCAGCCCTAAATCAAAAGGTTGATAACCAATCACTAAAAATAGACCAAGCTACATCCTCAATCCAGAAATTGACTGATCAGGTTTCCCAGCACACACAAGCAATTGAAAAATTGCAAGGAGCTACAGCTGAAAATCGTAACTTAGCTGGGGAGGCTATTCAAATTGCAACGGCAGCAAAAAAAGAGGTCGAGGAGGTTAAAGGAGAAGTCAGGCCTTTGCATAAACAAATTGGTGAACAGCAAGCCTATCTTTCTTTGGTGGAATTGAAAAATCGGGAGAAGAACCTCAGATTAAGAGCTATTCCAGAAATTGAACAAGAAGATTTGATTGGATTTTTGACAACAGAAATTTCAAAATTCTGGAACATAAAGGAAGAAAGCGATTTTAAAATAACTTCAGCTTTTCGACTGGGAAGATTGGTAAGGAAGGACAGATCCAGAGATTGCCTGATAATTTTGAGATCAAGGGAAGAGAGAGACAAAATATTAGGCCTACACTTTGCAAACGCACTGGAGATACAGGATAAAAGGGTGCAAATTTACAGAGACATACCAAAACAGTTATTGGACCTGAGAACCACCTATTCAGAACTGGCAAGATTGCTGAGACTTAACACAATTCGCTACAGGTGGGAGTTTCCACAAGGACTATCTTTTACTTACAAGCAGAAGAAGGTAAAAATAAGAACACCAGAGGACTTACAAAAGTTCCTGTATGACCACGGAGAAGATCTCCAAAAAGAAGCAGCAGCACATTGGCCTCTACCACAATCTGGGACACCGCCTGGAGGCGGACCAGGCCCTACACCCTCGGAACCAGAGGACAAAGAAGAAACACCACTCTAGGTGCAACAAAATAGTACAGGATGTCCCTGCAGCTACTTAGTTGGAATATAAATGGCGGAAACTCCCCGGAAAAAAGAAGGAAAATATTTCACATATTGAAGAAAGAACAATTGGACATTATTTGCTTACAAGAAACCCATGTGACCAGGCTCCACAGGAAAGTTCTAGTCAATAAAAGACTAGGCCAAGAATTTATTTCATCTGACAAGGTCAAGAAAAGAGGTGTGGTGATATATGCCAAGGAGAGCCTGGCACCAAAATTTGTATTTAAAGACGAGCAAGGAAGAATTTTGGCGATTGAAATTCAGACACAAGGAGAAAAATTTTTGATATTGGGAATATATGCGCCAAATGACGGGAAATCAGAATTTTTTAAGAAGCTGCATGAGACTATGCTGGACTATTTGGACTATAACAACATCATAATGATGGGAGACATGAATGGAGTGGTGTCTACACATATGGATAAGTCTCAAAATCAAAATCTAACATCAGATGGAAGACTGCCTAAAACCTTTTTTGAACTGATTGACAACTTGGATTTGATTGACATATGGAGGACAAAGAACCCCCTAGGTAAAGAAGGAACTTTTTTCTCTGAGGCCCACCTGTCCTGGACACGGATCGACCAAATTTGGACGTCTAGAGGGCTGGCACCCAAGACCAGAAAGGTGGAAATCTGCCCAAAAACATGCTCCGACCATAACGCCTTGAAACTAGAATTCAGACTTACTCAAACCGGTTCCTTCAGATGGAGGATGAATGACACTCTTTTAAGAGATCAAGAGATCGTCAAAAAGGCCCAAAAAACGTTAAAGGACTACTTTGAGATAAATTTGAACACTACAGTAGAAAAAAGAACGATCTGGGACGCTGGCAAAGCGGTCATGAGAGGGTTTCTCATACAGCAAAACTCAATCAAGAAAAAGCTCTGGAATGGAAAGAAGGAGAAAATATTGGAGAAGATACATCAGGGAGAGAAAAAATTGAGAACCAACCCAAAGTCAAAGGAGGTGCTGAGAGAAATCAAATTCCATCAAGCACAATATTCTAAATTAATAAATCAAGAAATTGAATGGAAAATTAAACAGATGAAGCAAAGATCGTTTGAATCAGCAAATAAATGTGGAAAGCTGCTAGCTTGGCAGCTGAAAAAAAGGCAAAAGTTAAATACAGTTACAAATCTAGAGATTGAAGGAAGAATGATCCAGAAACCAGAGGAAATTAGGAAATGCTTCCACAGATATTTTAAAGAACTGTATGCACAGGGGCCTCAGAAAGAATTTGAGATAGAACAATTTCTAAAGTCAAATGGATTATCTAAAATAACTCAAGATAAAAGATCAATCTTGAACTCTAAAATAACTTTACAGGAAATCGAAGGTGCCATTCAGAGTATGCAACTAGGCAAATCTCCAGGCCCGGATGGGCTTACCTCCAAATACTATAAGACTTTGAAGGACTACTTGATACAACCTCTGATGGAGGTATGCAACCAGATTATGGACGGGAAGAGGGCACCAGAAACGTGGAAAGAAGCTTTCATCACATTGATACCTAAGACAGAATCTGAAAAGACTCAGCTTAAGAACTACCGTCCCATCTCACTCCTGAATGTGGATTACAAAATATTTGCAGACATTTTGGCAAGTAGACTTAAAAAGGTCTTAAATGAAGTAATTCACAAAGACCAAGCAGGCTTTCTCCCTGGTAGACATTTATATGAGAATACCAGAAACATCATTGACATTTTGGAACTTCTGCAAACCAATAGGAACACAAGGGCGGTGTTAATTTTTATTGATGCGGAGAAAGCTTTTGACAACATATCTTGGATGTTTATGAAGAAAAACTTGGAAGGGATGGGAGTGGGACGGGGGTTTGAAAATGGAATAGATGCTATTTATTCAGAACAGAAAGCTAAATTAATAGTGAACAATGTGGTGACGGAGGAATTTAAAATTGAAAAAGGGACACGACAAGGGTGCCCTCTATCCCCTCTTTTATTTATTTCAGTCCTGGAGGTGCTACTGAACATGATTAGGGAGGACCGGTTGGTACAAGGGATAGAGGTCGGAGTGAAACAATATAAATTGAAAGCTTTTGCAGATGACTTAGTTTTGACATTACAGGAGCCAGAACCCAGTACAAAGAGAGTTTTAGAACTTATAGCAGAGTTTGGTCGGGTGGCGGGATTTAAGTTAAACAAACAAAAAACAAAGGTTTTGACCAAAAATTTGACATCTACAGAAACAGAGGGGTTCCAGAGAGAAACAGAACTAAATGTGGTTAAAAAAGTGAAATACCTAGGGATCCACTTGTCTTCCAAAAACTTGAATTTATTTAAAGATAACTATGAAAAATGTTGGTTGGAAATTAAAAAGGATTTAGAAATTTGGTCAAGATTGAAACTTTCCTTGTTGGGCAGAATCGCAGCTATAAAGATGAATGTATTGCCGAAAATGTTATTTTTGTTCCAAACCCTACAGATCGTGGACAGAGTGGAATGTTTTGGAAAATGGCAGAAGGATATATCTAAGTTTGTCTGGCAGGGCAAAAAGCCTCGAATAAAGTTTAAAATATTAACTGACTCGAAAGAAAGAGGAGGGTTTGCCCTGCCGGACTTGAGGTTATATTATGAAGCTGCAGCCTTCTGCTGGTTGAAGGATTGGTTTGTGCTAGAAAACACTGATGTCCTAGATCTGGAAGGTTTTGATAATGCTTTTGGTTGGCATGCATATTTGTGGTATGACAAGGTTAAAGTTCATAAACTGTTCAAGAACCATATTGTCAGAAAAGCAATTTTTGCAGTCTGGATGAAATATAAAGACTTATTAGAGAGCAAAACCCCGAGGTGGCTATCACCGATGGAGGCCAAGGCCAGAAAAAGGCCCAATATGGAGGCTTATTGGCCGAAGTATTGGGAAATAATTGAAAAAACTGGAGACAATTGGAAGCTGCAGAGCCAGGACAAATTAAAAAATAAGGTGCGAGACTGGTTACACTATGCTCAAATTCAAGAGGTTTTTAAAATGGATAAAAAAGTTGGGTTCCAAGTGGAGAAATCGAATTTGGAGACAGAATTGTTAGAACCAAAAACTAAGATATTATCAAGAATGTATAACTTGCTGCTTAAATGGAATACACAGGATGAGACAGTTAAATCTGCCATGATAAAATGGGCACAGGATGTTGGACATAACATTATGTTTGAAGACTGGGAAAGGTTATGGAACACCGGAATAAAATTTACGGCATGTACCGCCCTGAAAGAAAACATTATGAAAATGATATACCGGTGGTACATGACCCCAGTCAAGCTAGCTAAGATTTATCACCTGTCTGATAATAAATGTTGGAAATGTAAGGAGGCAGAAGGTACATTTTATCATCTCTGGTGGACCTGCCCAAAAGTGAAGGCTTTCTGGGAAATGATTTATAATGAATTGAAAAAGGTATTTAGGTATACCTTCCCTAAGAAACCAGAGGCTTTCCTGCTGGGCATGGTGGACCAGAAAGTGCTAAAGAAAGACAGAACGTTGTTTATGTATGCTACAACAGCAGCAAGAATTCTCATCGCAAAGAACTGGAAGACACAAGATTTACCCACGCTGGAAGAATGGCAGACGCAGTTGATGGACTACATGGAATTAGCTGAAATGACCGGCAGAATCCGAGACTTGGAGGAAGAATCGGTTGAGGCGGACTGGAAAAAATTTAAAGACTATTTGCAAAAATATTATAAGTTGTATGAATCCTAAGATAGTGCATGTTATTGGAAATGTTATGCTTTAGCAAATATGATTAAGTAAATGGTAAAATAAGTGATAAAAGAGAAAAGAAGACAAAGTGAATCAACCATATTATGTTTATTTTAAAGGTATCAAATTTGAGATATAATTTATTGAATAACGGTTACATAATAATTGAAAGTGGTAACAAGGTTTGAAATAAGGTAACAAATTGCTGATATTGTCATTGCAAAGAATGCAGATCTGGAAGGTGCGGGGAAGTACAATGTTTTCTTCTGTTAAAAAAAATCAAAAAATTATTTCTTGTATTTGATTTATTCTGTATGGTTTGGAATGTACAAAATTATGAAAAGAAACGCAATAAAAAATATTATAAAAAAAAATTAAAGATTAACAAATCTACTACGGCTTTCATAGACTTAAGATGCAGCTGACAGTCTTGAGTCCATGAAAGTTTATGCTACAACAATTATGCTAATCTTTCAGATGCCACAAGATTCTTTGTCATATTACTCAGTAAGTCACATTAAAAAAATAATAATTCAGTGATATTTACACATCCAACTACTAGTTATCAAGTGTTGAGTAATCAAGAGTAATGAAGCGATGTACATGCAAGTAAGTGTAAATCGGCTAATGTCTAGGAAATTGAATGTGAAGCTGGAAGATCAAGGAGTTCCAGTCTGTGAAATAAGCAGCATCAATCCCCAGCATGGAAAACAGTATGAAAAATGACAGTGTTTATAAATTTCTCATCGCTGATAGTTCTCCCTGGGCTAGAAATTATGATCAAACATACCATAGTTATAATCAATAACGTAAGTCTCAGAAATCTCTGTTATTCTAAGAACTACAACACCAAGTCCAGCAAAACAACTACACTAAAAATAGTCTTACCTGGCTAGATGTCTGTTCCATAATCCTTACATGTATTATGCTGATTTCATAATGCTCTCTGTGCCGTTAATTATTCATTTACCAGAATGATTGGCCAACTTCCTGAAATGACAGGTGTGCAAGGGATGTTGCTGCTGTTATAGCTCTATGCCTGGGTAGGAGTAGACGAGAGACAGGAGGGGAGTATTTGATTATGTGGTGTGCAAATTTAAAGCTGTTTTGCTTTCCCAAAGGTAGCGAATCTCATATACTGGGGAGTTGGGACTTCTCTGGATTTCTTCAGTTTCTTGACTGATGCAGAAAAAATATCAAAGGAATAAAGAAGAGGTGGGAAGGGAGCATTTTAAAACAATAAACCAGTTGCACATTCTGGTTCTCCTTTTAAATACTTATATGGTTGGCTACTTTCTCATATATTACAGTAGCCAATACTAGTTTTTTTTATTTTTTATTTATTTATATTAGCTCTTTTGAAAGAACAGGTATATTTAGCATAATAATATAGGATTCCATTATGTGTTATTTATATTTGGAATGGGACTTTAAAAAAAATAAATCATCTTTTTTTATTCATTTCATTTATCTCCTGCCTTCCAAGGAGCTCCAATACATGGTTCCCCCATTTTTCATCATCACAACTCTGGGAGGTAGGTCAGTCTGAGAGATAATGACTGGCCCAAGGTTATCCAGTTAATTTCATGGCTGAGCAGGGATTTGAATCTGGGTCTTTCAAGTCTTAGTCCAAAATTTGAATCGCTACATCCACTGACTCCTGGATTCCATCTCTTCATCACCGTCTTGGTATTGTAAGGTAAAGGTACCCCTGACCATTAGGTCCAGTCATGGCCGACTCTGGGGTTGCGGCACTCATCTCGCTTTACTGGCCAAGGGAGCCAGCGTACAGCTTCTGGGTTATGTGGGCAGCATGACTAAGCCGCACCTGGTGATCCAGAGCAGCGCACGGAAACGCCGTTTACCTTCCCGCCGCAGTGGTACCTATTTATCTACTTGCACTTTGACGTGCTTTCAAACTGCTAGGTTGGCAGGAGCAGGGACGGAGCAACGGGCGCTCACCCCGTCGTGGGGATTCGAACTGCCGACCTTCTGATCAGCAAGCCCTAGACTCTGTGGTTTAACCGACAGTGCCACCCGCGTCCCTCTTGGTATTGTACTGTACCATAATTGTACTAAACCGAGAATGGAGCTATGCAGAGAGGCAGTTTTGTTCTCAGAGGCTCTCACAGAGTTTATGAGACCAAGTAAATGGCGTTCAACCTGGGATACAGGTGAGGACCAAACCAACCTCGTGCCTCTTTGCTGTGATTGAGGAACAGAGGCAGGATTGCTCCTGGCTCTAATAGTGTTCCTATGTGGGTACCATAGAAAGTTGCCATTCACTCCTATGGAGACAAGTCCCTGCTGTTATACAGGTACAACCTGAGCTGCCCCCAACAGGAGTCCCACTGAAAGTGAAATACATAGACTGCAAAGAAATATACTGTGGTCTCCCAAATACATCTTCAGCACATAGTCCCAATCTCTCTCTCTTAGTCGCTATTACAGGGATACTGACTTCCACTAGTTACTGAATATTCAAGTTCCTGTGTCTGATTACGTAATTCTTCCCTTGCTGACATGGAACACTGCTGGCCTGAATGTCACAAGATGTCAGCTGCGTCCCATTGCTGACAGAGGGGGAGAGCTTGGAGAGACAGGAGGAGGTAATTAGGCAGGAATGCGGAACAAGGGAGGAGCAGCCAAGTTGCAGTAGATGCCTGAGTTCTGAGAACAAGGGGAAGGAAGGGGGGAGGTTCCAGGGAGAAGACACAGACTGACAGTTTAAGCTTGGACTCAGAGGGAGGGCCACCGAAAATAGCCTATCTCAAGACGCGTAGGCTCGCAAGAATTAATGAGAGGCATGAACAGGAAAGGAAGTGTAAGTGGGGCTTTTAAAAGTGGGAAGAGGAAGGGGCGGAACTCAGACTCGGCAACAGCTAATTTGGAAGCAGAAGCTGAGTGACTGAGCTCCAGAGTGATTTGTGTGTTTTGAGCAATAAACCTAAGTTAATTGCTGCCGGAGTTGCCTCGCTTCTGTGGGAGAGACCCAACCATTACACAAAGAACTACATCACTTTTGGTTTGCTTTCCCTCTTCCCCTGCTTTTTCACATTGCCCATGAACATATCTCGTCATAGTGGCATCACAGGGGGACCAGCGTGCGCTAATGGTTTTTGCAAAAGGGGAACTTGTGTAAGGTGGAACACCGAGACCAAAAGTGGGTGTTTTGTTTGAAAAGCATGACGGCTTTTAATAATTTCCAAGTGATGTTGGCAGACTAGGTTGTGTCCACATAGGATAACAAATCTGCTGTTTTACTCATGAACGGGCAACAACAAAACATGTGCCTCTGAAAGAATATATTGTGCAGTGAGGGAAAGCACACAGTACCAGTTTCCTTGTTCTATTGAAAGTTCCAACAAGTGGGGTGTTTTGTTTTGTTTTAATTCAGTTGCATGACAGCTGCCTGCCTACACAGCTGAACTAAATGAGGTGAAAGGAATTAGTGATTTCCACCACTCCTCCACATGCATGTTCATTTCATGGAAATTTGTGATACACAGTTCTCCATGCCATGCTTGATACAGTGCGGTAAATAATAAAAAATCCTTTTGCCTTATGGGTTGTTTAGGATAAATGCCTTTGTGCCTGTGCATGATGCAACCAAAAATTATAACTCTGTATTGAGTCCTCTCTCCCACCCCCCACAATCAATGGTACTGGTAAGTAATGGGACTTAATAGTCCTATATCCCCATTTGTGTGTGTGTGTGTGTGTGTGTGTGTGTGTGTGTGCATGTAATTTTTATTAAATCTTCTATTTTACAATTTAAAATATCCATTAAACAACCTTAAAATGTCAGTGACTTCCCTTCTTCTCTTTCCATGGTTCAGTTTGCATATCATAAATCCCTGCATATTTTACATAAACTAAACTATTCAGTATTCCATGAATACGTATATCAAAACTTGTTTACACTGTTGAATTTATCTTAAAGCTCCAAACGTTTTCAAGTGAAGAGTTTGCTCCCATATATACATTTCCCAATCGTCTTTAAACGTATGTTCTTCTTGTTCTCTTATTCTATATGTTAGATCAGCAAACTGCACATATTCCATCAGTTTAAACTGCCATTTTTCTTTAGTTGGGACCTCGCTCGTTTTCCATTTTGGGGCTAACAAAACATGGGCCACAGTACAGTGGTACATCGGGTTACATATGCTTCAGGTTACAGACTCCGCTAACCCATAAATAGCCTTTTTTGACACATTGGAATTTCCATCTGAATTATCCTCAACAAAAAGGACAAAAAGGCAAGTACTTTTCAACATTTTTTTCAATTCATTATAAATTATTTCCCAATACTCTTTTACCCTTTTACCCACCCACCACATATGAAAGAACGTACCCTCAACCTCATTGCATCTCCAACACTTATCTGATTCAGTCTTATACATCTTAGCAAGTCTAAAGGTAAAGGGACCCCTGACCATTAAGTCCAGTCATGGCCGACTCTGGGGTTGCGGCACTCATCTCACTTTATTGGCCGAGGGAGCCGGCGTACAGCTTCCGGGTCATGTGGCCAGCATGACTAAGCCGCTTCTGGTGAACCTCAGAGTTAAATACCATCTGTAAATCATTTTCAAATAATTCTCCTTCAAAGAATAACATGCTGTAAACTTCAGATCGTTCAGTTCCCTTCCCCCCTTTAAATAATGATGTGCATTACTTCATTTACTTCAAAATGTGGTAGGACAGCCTTGCTGCATTTAGGGGCCCTCCTGCTCATGCTCCTGAGAGGAGCCCTGGCCATCTGCCCCAAAGTCCTGCCCTGACAAGAAAGGCCTTCTTCACACAGCATGTAAACTATGGAATTTTCTCCAACAAGAAGTAGCGGTGGCCAACAGCTTGGAGGGCTTCAAAATAAGTGTAGACAAATTCATGGAGGATAAGGCTATCAATGGTCATGTTCTATCTCGCCTATCAGAGGCCGTATGATTTTGAGTGCCAGTTGCTAGGACTCACAACCGGGGAGTGTTTTTCAGAGCTCAGGTCCTGCTTGCAGGCTTCTCAGAAACCATCTGTTTGGCCATTGCAAGAAAAGATGCAAATCTGGTTCTTTATCCACTATGTCACCTTCTTACTCGCCTTGACCCAATGGCGCTGACTCTATTTAGAGTCAGATGCCATATCTTCCACTACAATTTTATTTCGACCACTATCCCTATACTTATCATGGCCTTCCTCAAAGGCTTCTGAGCTCGGTGATATTGAGAAATTGCCATCCGAGATCCCCATAGCTCGTTGTTCCTGAAGCTTTCTGAGGGCCAAACTGTCAATGTCCCCCCCCCCCCGCCCTGAAATCTAGGCATGTGGAGCTACAAATCAACTAAGACCAGCAAGGTGGAGGGTAAAGGTAAAGGGACCCCTGACCATTAGGTCCAGTTGTGACCGACTCTGGGGTTGCGGCGCTCATCTCGCTTTATTGGCCGAGGGAGCCGGCATACAGCTTCCGGGTCATGTGGCCAGCATGACAAAGCCGCTTCTGGCGAACCACAGCAGCGCACAGAAACACTGTTTACCTTCCCACCAGAGTGGTACCTATTTATCTACTTGCACTTTGACGTGCTTTCGAACTGCTAGGTTGGCAGGAGCAGGGACCGAGCAATGGGAGCTCACCCCGTCACGGGGATTTGAACTGCCAACCTTCTGATTGGCAAGTCCTAGGCTCTGTGGTTTAACCCACAGCGCCACCTGCATCCCTAAGGTGGAGGGTGGGAGGTTACAAATCAACTAAGAGCAGTAACTTTCCCCTTGGACTACCTTTCCAATCAAAATCACTCCTCCAAATGTTCTCCTGCCTATTGACCAAATAAAACATTTGGCAGTGCCAGTTCTAAATTTTGGGGGTCCTTGGGTAAATGATCTCAGTGGGCCTCCCTTTCTGAGGGGGCTCATTGCCTCCTCCTCCTCCTCATTGTTGCCATTGTTTATTCACTTGTTTTTTTGCTCCATCACATCAGAGAGAAAGAGAGATGGGGGACAAGGTCTGCAGTGAACAGGTAAGAACTGCAAGGAAGAACAGCAGTACAGCAGGAGGCTCCATGAATTTTAGGCATAGGTCAGCAGCACAAACAGTAAATCACTTGAGGCCAGTGAAGTAAAATCTTTATTCCAGGAAACAAACCACAGTTCTGCTTCTTTCTCAGCTATGTGAAGACTATGGACATGGTCCCATGAAACAAACCATATGTGATGCTCTTAATGCTTTCAAAAATCAGCCACTTTGGAAAAATAAAACCTCTTGGAAAAATAAAAATAAAACAGTGAGACCACAAGGTAGTTTGTGTTCCCATGAGAATTTCCAGCTGAAAATCACCTTTCCCTGGCTGCTATTGGCTTCAAATCTGCTTGCTGCAGTAAACTGCAGATTTGAGGGCAAAGTGCAGCATATGCTCAGGTTTTATCTTTCACATCTGGAAATAAATCCATCTGTTGCTTCCAGTGGGCTTGATCCTGGAAAAAATAGCTGAGTATTATTAAGCAGATTTTTAAAAATGTGAAGGACATACCCCAAGATCCGCCCCCCGCTGTAAACACACACCTGCCCATTTTTATAACACTGAAAGGTTTACATAGCACAGGAATACTATGTTCATTGTTCTTATTCTCTGATCTTCTTAGCTAATGCTATACACAGAGAGCCTGCAATGCAGATAGCAACACTTGAAACCAACACTGGGTAGCTAAAGCACTACAGTGTTTATTGATCTTTTCCCTAATGGGCCAATATCAAATGTTTATTCAAAGGCTACTGATAAAAGCCTAAAACGGTGGAAACACAGCACAGGGCTATCTCTTGTTCATCATGTTTTCCTTGTTAATGCTACCCTAATGGGGTACTCTTAATTCATTTCCAACAGAACTGCGTAAAAACAGTCAGTTCTTATTTAAAGACTATCCTCCCAGAACATTCTCCCTGCTTGGTGTAGCTCAGCACAGCAGAGTGATTCATCGGCAAAGGCTAATGCAATGAGAGCTAAGTGGGAATTTATTTTTTTAAAGAAAAAAATCTTATTTTGAGGATGTTTAACCCAAGGCTCTGTTGCCAATAGCAAGGGGTATATGGCTGTACTCTATCCATTTAGAAAAGGCCATAATGGCAGAGTTCTAGGGATCTCACAATATTACAGTGGTGCTTCGGGTTACAGATGCTTCAGGTTACAGACTCCACTAACCCAGAAATAGTACCTCGGGTTAAGAACTTTGCTTCAGGATGAGAACAGAAATCATGCGGAGCAGGGGGAGGCCCCATTAGCTAAAGTGGTACCTCAGGTTAAGAACAGTTTCAGGTTATGGAAAGAATTAAGTACGTAACCAGAGGTACCACTGTGCTGCTAGGTACTCAAAATACCGTAAGCCAAACATACCCAACTATTTAGTGAAGAAATGCTTTATGAGCTTGTTAATTTTTATAAGAGACAGTAACCTTGCTTTGAAAAAAGGTGCAATACTTCTAGAGACATGAACCAGAGAAGTGCTTCTTGGAATTTTACTCATTGCACGGGGATTAAGTAGCAACAAGAGATCCTTCAGGGACCTGATGCTGTTCTTTCTTAGTCAGACTTCCATCTGTCTCTCACCCTCTTTCTCATGTACACACATAACCAGCAGCACTCATATGTGGAAGTAGTAAGCACTAGAGGTGTGTAGCAGACTCAGATAGATCCCAAAGTCAAAACTCGGTGCTTTGGAGAGGTTCTTTGGAGGGATCAGAGGTACCCTGAACCAAAGAGGTGATTGCCACTCAGTGCCTCATGCCACCTCAGTGATAGACTTTAGAAAAATGCTGTAGACACCTGTCTGCTGTAAGCTAAATGGGTTGGGATACAGAAGAGAAAACGCTAGAGTGCAGAGAGGGTGGAACTTTGTTGTGACTGACATGCTGAGGTTTTAATCATAGGGTTTTATTTTACCCAAACTCTCCAGCATCAGTATTTTGGGGGAGGAATGTTTAAGGAAATCAATAGTCTTTGTTTCAAGTGCTTCTTGCTCTTTCTCAAGTTCTGTCTCGGAGGACCAGGAACATTATTAAAGGTGTGGTGGTGGTGCAGTTAGGTTTGCTGCAGCTGTATACAGCAAACACATTCAGAGCAGCATTCCTGAGCACTCAGAGGGCATGTGCCGAGGGACAGTGGCCGATAGGGCTTTCTAGAGTTAAGAATCCTTTGTGGGCAACTGTGAAGTCCCTTGAAGAAAAACACCATATAAGACTTCCTGAACTCCCCTGTGATGGCAAGACAATTCAAATGCCTTACCTATTCCTAGGAGAAGTCATCACCATTCTTTATCATGGATGAGGTAAGTTGTGACAGACAGCCTCTGGGATTCCGGAAAAGAACAGTGGGAGCGAACAGGTAACAAGCATATATGCATTAAGATACCTATGATCTTGTTTTGTTTTCTAATTCTTATTTGTGGAATCTGCCAGTATACAGTGATAAAGTTTATGACAGAAATGAAACCAGGAAATGAAAATGTGAAAATTCCTGATTACAGACATTCTACAATGAACCTTGCTTGTAAAGGCAATAAAATGAAATACAACATAGAGATAATCTGGTCCAGGAATTGCATATTAAAGAATAAAAACAGAATCAACCTCTGCACCATATAAAATTCAGTGTTTTGCTGTAAATGTGATTTGCAGTTCTCGTTAAGCACAACGTACTTAATCTCTTTCTCTAATTGAAGGACCATTACTTTAATTCATCTAATATTGATTCAACATCTTTTAAACTACATCAACTTCACCTACAGGTCCTGTATAAGTCTTTGATTGAATTTCATTAGCATATATTTAAAGTAACATCCATGTTGTGCAATTCATTTAGATCATTTTTTTATACTCCTTGAATCATGGGCAAATGGAAGGCTTAAAAAAAAAAGCTTGCCTTGATGATCTTAACAATAAATTGAAATCCACACAGGCCTAATACTACTTTCTTTGTAGGTTTTCAGCCCTTAAAGTGCTACATTGTTGATTTCTGTTCTTTTTCTGATGCATATAGATTCTGAAATACTAGAACAGCATCTGCCATTTCTCAAAGGCACTACAGGTAAGCTGCAAGTGGCAATTTCCCTTCCAGCTCACTCTGCCTTTTATTCCAGACACAAGACTGTCATTCAGTTATGGTTCCTCAGTAGAACAGAGTGTCCTTTCTCCATTTTCCTTCCTTGTTCTCTCTGGCATTAACGGATTTTCCCTGCTCTTTAATGGAAGGTGATGCTGGAGAGAACAATGAAAGAAAACCACCTGAATACACTGTGATGTGGTAACCCTGTGCTACCACAAGTAGCAGTAAGGCAATTTGATGTTATGAAGGTGAACTGCAGAGGCCACAATGCCTGTATTATAGGGCAAGGTTTGGGATGGAAGGGGAATATCTGGGCATGGTGCCCATAGTAGGCTTTGGGAAAGGAGGTGAGGGAAACTTATTTCCTACATGGTGCTGTAAATATATTAATTGGCATAACATATAGAGAAGTCAATTGTCAGCCTTTATACAGCTTTGGTTCCTGTATAGGACACACTTCTTTCCTTTGATGAAGACAGTTTCCCCATTTCTGGACTGGTGTGGAATTCAGTTTCATCTACCCTTTGAGACAAGGCATTGCAGTGCCTAACTTCTGTCTCCCAACATTCCAATCCCCACAGCAGTAAAAATGGTCTTGCATGCAACACAGCCCCATAGGGTAAACTACACAGAACTATGGATGTAAACAAAACCTTTTATTAACAGTCAACTTTTCACAGAATCAGTTGAATACATGTAACAATGTATTTACAAAACAAGCAACACACTATTTGCAGACACCTTTTAAACACCATCATCAATTAGCTGATTTTTTTTAAAGATCCCAGTATTGCACATATCAGCTTGATGATCAACAGTCTAACCATAGATATCAGTTTATGAGACACAATTTGAATAAGCTTAGACTACCAGGCAAACATCCCAGATCCCCAAATTTAGCTTAAAATTGGCAACATCAACAAATTGCACTGAAAGCCCAATAAAAACCATCTAGTAAAGGTTCACTTAGAACAGACTAATTCTTTGTAATAAGCAAAGTAGGGGGGGGGGGGTCCCTGATCACAGTCAACCACCAGCACTGAAAATCCTCTCATCACAAACAATAAGAGTGAAAGGATGTGGTACTCTTCATTCATGACTTGTTATGGGAGGCATGCTGATATGCCTATTGCACTACCAGAGCCTTGCTGGGTAAAAAAACAGAGTTAGGTCTCTGCTCTGCTAAGTTAAGGTTGGTATGTATTATAGCATAACTGACTGCTTGATTCAGTGTTTGCAGATGTGTCTGTTTGGAATGGGACCATTGTCCACAAAAGGATACTGCATTAAGCAGAACACTCTCTACAAAGTTGTGGTTAGTGATTTGGAACTGTACTGCGTAAGACAAAAATGAAGCAAGTTCAATACCAATTACTTGTTTAGGAGTGTGGGAGAACTGAATCTCAAATTTTTCACCTTTCTAACCTCCTCCGGAAAGCACCAACTATTCAGAGGATGCAGGCAGGCCGATGCTCTTACACTCAAGCTTGAATTCAACCCAGTGATATCTGGAGTGGGGCTCAAGGCTGCAATTCTGTATGCATTTCTTAAAAGAGAGATTTTTTTTATTGAAATCAAAGGGACTTACAGAACTGCACAGCACAGAATCGGGAAAGAAACTTGAATATTTGTTGTCACAAGAAAATTTAAAGCAATTTTTAAAATCACAACTTCTACTTTAAAAGCAAAAATAAAAGTTTGTAGTCCTTAAAGGCATCACAGGACATTTATATACCATGATTCAGTATGCATAAACCAACAATTTACAAATATGATCATTGGATTCATCCACCAGTATACACAAGACGGCATATAATCCATATGCAACAGAAGACTAGCGCTCACACAATGATAAGACAGGGATACGGAAAAGTTTTTTTTAAAAAAATTACACAGGTAAGCAGATGCACAATACATGATGCACAATTCAAAAACTCTAAGACAGGAGTGTTATGCACAATTCAAAAACTCAGACGGGGTATTGCTAGACCACTTACAGTTCTCTGTCAGAAGCAGGGGCATATAGGCAAACATGCACAACACCATTCCTTAGTAAGTGTTGTTACAAGGCACAAGGGTCCAGTGCTTGCATATGAATTAACTGAAAATATAACACCGCAGCAGTACTTGGTAACTTGGCTCTTTCAGTGGACTAGTATAAAAGTATCTATTGAAAAGGTTGCTAGAAAGCACTGCTGCCACCCAGACAACAACTGATATAATTCTCCTTGAGTGAGAGCTCAGTTTGTACAAGTTTAACAAACTGTGACTCAAAATGTATCATGCATGGGCACTTAAAGCTGCAGTCCTGTGCATATTTTTAAGAATAAGTCCCACTGAGCCAAATGAGGTTTCCTTACAGATTGAGCTAAGCACAAAAAGGCTTTATCTACATATTTTTGCCATAGCCTAGAAATTAAAATGTCTGGAATTTAATCCAAGAATACTAAAACAATACTTGGAATTGGTTAAAAGGGAATTACATATAAATACAGAACAGAGGATGCCATCCCAATGTTCCAGATTTACAAATAAAACCTTCCATGGGTACAGTTGCCCACCAGGGGCTTAAAATATCTTGTGTTTTTGCTCCCTGCCAGGGACTACAAAATCATAGACTCAATGCAGTTGTAAAGATGGCTGGTCGCCTGTGTACCAGAAGTTGCCAGAAGTTCTGTTCTGTTGATATCCTTGCACACATTCAGGGCTTGCCCCACAGCCTCCTCAAATGACAGGTCAGAGTTACATAAGTAAACATGCCACTTCTTAAAAATTTAACCCCTCTCATTGCTCTGGCTGCAATAATTATGGGTAGAATGCATAATAACAGCAGACAAAGCTGTTTGTGCAATCTTCATCTCAACTGGACTTGACAAAACGCAACCCAAGGTACTGTGCAACTACAGCCACTTATTTTATTTACATCTGTGCCAAGTCACTCTACAGCTGAGTGTTCATTTTTTTAAAAAAATATTGATTCTACACAATTTAAAATAACTAGTGTGGCAAGCTAAAAAAACACACATTTAATTTGTTAATACATTTAAGTTTGACACGGATGGCATTTTTTGTCAAGCAGAACTGTGATTTGTTGGACTTGATTTGCACTGTTTGCTGCCTGTTTCACAACCACTGCAGTTCATTATATACTAACACAAACATATTTTAAATAAGAAACTATCACAAATCCCCCATTTATATTTACAAGAACACTTATAAATAAGCAGCAGAGTGTTTATGCTCAAACGATGAGAAAGTGTTTTTGGCTAAATATGTAGATTTTTTTTGGTGACTGCAATGTATCTTTGGCATATCTAATATACACTATATAATATTATTTGTCTTAACTGTGCATCACTTCGGGGGGGGGGGGGGTGACAGTATCTTAGCAGACTGAGCACATCACAAATAGAAAGAAACCAAAATTGTAAGCCAGACCGTTTCAAGATGTCAGAAAGGTTTTGATTCAAAATTTGAGGAGGGTGCTAAATTCAGTCTGGTGCTGAATACTTTTTGTCACACTGCTCCCCAAACTCTCTTCAAAACCCCATAGGTTATGCACAGGCCCTTATAATATATGCACAAAGCAGAGCATGGGTAGTAGGGCAATGGTGACCGAAACCCTGTCTCTGAGCATGGAAACCTTTGAAATTAGGTTCAATAAATAGAAATTGGGCTAACAACTTACATTCTTCAGACAGCACCCTTGGCACCTTGGTTTTTCCTGCAGACCTCTCTGCTGGAACAGCCCATTAAATATGGGGTGTGCATAGGCTCTAAGATTTGCTTTGTATCTGTGCATTTTTAAAACTTACATTCTGCTTCTAAGTCATTCTGTTTGCTTCAATCTGTTTCTTTCGGTTCAGAGCTGCTCTGTATAAAATGAAGCTGTGTGCTCCCCATTTACTATAATGGGGAATCTAAAATGAATCTAAAAACCTTCCTCCCACCTTTGGCCAAAATGGATGAAATTTACACGCCCAGGAGCTTCATCAGAGAGATTAAATCTGCCAAATTGCAGACAAAGAGGTCCAGGGACTTTTATTGTGGGAGAATTAAAGGACTTCACTTTCCTCCATAATGCTCTAATGGATGGGCGCAGGGAAATGGGAGTTTGTCTCTTTCTTACCATAAAACAATTAAGTGATAGCCAAGTGGTGCATATTCTTACCTGAACATTATTTTAACATTTGCAGCTTCACAACAGCCTTTCTTTCTGGCTGAGCAAAGAAGACAATTGAGGAGCAAAGTGGCTGCAAGTTCCTCTCTGGGGGTCTGCATAGTTTTGGCTTACTGTGTTATGCAAACCATGCTATTATAAATGCAAACATTGAATTATACAGCACAGAAAAGCAAAGAAACAGAGCAACAGAACCCCAGGAGAGGGCCCTATCTGATTTGGGGGAAGTTACTGATATCATGTGTCAATGAAAAAAGGAGGAAACCCCCAAACCCTGCAATTCTCATTGTTCTCTTCCTGGAGCCATTGCACACCCCTAGTATCTGCAGAACTTTCTTGTTTGTTACCCAATATCTATATAAGTTTCTTATTTGCTATAAGCACCATTCTTTTCTTGTTTTGTTTTTTCGAGACAGATACTATGAATCTAATCTGGGCATTTTGCCCATTAATCTAGCACTTTTCTTTGCCAAGGATATGAGTACTGTTCCTTCAATGATTGGGATCTTTTACCATAGTGTTTCAAAGTAGATAATTTTCTCTTTTGCCATAAGAAATGAAACCGAAGCACACAAACGTATAAAACAGCATAATCTTTAGCTCACATGCTAGACACAGCCTGGGATACTTGTTCCAATACTTAACAGTCAAGCATAAGCTTCAAAGTGCAAGTACGTTATGTCCAACATGCTTCATGTTTAGTGAATTCAGAATTCAGCAAGTGTTTCTTTCTCAAGGTTCGTATTGCATTGAGCAAAACACCTTGGAAGTCTGCAAAACTTGCTCCTGACCAGCTACTAATGCACAAGACTGAGTTTGAAAGTTGATACTTTCATAATACCTGTGAATTCACTGATAAGATACATTATGCTACATAATTTACACTACTAGCATTTTCACATCTTTTTTTCCTTCACAAGTGCATGTAAATAAGGCACTATGCAGTGTGGGGCAAACTCGAGTATAAAAATGTAGCAAAACTTCAAAAATACTTGTAAGAACTTAAAATTATATAACAAAACACTGCCTGTAACACCTTCTAGTTAAGTCTACATGCACAGTTTACACTAAATAAACTTTATAAATTTGCAAAACTATCTCAAGACACACAAAAAAGGAACTGTTTCTCTTCTTAGCAACATTTAAAAAAACCATTATTTCTAAGCATTGCGGATTTGGCTACATTAATGTACATAACCTTTCATTCATTAAATATTATGAATAGATATTCTGTACAAACACAGAGATCTAGTATTAAGGCATATTCACAACAAATGGCTTTGTTTACAATTTATCCCTGTAGATAATTTACTCAGGGGTTTTGAAAACATGAAATCATTTTTAAAAATTTCAGAAATAATGACTTCAGATCCCAAATAATACTACTACAATCACAGGTAAAACTCCAGATTACCTCAGTGGTTCTGGTCTTGATAAAGTATATTTCCAATTCAATATCATACTAATTTTAGGAAGAATCTGGTCATCTTTCTAACCCTCACTAATCATGTAAGAATAGAAAATTATTTTATTTTATTTTATTTTAGGAACACTGAGGTGTAATTCCTTAAACTTCCCTTACTATTTTGGAGAAAATATGGCTGATGTAACTGTGGGTTTTAATTTTTGTTAGGTCACTATAGTTACTGA